>NC_073694.1:54643432-55018432 GCF_029784165.1 Wyeomyia smithii
TTTGATTGGTGTGACGTCTTCGACAAAGTTGTAGATAATAATTCTGTCTTTCTAAAAATATTACACTCAAAAAATTATTCATTCAAAAGTTAGAAGAAAGATTAAAAATTAATTATTCAAAACAGGTTAATTTTTTAAAAAATTAACTTTTTTTTAATAAAACCTACGAAAGATTACCAAAACAATGAAACCAGTCCGATCATATAGAGATCAAGAAAAATAAGTTATCATTTTTTGGAAAAAAAAATTAAAAGAAGTTATTTTCATAATTTTTTTTTTGGAAGGACAAAATATTATCTACAACTTTGCCGAAGACACTATGCCATTTCTACTGTAGACATATTTTTAATTTCCAATGGAACACTCTATGAGAAATCAAGAATATTTGTACAGTCAAAACGGTTTATTTGATTGGCATAGTGTATCTGGCAAAGTTGTAAATAATAACTTCGTTCCTCCAAAAAAATTTACCCTGTGAAAAAAAAAAAATTTAAAATATATAACTTTTTTTTCCGATTTCTCCATGGCCGGTTCCGTTGTTCAGGTAAACTTTCGAGGTTTTCATAAAAAAAAATCAGTTTTTTCAAATGGGCTAATGGGTATTCGATAATTTATTTATATCTTTCTTTTATTTTTTGTTTCAATTAGTAATTTGTTTTTAGAGTGTATATTTTTTTTTGAAAAACAAAACTATTATCTACAACTTTGCCGAAGATGTCACACTGCTCAAACGAATCGTGTTGGCTCTAAAAATTTTTGCAATCATCAATACCTATCCGAAATAGCATTTTCCAATAGCTTTTCAAAAAAGAGTTGGTTTCGATAAATTAAACCAATAGCACAAAATAGCATCTTTTGCCTATAAAAACGTCTATGCAAAGTTTCAGCCAATGGGCACGTTCACGTTCTGATGATGTAAACTTGACAGAAAATGTATGGTCGAACTGTCAAAACGACGCAAACCCAGAAACAACGAGTAAATTGTGTTGCGTATCTGATTGAGATCCCTATACTCTCATTATCACTAAATAACGTCGATACAGTCTTTTGTCCGATTATATAAGCCAGAGAACTGTGTGTTCAATCAAGTGTTGGCAAAGGACATTATTGTGGTAAATAAAACGAATAAATTGTCTGGTACAACATTCGAAAGACGAGTGCAAGTGTCTTAGAGAGTAGATTTTACAAACAAAGTAATATAACATATTCCATCAGTATTCACCGTTTTATTTAAAAATTAAAGACACTTGGAATCGAAAACATTTTTCATATATCAAAATTCCATGTACCTCCCGTGTGTGATTTTGCAAACGACATGAAAGCATTCAACATTTTCCACGAGACACAATATTGATTTTGGTTGAGATAATTTGTTTTATAATATTTTGCCATTTTACTTGTAATTTTTCCAATTCAATATTGCCACCCTAACGACAATGATATAACAAATATTATATTTTCAGGAATTTTTCTATTGGTATTCAGTGAAAAGTGATTTTTTTATTTTATACTCATTTTTACACAATATTATGAAGCACCCTATATCGAATAAATAAACCACCCTAATGAAACATAATGTATTCGATGCATGTTTTAGTGTATATCATTATACAAGCTATTTCGAGAGACTAGTGATCAATTTCAAAAGATAAATTCTAAACATTTTGAACTCCGCCTTCCACAATTGAAAAAACAACTAAGTCCCAGAGAGTAAATTTTTGCAAAAAAATTTTTTTTCAGATGACACCAACTCTCGACGTTTCATGCGTTTTTAAGTTCAAAAATTCGAAAACCGAAATTTCACGTACCCCCCCCCCCCTTTGGTTGATTTTTCGGTTTTCAAAAAAGCCAAACTACAATCGCTTTGCGCCACCCCATTTTAAGTCCGATTGAGCTAAAATTTTGCACAGGGTGTTTTTTCGAGCAGATGAACATTTTGTATAGGGGTTTTTTTTTTAAATTTTCTGGTCACTTTTTTCCATACGATGATTGGGGCCCTAATGCATACCATCAAACTCCGGCTAACAATAGCTCGTTTGAAGATTGCTTTTGCTTCACACTCGTTTGCATACAAAAGTAAAGCACAAATTTTGCTTTATGAAAAAAAAAAAGAACAGTCGTCGCCCTCCGCATCTTTTCGTATTCATTTAGAACGTTGTGTCATTCTAGTGTCTTGGTTTTCAAATTCATAAATTCGTTGAATTTTATTATGAAACCTTCAACTTTAGCGACACCACCTAATTCAATGTCTAGTAAGTTGTCAATTCATGGTGTTATACATGTATTTAAATGTCCTCTCTCAACCATAAAACCGGATTAGGAAGATAACATATATATGAAACAATTTTTTTTTCTTCATATATATTAAACAATGAAACATCGAAAATTACTAGGGGGCTGTCCACATACCACGTGGACAGCTTGGGGGGAGGGAGGTGGTTGTGTGATGTCCACGGTCCTTATAAAATTTTTATAATTTATATGAGCATTTGTCCACGGTGGGGAGGGGGGGGGTTTTCAAAATCGTTAAAAATCTGTCCACGTGGTATGTGGACAGCCCCTAGACGAAATGAAAATTGCAGCGAAAGACATTTTTCCTATAATGAACTTCAAATTTTCTGGAAACAATTCAACCCGAGATTTAAGCGATCACAGCGGAAGAAGATGATGCTGTTTATGATTTTTTCAATTTGTAATTAGTTTGTATTACTTATATTGTTTTAGTTTATTAAAAAAAATTATATTTTTAGGCAAAATTTGTTTAGTTCGAGGGGTTGTCCATAAATTACGTATTTTTTTGATGGGGAGGACGCCCGGTGGCACTACTTGTGGTCAAAGATCATATAATTTTATAAAAAAGGAATAAAATGCCAGAAAAATAAAAATTGGATTTCGTGCTTCATGGACGGCCCCAAACAAAAAATGGATGCCAAATTCGTGTTCAGCGCCCCAAAATTATGTAAATACCAAGTTTTTGTCGCATTTATCGTCACTTATTTTGCTTGGCCAGCCTTTGTATGGAGTCGCCCCACTGTGGAACGCGATCTGCATTAACGGATCTTCCGATGCTGCCGGCTGCTTCGATAGTTGGTTCCGGAATGCTTGTTTTGAGGTTTTTTTTTCGCAATTTTTGCACAATTACCTGTTTATCGCAAGAAAACAGGATCATTTTTAAAATATTTTCAAATAGTTTCTTTGATTTTTTTTTGGAAAATCAAAAATGTACGCAATGGAAAATTAAAAATGTTAGTAAACCAAAAACACTTTTCGGAAAGTTTACTAGTGCATATAGCTTGTCAAACGTATGTATATTTGATATACATCAAATAAGCATATTTTCTTAAAAAAAACATTGTGCTCAATTTTGCGATTGGCTTTACTTTACGAGTAGAGTAGTTATTTTCTTATTGAACGATCTGTGAGGGGTGCGACAACTTTATTCTATGATAAAAGTATTGTTAAGATTTATTCAATGTCTATTGGCGACCGTGCGATTTCTGGATTTGTGCTTTAGAACCAAGAAAATGATGATAGATTAAATTTTTAGCTAAGGCTAATATACACAGGAGACTGTTCTTCATGCGATGTTTGCTTAGAATTGATGTTCTTGGCCTCAAAAAGAATACAACTGGTTGGAAATTTTCAGCAGCATCTAGTAGACTGCTTACTGTCAAGAAAATACATATGAAACTGCAATTATATGAGATTCGGATTTGTTTCTAATTTGAGGTTATGTTTTTACAGGAGCTGGTACCTACCTGAGAGTACCTACCAACGTGTTGGAATTGCATTTTATTAGCTTAAATCTACCGTTTAGTGAAGAAATCTAAATTTTCAAAGCTTTCCGTTTTGCAAACTAGTGATAACTCACTGCAAATAGAATCTTGATAGGTTGAAATGTTGCCTACAAATCATCATCATCATTTTTACTGCAGCGCCAGCTGTCAGTCGAAGTCATTTTAATCGCCCATACAAAATCAACTGAGAGTTTCGCAGTTTTATGTCGACACTGAGCTGTTTTCTCAAATTTCTGAATTACTCCCTGTTTTAACACTTGCGTACCCGACCCCTCCGGAGCCGAAAAAATGAAATTTCTTTTACCTGCCATTCTGCAAGATCTGAACCGATTCTGATCGAAGCTTTTTCAAGAGATTTTATCAAGCAAATTCATCATAGTTTTTGGGACAGTAGGCGACATTTTGAAATGTTCCGTTGTTCCGGATTTATCGAGGGGAACCGTGGGGTAAGTACCCTTCCAGAGACACAGGCTAGATTAAATATGGTAGCGAAACCTTGCTTGCGACATATCAAACTTTAAGTTTTTGCAAAACAACACTATTGGCGAGTATTTGACCACTTGGGCGTGTTTTGGCCATTACTGGCCAAGTTCCGGAATTCGGTTCTGAGAATGGATCCGAGACCTAGCTTGCGGCATAACAAAAAACTCGAACAGGAACGGCCTTTAGTCGTCCAAGTGACCAAATATCGATCGTTAATAGTGTCCTTTTGCTAAGACTTACAGTTTGATATGTCGCAAGCAAGATTTCGCTACCGTTTTTAATCTAGCCTGTGTCTCTGGAAGAGTGCTTACCCCCCAGTTCCCCTACTGTCCCAAAAACGATGATAAATTTGTGATCTTTTGAAAAAGGTTCGATCAAAATCGGTTCAGAACTTGCAGAATGGCAGGTAAAAGAAATTTCATTTTTTCGGCTCCGGAGGATACGCTAGTGTTAATTGGGATATGAAGTAAAAATTTTGGTTACTGTATAAATTGTCATTCAGCTTAGGATCACGGGCTTAATAACTTAATTTACCTTAAGCACCATTTGTTTAAAGATCAATTGCGCTTCTGTCCTATTGATCTCAAAACAATGTCAAGCAACTATGATTCATGCTAAGTAGGACAAATTCATATCTTCCATTTAAAACGTTTGTAATAAATTTTAAATTTTGCAAATATATACAGCATACAAGTAAACAGTCGCTTTGGCAATGGAACAGCTTTTCGCGAAAAATCATTGCCAAAGCGGACCAATTATTTTACTGGCCGACCGCACACTGCGGCCTCCGGAACGGGTAAGGCGCTTGCTTCCATTAGCTAGCCTGTTTATTCGGTCAATATTTTCTGTGTGGTAGAGCATCGGCAGTTTTTCGATGTTCGGACAATTTCGCGGGAGCTCCGCTGGACCTCGCTTCCTGTGCTGACAGTGATGCGATGCACCATCATAACCGTAGCCGGTATGTGCAGTTCGTGCGGTAGGTCGAAAACGAGAGACACAGATCGGGAGAAAGAAAGCGAGGGTCTGCATGTTATCGCACTCGGTTTACATTTGGTTCGCATGTTTATTGTTTATATTGCAAATGGGTCGAGCTTGTTCGGCAGCTTTTTGCGGCACTGCTCTGCAACTACTGCCGCTGCAGTGCATTGGTTGATCGAAACCTCTTATCACTGTTCTAGCGCCGTTGACCGATCCGGCGAGCGATGGGGAACATTATTTTACAATTTTATGTGCGCTCTTCTGGATGCCTGATTGCGCTCTACTTTTTGGCGAGGTGATTTTTTTCAGATTCATACACGTGTGAATGGTAAGTTTTTAATGACCATAACTGACCGGTGCAATATTTATGCAAGGGAGAGGGTTGGTGGGCTGATATTTTTACGGGGAACTATAACTATTACGATAAACCGTCTTGATATACAGAGTAACATGTTTTTAAGAATCTGCTGGTTCCAGAAATCAACGTCGCCAGACTATTAAATACAGTGACTGGTGTGACGGAATCTAAGTACGTCTCGCCGTTGCCTTTTGTAATTCAATTTCTTTTAATGCCAAACTCTGTATCTCTCCTCATAACTCCAATTTGCGAATTTGTATACCTTTTGTTTAAATTTTTGAGTCTTGCTTCACACTATTCGATCATATAAAAGCCAATTGTAGTCAATAGAAATATATCAGTTGAATTTATTGTATCAAACGTGCCTCGCGTGTTTTATCCATCCGAACGAAATCCGTAGTTCTCTCCGACGCTTTTCGGACCGCGTAAAATCATATGGTCCTTCGAACCGGATTCGCGAAAGTTATCGTCGTGAACCGCATAGTGCCGATCAACCAAGTGTCGCGTGCAATTGGCCTCGTTGCCCGCCAATTCTACGGCCATTTAGTGCTTCTGCCGATCTGTGACACAGTGATCGAAATATTGTCCTTTTGTGGAACGAAAAGTTTCGAAGTGTGAACTACGTGATTTTCACGATGGAAAAGTTAATCCGCGAACGAAAATCTATCGAGCCACGTATCAAACGTGTGGCCGAAGCAGTGAAAAAACTAGAGACAGAAGCGGCTGAAGAAACCGAAGTGCAAACGGAACTCGAAGTGCTCGGTGAAATTTGGGCTGCATTTTGTACAGTGCACAAAAGAGTGTTGGACGCATGTGACGATGAGGATAAATATGCAGACGCTGTGCGAAATCAGTGCAATTTTGAACGCGCTTACATTGGACTGAAAAATCGCCTTGCGAAAGTGCTAAAAGCGGTGCAGAATCGCGATCGCAGTCAAGAAGAGCGATATCCGCCGCAAAGTGAAATAATTAACCAACTTGCACAGCAACAAGCAGAGTTACTCCGTATGATGGCGGGTAGAATGGCTGCTGGCGCTAGTGCATCCACTGCTGTTGCTGATAATGCCCACGATCCCATACCGCTGTCCGATCTCAAGCTGCCCCGCATGAACCTTCCTCTCTTCGCTGGGAACTATCTCGAGTGGCAGTCTTTTATCGATTTATTCAAGAGTATGGTTGACTCGAACCCATCGATCAAGGATAGTCAAAAATTGTATTTTCTCAAAACTCATCTCTCTGGAGAGGCTGCAACACTTATCTCCCATCTAAAAATTGAAGATGCAAATTACGCTCCGGCTCTGGCAAAGCTTAAAGATCGCTACGATAAACCACTCGAGATTGCTCACAAGCACATTGAACGCTTTCTCAACCAACAAGCCATGACGTCACCGTCTGCTCAAGCGTTACGTTCATTGCATGACGTCTCCGACGAGGTTGTTCGTGCTCTTCAAGCCATGCAAAGAGAGGATCGTGATACTTGGCTGCTGTTCATCCTCATCGGAAAACTGGATTCCGAAACCAAGCAGCTTTGGTATCAAAAGGTTACTGATATGGAGGAAGCTGGCATCACTCTGAAAGCTTTTCTCGCGTTCATCGACTCTCGCAGTTTCGCTCTGCAAGCTGCTCAGCCTACTAGACAACGAACTATTGCTGCTAGTAAGCTTCCAATTAAGCCGCAGTATAAGGGAGCAACCGCACTCGTCGCCACCAATACAACATCAAGTTGCGACGTTTGTGCCAAATCCTCTCATCATCTCTACCAGTGCGGTAAGTTCATCCACATGAGCTCAGAGGAAAGACTCGCTGTGTTAAGCTCTCACAGACTGTGCCGCAATTGTCTAAGAAAGCACCCAGGCGAACCTTGCAAATCGGGTAACTGTCGCAAATGTGGTTTACTACACCACCCCCACTTCGCCCTCACCCCTCAAGATCGCCAAACTCCTTCCGCATCGAATGCTGTTCCCTCAGGTGGTGGTTCGGCCGCCCAATCTTTGATTTCGGCCCTTGATTCCACTACTGAATTCGATGCCTCCAATGTACTACTAGCCACTGTGTCCATTAATGTACTAGACAAACATGGACGCCCCAACACATGTCGCGCTGTTCTGGATTGCGCGTCCCAAGTAAGTTTTATCAGCCAGACTTTCTGCAACGAACTTGGCCTCGATTTGTTAGAAGCAGACATGAATTTGGAAGGTATATCATCAACCCCCGCACATGCAGACAAATGTGTGCAAATCATCGTTGAATCGCGATGCACGGACTATCGTACCGCGGTTCCTTGCATGGTGCTCAACAAAATCACAAATACTCTACCCATCAAAACAGCGAACACCGACGGTTGGCCTATTCCAGGTTCGATCACCCTGGCCGATCCGCTATTTCATCGCCCCGGTAAGATTAGCGTGCTTCTTGGCATTGAACTTTTCTTCCAGTTACTTGAGCCTGGAAAAATTTCACTGAGCTCTGACGACAGTTTGCCCACTTTACAAAACACTAAGTTAGGGTGGGTGGTTGCTGGTCGATATCGGTATCCCACACCACAAGTGACGACTACTACATGCTTGTTAGCCACCACTGACGACAGCTTGAACCAGCAACTGCAACGATTCTGGGAATTAGAGGAATATGCACCAGTTTCACCTCATCTTAGCGACGAGGAAAAACGCTGCGAGGATCCCTTTTACAAGCACACCGTGCGAGACGATGATGGAAAATTTATTGTACGGCTACCGTTTCTGGATTCTCCGAGCCTACTTGGTGATTCGCGTCAAATTGCCGAAAAGCGACTAAGTCACATCGAACGAAAGTTGCAACGGAACCCTCATCTAAAGCTGGAATACCATGCCTTTCTCCGTGAGTACCTTGAGTCCGGCCATATGACACTCATCGAGAATCCTCCGAACGATGCTATTTATCTCCCGCATCATTGTGTGGTAAAGGAATCGAGTTCCACCACAAAATATCGCGTTGTCTATGATGCTGCAGCGAAGACTACCAGCGGCTTGTCCCTTAACGATATTCTCATGGCTGGCCCGGTACTGCAAGATTCGCTAGTGGATATTCTTCTTCGCTTTCGTTTTCCGCTGATTGTTTTCACCGGTGATATCAAGCAAATGTACCGTATGATTAAACTGGCCGATTGCGATTATTTGTGCATTGTTTGGCGGTGGGGCAATAATGAACCTGTGCAGGCCTACCGATTAAACACAGTCACTTATGGGACGAAGAGCGCATCGTACTTGGCGACAAAGTGCCTGCAACAATTATCGGAATCGTACAGACAGCAGTATCCGACAGCGGTTGGGAAGGCAGAAAGGGGCACCTACGTCGACGACGTGTTGTTGGGAGCTGACTCCGAAGAAGAAGCAGTCTTACTACGGCAGCAAGTAACGAAGATTTTCGCCTCAGGTGGTTTCCACCTGCGGAAGTGGGCATCAAACAGTGCAGCAGTACTCCAGGACATCCCGGCTGAGGATATAGAAATGCAGCTACCCATCGAACTCAACGACACTCGCACCATCAAGGCTCTTGGCATACACTGGCAGCCGTGCAGCGACGTATTCCAGTTCTCCAGCTCAACGCACAAGATCTTTCAGCCCACAAAGCGGACCATGCTTTCGCAAATCGCCAGCATTTTCGACCCCCTAGGCTTACTAGCCCCGATAGTCATCAAAGCGAAAATGGTCATGCAGCAACTGTGGGAGCTGAAGGTGGACTGGGACGAAACACCCCCGGGTGAGTTGGTTCAAAATCGGTTAGTATTTGTGCAAAGCCTTTCCGATCTGAATTCATTACAGGTACCACGTCGAGTGATTGGCATGCGTCAAGCCTCTCGCGTCTATCTGCACGGCTACAGTGATGCATCCGAGCGAGCCATGGGTGCTTGCCTCTACATTCGGGCCATCTGTGGTTGCGGCAATACATCATCGCACTTGCTGTGTGCGAAATCCAAGACAGCACCGATTGGGAATGGACGAACAACATTACCCCGCTTGGAGTTGTGTGCGGCAGTGACTCTGTCCTGGCTGATAGCGAATGTGATGAAGGCAAACCCTATACATTTCCATGAAGTGCGGGCTTTTTCGGATTCAACTGTTGCACTGGCATGGATTCACGGAGGAGCTTCGAGATGGAAAACATTTGTTGCCAACCGGGTGGCAGAAATCACTACGATCCTACCTGCAATCAATTGGCATCATGTAGATACACACAGCAACCCAGCCGATGTAATCTCACGTGGTGCTCTGCCAGAGCAATTGATCAACAATTCCCTTTGGTGGCATGGACCAGGCTGGATCAAGTCACTCAACACCGACGAAGTTACACTCACTTGTGCTCTTGACGCCACTCAACAACGACAAGTGAAAAGGGAGCAACGATCGACTGCCGTGGCGTGTTTGCTGTATACGAAAACCAATTTATCGACGACATGCTAGCCCGATACTACCCAAATTTACAGCTTCTTTTGCGCATCACAGCGCGAATGCTACGTTTCTCCCATCGAGAGCAGAGAGTATCAAATCGCCTTATGCCCCAAGAGATTGAGAATGCCATGGAAGTCTATATACGACACGCGCAGAATCAACATTACCAACAAGAGATCAATCGCCTAGAACGCAAAGGTGAAGTAAATCGTAGCAGCTCTCTTCGCCAGTTGAAGCCTTATCTGGATGAACGACATCTTCTCAGGGTGGGCGGTAGGCTGCAACTTTCAGAGCTAAGTTACAACACGAAGCACCCGATATTGCTGCCGCGCCACTCAATCCTCACCGCACTCATTCTCTATCACGAGCACCACGAACAACTCCACTGTGGTCCGCAATCACTGCTGAATGCTGTACGGCGACGGTTTTGGATTGTCGGAGGAACGAGTGCTGCACGCAAGACTTGTCGATCCTGCGTCGAATGTATGCGTGCAAGACCTACACAATTGCATCAGCTGATGGGACAGATTCCTGTAGATCGCCTAGCACCGAATCCCCCCTTCTCTATCACCGGCATTGATTATGCTGGGCCTGTTAACATCATCAATCGGCGTACACGTGGCGCTACATCTAGCAAAGGCTACATAGCACTTTTCGTGTGCTTTTGCACCCGTGCCGTGCATCTTGAAGCTGTGTCGGACCTCAGTACATCTGCCTTCATTGCTGCATTCATCCGTTTTAGCAGCCGATACGGATTGCCGAGCAGAATTCACTCGGACAACGCTACCAACTTTCGGGGAGCAGCCCGAAAGTTCCGCGAATTATACCGACACATCAACGAAACCGAACGGAACGATCAAGTGACCGACTTCTTCTCCAACAAGGGAATTGAGTGGAAGTTCATTCCTGCGCGATCCCCACATCACGGGGGCCTCTGGGAGGCAGGCGTGAAGGTAGCGAAATCTTTTCTGAGCAAAATCGGTGGTGATGCTTGTTTCACATTCGAAGAACTGAGTACCGTTCTCGCGCAAGTTTCGGCTTGTATGAACTCTCGGCCGATTTCTCCTCTCTCTAATGACCCGAACGACCCTCAACCTCTCACACCAGCCCATTTTCTTATCGGTCGACCACTACATTCTGTGCCGGAGATCAATCAGTTAGAACGTCATATCGGTTCCCTCAGCAGATGGGAGTTTGTTCAACGCATCGCACAACAGTTTCGAGCTCGGTGGCAGAAAGAATATGTGCTATCCCTTCAGCGCATGGCAAAGTGGCAGAAAGCAGCTCCGAATATTTCAGCAGGAGATTTTATGCTGTTGGTGGACGACAACGAGAAGCCTAAGCAATGGCCGATGGGCCGCATTGTCGGCACTTTCCCTGGAACCGATGGCCACGTCAGGGTGGTGGATGTCAAGACTGCCAATGGTACCACGCGGCGAGATGTACGACGACTTCGGCGCATCCCGTTGGATGATGACGAGTACGTGCCAGGACGGAATGGAGCGGAAATTCCCAGACGTAATTTGGTGGGCGGTTTATGGTGTGACGGAATCTAAGTACGTCTCGCCGTTGCCTTTTGTAATTCAATTTCTGCCAAACTCTGTATCTCTCCTCATAACTCCAATTTGCGAATTTGTATACCTTTTGTTTAAATTTTTGAGTCTTGCTTCACACTATTCGATCATATAAAAGCCAGTTGTAGTCAATAGAAATATATCAGTTGAATTTATTGTATCAAACGTGCCTCGCGTGTTTTATCCATCCGAACGAAATCCGTAGTTCTCTCCGACGCTTTTCGGACCGCGTAAAATCAGTGACTATACTCACCATATTTTATCAAAAAAAAAAAAAACAAGAAAGACGCTGATAAAAAATTTTACATATTGAAATACTCTTGGGGTGTGAATAATGCTTAGACGAATTCATAAAAAATTGATGACGAAAGACATTTTGATCAGTTCGTTTTTTTTGGGAAGACTGAGAAAAAATACCAGTTGAAATTTTCAATCATGTCAAATGTCAATTTTGTTTTAATTGGCGATACATGGTTTTCATCATGCAAACTAGGTCGTCGAGCTCTGCTCACGATGTTCTGCATATTTTCAATGGTCGCCGTGATGATAACAACCGACTGTTGTCGTTTCTCACCACCTCGAAACAATATTCATTTTTTTCGGCCAGTTGTCAGTGATGAATATCCCATACTATACACTGATGCGGTTGGTGGCTATTATGTTTACGATGTAATTAATTAACACCGTGTTTTCCCTCGTTGGGATCGTCCGGGGGAGAGTGAGTCCAGTGGGTTGACCACATACACAGCTGAGTGGTAAATTTTAATGAGAAAAATATGTTCGAAAAGAGGTTTTCACCGTTGGAAAACATGGTGAAAATTGTGTCCCAACACAGCCACAAACGTAGCCAAACAGCCGAAAACAAGCGCTGTTCTGTTCACCTTGTAAAATTTTGTGTGTGGTAAGTTGTCAATTTTGATTCACTGAAAGTGAAGTTTGTGTTATGTGCATTCTTAGGTTAAATGCAATCAATTTATGCAAATGCAGCCATTACAGTTTACAGTTTTGGTGTCAATTTCCGGCGTGGAATCAAACTTATCGTAATCACCATCGAAAATATGAAATGTAATTATCATTATATTTATTAAAATCCCAAGTCGTTATAAGCCGCATATTTCGAAACGAGTCGAGCGATTCGCCGAAACCATTAGCGAATCAATTTCGACGGAGAAATCGTTGCAAATGCGATTATAATAAATTCAGTAAAACTTCTAAACGCTATCAGTGCATCAGAACCTACCCTGGCTGAATCCAATTTTAATAGATTTCGCTGAAACGGACTAAAAAAAGGTGCATTGGTCAGCATCAGCGTCCGGAGAACACCGACCGGCGGGCGCTCGTCGCTCGATCCGAAGAATTTGACGAACGTTATGAGTTATACTGGGAGCCTTTGCCAGGACGAAACTCGTCGTCACCGTGCAGGATAGCGAGCTGCCCAGCCGAACTGCGCCATCAATTATCTTCAATTTTCGATTGGCCTAGCAATTTTATAATCACTTTTTACCCAGTGTTTTTCTGCTGTCGCAGTCGCGTGATTTCCCCACACGCCACTGCGTCGGCGTCTCGCGTTGTCACCACCTCGGTCTGCGGAAAAGTCCGGAATAGACTGACGTCTGATTCGCATATTTTGCGACGTGAAGAACTACGGTTACGGCTATTTATGGGGTCCTGGGTGGCACCCAGGTTCACAGAGCTTTGGACGTAACTGGGCAATTTTAAAGTAATCAGAATGGATGTAGTTTTTATACACTACATATTAGACTTTGTTAAACAGTTTTTTTTTAATTTCTGGCTATCAGACCAATAATTGAAACTACATACTTTTTATCTTATTGGTTGCCCACAATAAAACCAGCGACCACCTCCATTCAATTATACTCTAGACAGATAACCAATGGATATGGATTTGAAATTGAGTTCGTCATAGTGAGTTAGTGAGGTCGAGTCACCATCAAAAATCAACGATTCAAAATTCACCGTAAGCCATACACCAGAGTAACTATATAAACGCCAAAAATTGTATTTTCGGGATCCCACCCCAGACACAGTTTTTGAATCCAAGATAGAGACTTTCGTATTCTGGAAAACAGCCATATCGGGTCTCCTACGAAAGACGAAAATTAAAAGGCAGAATCATGAAAGGCAGAATCACGTAAGGCAGAATTACGAAAGGCAGAATATTTAATAAGGCAGAATAACGAATGGCAGAATCACAAAGAGCACAAATGGCAGAATCAAAAAAGGGTCTATTTTCTTTTTAACAACACACACTCGCGCTCTTTGGACGGCTCTATTGTCCAAGTGTATGCTGTCCTTACTCGCTACCGCTCGTTCGGACTTAACTTAGGGAAAGAAAATCTGTTTGAATAATCCTAGAGAACCAGTAGATCAGTCGTTTGTAAGCGAGAAGCCGCCGCTTCCGACGGCGGGTCGGCGACCGGCTCGGACCGCGGAAACCACGGCGGCTTTGTGCCGCCTCGATTCCTTGCCCTCGATTATGCGATTTCCTCATTCATATTTGCCATTCAAAATTATATTTTGCTCTGTTTAACGGCGCAGGAAGGCTTTTTAGACTTTGGAAACTTGTGAAAAAAATCCGCCGAGCATTGCTTTTTTCACAAGGTTTTTAAAGTTCTACGTCATCACAGTTAACAAATAATTTTCTTTAAACCGGAGATTCAAACCATTATCCGTACCTGTTTATATTTCATTACAGGTATGTTCCGTTTTTGGCAACACGTTCCTCGATTTTCAGTTGCCAAAAACGGAACATTACATTCACCCTAAAGTGTATTTAATTTTGTCTCACGAGTGAAAACGCAACTGATCACTTGAGACGCAACGAAGGATTAGTCCCATATATTCTTCTTCTTCTTGTCATATTGCTGAAGAAACATTGGGTATTATTGAGTGAAGTGCTCATTTATGCTTGAGAGAAGCTGCTTTGTGAAGAAAGTTTTGTTATTATTTAATCTCTTCCAGTAATTTATAACCAAAAGAATTAAACAGAATTTTCCACGGAACAGCGTCCAAAATATGTAGAAAGACAACAACGTGAAAAAACAGTGCTGTTTGTTCTTGTAGCTTTTTATCTTCACAAAATTAAAATCGCTCAAAAAGCTACCATTGATAGTTTGTTATAAAATTTTGAGTAAATCTAGTCGATTATCTTTATCTTAAGAAATATTATTCACTAAATAAAACGTGAAGATTTTTTTTTGTATTTTCGTGAAGATAGGTTCCGTTTCGCATCAATGTTATTTTTTTCGAAATTGTGGAAATTTGGTTGTATCAAATATTTATAGTTACTTTTTTTTATATTATAGTTTACTTTTTCAATGAAAATATTTCGAAAAACAGTTCTTTCCTTGTCTTGTTCTTGTTGAGTAAATTATGTTTCTAAAGTTGGAGACAAACTTTTCATTATTCATATAAACAAGAAGAAAACATGGGAATTATCTTTTATTTACAAATAATTGCATGCGTGGTGTGAATTGTCTAACTAAAAAACTAGTGTCTAAAAAAAATCTGAGAATATCTTTTTTCAAATCATTTTTGGTTTTTCATTATTTAGATATATCGATATATGGAAAAGAGGTTCAAACTTCAGACCTTTTTAAATGATAGTCTGGATGAATTTTCAATAAAAACCTAAATTAATCCACCCAGCGGTCAGACCCAGCCTTTCTCATTCAATTTTTTATTTGTAAAAATAGATTTACATGATCGCTTCAATCCAATAAATGTATATTCACTCTTTAGGTTCTAAAATATTGATGTTGTAATCTTTACATATAAAAATGCAGTCAAGTCTGTCTGTCGGTCTGATCCATTAGGCCCGAAAACTACCGAACCGATCGACGTGAAAATTTGTATGTAGGGGTTTTCTGGGGTTTCTCTTCTGGAAGGAAGGGGTCCCATACAAATGAAACATAAATTTCTGCACAACTCAAGAACAAACCAAGCAAATGAAACCGAATTTGGCATGTGGATGTTTTAAGGGGTAACTAATATGTCCATAATAGTTGGATGAAACACAAATTTGTGCACATCTCGAGAACTAATCAACCAAATGGAACAAGACTTGGCCGGTAAATGTTTTTAGTGGTAACAAATATGTACATAATGGTTTGAAACCCGACTCCCTCTTCTATAAGGGAGGGATCCCATGAAAATGAAACACAAATTTCGCACAGCTCAAGAACCAATCAAGAAAATACAACCAAATTTGGTATGTGAATGTTTTTAGAGGTAACAAATATGTCCATAATGGTTTGACGCCCCTCCCTCTTCTAGAAGTACATGTTTCTTCTCAAATTTCTGCACATCTCGTGAACTAATCAACTAAATGGAACCATATTGGCAGGTGAATGTTTTTAGTGGTAACGAATATGTTCCATAATCGACCTCAGACAACATTTTGGATTGTAAGATGGCAACTTCCGGTTTCTGGAAAACAGCCGAAAATGGCCGATTTCCACCCAATTAAATAATAGCCGGATCTAGAATAATACACAGGAGCTAAAATCGACCACAGATAGCATTTTAAATTCTAAGATGGTGACTTCCGGTTTCTGAAAACAGCGGCAAATGACCAAATACCACCCAATATGGGTATTTCCGGAACCGTAATGATGCACTGGAGCCACAAATCGACTTCAGACAACATTTTGAATTGTAAGATGGCAACTTCCGGTTTCTGGAAAACAGCCTGAAATGGACGATTCCCATTAAATATTAGTATTTCTGGAACCAGAAAGATGCACAGAAGCTAAAAATTGATCACAGACACAATCTTGAATTTTAATATGGTGACTTCCGGTGTCTGGCAAACAGCCGGAAACGACCAAATACCATTCAATATGAATGTTTTCGGAACCAGAATTACGCCCAGATGACAGAAATTGAGATCACAGGGAATTTTAAAGTCCAAAATGACGACTTTCGGCTTCTGAAAAACAGTCCAAAGTGATCAAATATCACCCAATAGGAGTTTTTCTTCAACCAGTATCCTAAATACCATTTTGAAATCCAAGATGGCGACTACCGGTTTGTGAAAAACAGCCTAAAATAAACAAATACAGGGGGTAGACAAAATGATTGAGACAGGCAAAATTTTGTTAAAATTCAAACGATCAGAACTTCACGAAAAATGAATCAATTTTGACGAATCAGGTTTCATTTTACTGGAAAACTATCCTACTTTAAAAATATTATGTGAGGACTTGATGCGGCCAATGGACACCGGAAATGTTCCAGATTTTAGGAGTGTGTGTCAAAATGTTCATTTTTGCAACGCTTAGAACTTTTTCTGACAGCTAGTTTCTTGTAGATTTCTATGTTGTCAATAAACTAGAATTCATTCCGAGTTCATTGATACCCAAAGGTTGGAAATCCGTCAAGGAACCATCGAGATACGAATTATTTAATTATGAGTGTTGTTTTTGGCAGGTTTTTTTTCCTGTTGGGTGCATACATATGTATTCCATTGCGGCCAGTTTGTAGCCTTGTGCAGTATCTGAGGCCCTAAATATTGTAAATGTACTGGTAAGAGCGGCAAACATAACGAGTGGTAGTGTAGTTTCATATATACAGTGTACGAGGCACCCGACTGGGTGGTAGTTGCAACGTCACGATCATAATTTTTCTTCGGCAAGTTCATGATGCAACGTCATCACTTTCCATCTACGGAAGGAGGAATTGATATCTGACTAAGCTCGGTGTGGTAAGCGGGTTTTCAACAATCAGTATACAGTCAAACTCTCCTTCACTCGATATTATGTATTTGGGCCACTTTACTCGTATTTTTTTTTCAAAAAATTTACCTGACTAACTCTATACCCTCGCTAGCTCGTTGATCCCTGTTTCTTCGAAATCGAGTTAGGGAGAGTTAACTGCAATACCATGGATGTTTACTTGTATGAGTGACACAAGCGTTTTCACAAATTTCTACTCATATTTGAACATTTCAATAGAAAGGGAACACATACTGTTTCATTGCATCATTGTTTACTTTTAAAAATGTTTAGCAATGTCATTCAGCTAATGGTGGACCTACTCCGTACTAATAAATGAAGTACAGTAATTCGAGATTGCTCTTTTACATATCCGAAATCCTAAACACATCCATTCCTCTTTTCAGAAGTTGTTTTTATGACATACCGCTTGTGCAGAGTAGTGTTTATTATTTCCGAAAATCCTTCTTCCACAAAAATGGTTGCATCTCGATGGTCCCTTGGCGGATTTTCAACCTTTGGGTACCAATGAACTCGGAATGAATTCCAGTTTATTGGCAACATATAAGCCTGTAAGAAGCTAGCTGTCAGAAAAAGTTCTTCCTGTAAAATGAAACCTGTTTCGTCAAAATTGATTCATTTTTCGAGAAGTTCTGACCTTTTGAAAATTGACAAAATTTTGCCTGTCTCAATCATTTTGTCTACCCCCTGTACTATTCAATATGAGTATCTCTGGAACCAGAATGATGCAAGGAGCTAACAATTCGCCTCAGGCACCATTTTGAATTGCTAAATGGCAACTTATAGGCAACAGTCGGAAATGACCGAATAATACTCAATATGGATATTTCCGTAAACGTGATGATGCATAGAAACCAAACATTGACCCTGGACACTATTTTGAGTTTGAAGACGACCACTTTCAGTTTCTGGAAAACAACCAAAAATACCTCCCAATATGGGTATTTCCGGTGTCAGATTGATGCCAGAAAGTCTGCTGATAATGACAGAATACCACCCAATATGAATATATTCAGAATTAAGACGATGTACAGAAGCCAAAAGACGAGAATGTTGTCATTTCGATAAAACCAATCATTTCAAACGACTTGTTATTTGACTTTGATCATATCCTATGGCCGATTCGTCGTGCATTTGCATTTGCATTCAAACAAACCGCGAGGAATCAATGAACTTGGAACGTTCAAATAGTACGAAACCACATTTAAATCATGTTGAGGCCACATAAATCGATCAAAGCAGGTATAGTTTTAAACAGTATTCGAATTTCTCTTCTTTCCATAACTTTTGAGCCACATATCAAATTGTTATGAAGTTTGTTATTTGTAAGTTTGAGAGATGACTCGTTCGTATGACACTAGTTATGTTCAAATAAGTCATGTAATCTTTGAGATAATAGACTTTCGTTGTTTTATTAACAATTTAATACATAACGGTTGCTTATATTCGATTATAATCAAATGAAATGGGAACGTGTAGGGCAGCCAAACCTTGAAACCACGTGTTCAATCATAATTCATCAGTTAACCCTTAACTAGCCCGCTCATCTGATAATAATAATCAAATCGGTTGTGTAGTTTCTGAGATAATGAAGTTTCGTGATTTTCACAAGTCGGCACATTACAAATGAAGTTACAGTTCGATTACAGGAAATTTCAATAGGGTCTTCTAAGGCAGCTAGACCATTCATTTGTCACTAATTTTGTGGAAATCGGGTTGGCCATCTCTGAGAAAAGTGAGTGAGTCCAAGTAGTCTTCGGTTTGAGCGGGGGCCTAGTGTGGTTGGTAACGTCTCCGTCAACCACGCTCGACGCCTGGGTTCGAATCCCACCGCCGACATAGGTGTCGATGGTTGTGAGGTGGCGTGATCCACTCACAACCAACCTACCTGGTCTAAATTCAATCCTAGCCGACACCGGGAGATTTTCTGAGGCGAAAAATCTCTGGGATCACGCCTTCCATCGCATGAGGAAGTAAAGCCGTTGGCGCCGGTCCGTTAATAAACGGGTCGTGAGTTAGGGTCCTTGGTGTGGAGTCGCCTCCCTGGGCGTCGGTGATTGGCCACAACAGTGGCGGAACTAGACCGACGGAAAATAAACGAGAATAAAAAAAAAAAAAAAAAGTAGTCTTCGGAATATGTTCCTTTGCATAGCCGGATTTCACATTTTTAAACATAACAGGCAAAGTAATAATTCGATTGCACAACGAATCAATAGGGTCTTATGGGGCAATTAGACCTTCCATTTGACACTGATTTTATGAAAATCGGTACAGCCATCCCTGAGAAACATGAGTGAGATTAAACAGTCTTCAGAACACGTTTCTTTTCATAACTTTTGAACCACAAGTTCAATCTTTATGAAATTCAAAATATAAGAGTTTTCTAGATAGCCCGTTCTTTTGAGACCAATTTTGTTCAAATCGGTTGTGTAGTTTCTGAGATATTGATGTTTCATGATTTTCACATTTTTAAACATAACCTCTAAATTAAAAATCCGATTACAATAAAATTCAATAGGGTCTTATGGGACAACAAGACCTTTCATTTGCAATTAATTTCATGAAAATCGGTCCAGCCATCTCTGAGAAAAGTGAGTGAGAATAAAAATCTGCACATACACACACACACACACACACATACGCACACACATACAGAAAATGCTCAGCTCGTCGAGCTGAGTCGAGTGATATATGCCATTCGGCCCCATGGAGCACTTTTATACTTTCGGTTTTGCAAGTGATTGCTATACCTTTCTAGGAGAAAGGCAAAAAGTATGCGAAGTTTTCTAGTGTAGTACAACCTACACACGCACAAATGTTCATTAAACTCTAAGAGAACCTTGCCAGCCTCTCAGTCGATTAGTCAAAAATGTGTCGTATATTGTATGTATTTACACTAGTACAGAACTATGAGGATTAGTTTTGAGCTGCCAATCAGTGAAAGATTAGAAAGAATTAAAAAAAAAACGGAACCAAAAGTTGCCAAAAACGGAACTTACCTGTACCTATTTCCGTCACTGATTGTGGCGCTGTTAACTTTCACTTTCGATTGGGTCCTGGAGTTTTCACGGCTTTCTGATTTTAATGTATCATCTGAAAGTGTGTATTTTATTTTTGAGCAAACGTGAAACGTGACAAAAAATTGATCGTTGTCTTTCGATTTTAAAATAGAGAATAAAAAATTGCTCGAAATGTGATATATGACAGTTCGCTCCTATACTGTACCAATGAGGTATATACAGGCGAGGAAGAAGAAGACATTTGTCTGTATTAGTAACAAAAATAGGCAAAACACGTGATTTTGGGTAGTAACGTAAATCTCGGTCAACGAGAAAATGCCATTTGAAACGGTATTTTGCATTGTTTAATGGAGCAGAAGGGAATTTTCAGCTTAAAACTTTCGAACTTGCGGAAAAATTATGAAAATCTTCCACACTATTCGTTTTTTTTCACGTTATGTTCAGGAAACCCAAAATCTTTTCAAACTATATATAAAAACTGGTATAGCTTGAAGACCCAATTGAAAATTATTCGTTTTCTTTTCGCGCACTTCCGCGAATTCCAGTTTATTGGCAACATATAAGCCTGTAAGAAACTAGCTGTCAGAAAAAGTTCTTCCAGTAAAATGAAACCTGTTTCGTCAAAATTGATTCATTTTTCGAGAAGTTCTGACCTTTTGAAAATTGACAAAATTTTGCCTGTCTCAATCATTTTGTCTACCCCCTGTACTATTCAATATGAGTATCTCTGGAACCAGAATGATGCAAGGAGCTAACAATTCGCCTCAGGCCTTTTCTGAGGCGAAAAATCTCTGGGATCACGCCTTCCATCGCATGAGGAAGTAAAGCCGTTGGCGCCGGTCCGTTAATAAACGGGTCGTGAGTTAGGGTCCTTGGTGTGGAGTCGCCTCCCTGGGCGTCGGTGATTGGCCACAACAGTGGCGGAACTAGACCGACGGAAAATAAACGAGAATAAAAAAAAAAAAAGTAGTCTTCGGAATATGTTCCTTTGCATAGCCGGATTTCACATTTTTAAACATAACAGGCAAAGTAATAATTCGATTGCACAACGAATCAATAGGGTCTTATAGGGCAATTAGACCTTCCATTTGACACTGATTTTATGAAAATCGGTACAGCCATCTCTGAGAAACATGAGTGAGATTAAACAGTCTTCAGAACACGTTTCTTTTCATAACTTTTGAACCACAAGTTCAATCTTTATGAAATTCAAAATATAAGAGTTTTCTAGATAGCCCGTTCTTTTAAGACCAATTTTGTTCAAATCGGTTGTGTAGTTTCTGAGATATACTATTCGTTTTTTTTTCACGTTATGTTCAGGAAACCCAAAATCTTTTCAAACTATATATAAAAACTGGTATAGCTTGAAGACCCAATTGAAAATTATTCGTTTTCTTTTCGCGCACTTCCGCCCGAGATGCCAATGTGCCAGTCATAACTGAATTTTTCAATCTTCAAGTATCCAGGCGAACAGTTGAATCCTAAAATTATCTATGTACAGAGTCTGTAATTTGTATCGCTAGTAAGTTAAAAAATGCCAATACAAACTTTTATACACGCTATAAAACGATACAACGAGCTGGGAAATTTAGAGGACCGTTCAGGAAGAGGCAGAAAAAGAACCACTAGGACCCCTGGGAACCGGATAGTTATTCGTCACCGGATTAACCGCGATTTTAGAAGGTCAATTCGAAAAATGGCAAAATCATTAAAAATTGACCCGAGATTTGTACGGACTATTCTTTACAAAAATTTAGGATTACGTTGTTCCAAGTTTCCGAAAAATCATTACCTAAATGACAGGATGAAAGAAAATCGGTACCGAAAATCGGAGATTATGTTGAAAGAAATTATCGATGGACGCCATCGCACAATTTTATTCACCGATGAGAAAATTTTCACTGTGAAGCAATTCCATAACCACCAAAATGACCCTCAGCTTTTGTCTAAAGGCTCTTCTAAGCGTATGAACGTAGCTCGATCACATCATCCAGTTTCGATGATGGTTTGGGCGGGAATTACGGCTACCGTTAAAACCTCCTTAATATTTTTTGAAAAGGGTGTAAAAATCAATCAATTTGTTTACCAAAAACTTTTAAACGACACAGTGGCACCTTGGGCACGCGTAAATTTCGGTAAAACTTAATGGACATTACAACAAGATTGGGCTCCATCGCATGGAGCGGAAAAAGACTGGAACTCTGTAGCAGACTTTTTTTTAACTAACGATTGAGGCGTGCGTTGAAGCCAAGGGTGGACATTTCGAGTCCGCGATGTAAATATTACAAACCATGCTAATGTATTTACATTTGGTATAAATATGTTCTTGTTCAAAATAGAAAGAATAAAGTTATGACTAAAACATTGAACACGGATAATGTTTCCTCGCCCTGTATATTTTCTCCTCCTATGAAACTCAGTCATTGATGACTCAAACATTGATGACATATGCTATGAAAAAAAGCAAAGCATTGGTGCTACATTCCGTATCGGAACTCGACCTTCTGTTAATTATACACAGACTTCGCAGCCTACTGTTAAGTGTACAGGACAATTGCGGGGGTGGCGCTACGATCCTACTGACACTAACAGTCTCTCCCGAGCCGAGACTCGAACCTACGACGACTGGCTTGTTAGGCCAGCATCGTACCTCGAGACCAGCTGGGAGACATGCTATGACATGATTATAATTAAAAAAAAAACATTAAAAATAACACAACACAGAGTGTAGAGATATTTCAAAACTATCTGTAACCTAAGCGCAAAATTACTGAATATTCACTATCGTGACCTACGACACGGCTCCCTTTTGTAATTTACAATCCCCGTATGTAAAACTGATACTCGATTCGATGGCATTTACAAAAAATTTATCTCAAGCAAAATGTAAAGTAATATTTTATGAAAAGTTATATTTGGAATCATTATTCTCCCAGTTTTATTTTCAACATTCTAAGGAATTATTCGAAAATTGTATTGGCAACCCTGTCTTCAGCTGTCAAAACCAATGTAAGAGCATACACTATCTCACCGAATCTCTGTAACCTCACTTTTCTGACAGTTAATGGTAACTTTGTTTACGTTTTTGAATTTTTGCTCTTTTCTAATGGATCAATCGCGCGCGTAGTGGAAATGCTGCTTAATTTTTAACTGTTTTTTAGTGTACTGGCACCTCAAGCACAACATTTAACCGTCATTTTGATCACAATTGAAATGATCTGCTGTAATTAAGAACAAAACTGCATCACCCGAAGGTAAACAAAGTTATCAGTAGCTGTCAAACTCAGGTGCGTGACGTCACCATGCGATGGTCTATTCCAGACCCAATGAGGTATACAAAGGTGAGGAAGAAGAAGAAATTTGTCTGTATTAGTAACGAAAAAAAGGTGAACAGAAGCACGTGTTGGGGTTGTGACGTAGATCTCCAAAAACAAGAAAATGCCATTTGGAATTGTGTTCCGCATTGTTTAACGACGCAGGTAGGCGTTTTCAGCCGTAAACTGTCATAACTTGTGAAATTTTTTCGAAAAAAAATGTGCCGAACATTGATTTTTGGGCATTGTTTTTTTACTTTTACGTTATCACTGTTAACAAAAACAAAACAGAAGCCCTTTAAACCCGAGACTCAAACCATCTCCGTACCTTTCTTTATTCCATTGTTCCAGACCCGTGTCAAGGAGACTGTTTCCTGAAGCCGCCACCGACCATGATGGCGCTAGTGTTGAAATCCTGGTCTTAAGCTCCATTCATTGTGCCGCATAGGTGGTAACACGGATTTGTTATGTGCTTTTCATTATATTAAATTTAAGCACAGACTAACAGACGTAACACTGGAACCCAGCTCCATCGCCACAAAAAACGTTCATTTCAAATTTCCAACCGAATAACAGTCATCTCGCGACAACGTCGTCTGTGGCGCTGTCATGCAATCTCATACATATTTTGTAGTTCCCCATTTGACACATACAGTAACGCTGGCGCTGATGTCGAAATACATGACGCAGCGCGAACACGACAGCAGATGGTCCTAGTGTTAGTAACGTAAAGTACTGATGATGGTCCCGCCTCTTACCCCTACAAAGATTTGAGGTAGACGATTTATCTATTAGATAATTAGTTATTACTTCAATTAAACCAGAAAGCAAAAAAAACGGACTGGTTTTGTCAATACAGATATAAAATCCTCCATAATATTCCAATGCTTAAACGGCAGTATTACTGAATAAAAAAAAATTTAAACACAAATTTCTGAGCCGTTCTACGACCAAGATTACCAAGTTCTAATTATTTTACTTCTTTCAATCAATTGAACATTATTCACATCTGAATTAAGCCAACACCCAATCTAGCCCACAGCTAAATTGCTACAGTCCCAACAAGACCATTCCCGCCGAACTCAGCAAGCAAAGCACAGGTAAACCGTGAACTTAACATTAGACTCATGAGGATGTCCCCACCTAGGGAAGTCTAGAAAATTTCCAACCCGAAAAAGTCCTAGAACAGCTAGGAATTTCAACGTCCAAAGACAATCAAAAGTGTCATAATTTTCCCGAGTAATCCGACGTATGTCCAGAACTACTTAAAAGTTTATTGTGTCACAAAAACTCAATTTTCATAACATACATCAGCATAATACATCTGTATGTATGTAAATAAAAAAAAACCTTTATTTTTCAAAATGTCATATATTAATTTAAGAAAGGTAGTCAATTATATCTGTGTAACGCGCGCGATTCTCAAACCTTTGTAGACTTCTCATTTATTTTTTTTTACTACTACATTAAATACAAAATCCATCGTTATCACCGGGACGAACATAATAGTTTTTACAATGCTTAAATAAATACTAAAAAGCTATTACAGCAAAAGTCCACATAAAATCATCCGTTATGAAAACTTCGTCAATTTAGTGCGTGAATTGTAAAACATTTCTGTTTAGCTGCCTAAAAAACAGCTTTGACGTGTGAAATACATTGTCTCTTGAACTCAAGTAGCGTTGCTGCACGTTTGACCTGTGTAGGCATCTAATTGAACACTTTAATTCCTTTAAAAAATAATGAATTCTGCGAAGCTCCAAAAATAAAATTTGGTGTTCGAATTTCTGTCGCGTTTCTAGTATTGTATCTATGAATATCACTTCCTCTCACAATTCGATCACACAAATATCGAGGCAGCAATCCGTTAACTATTTTAAAAATGAACACCATCGTCATGAACACAATTCGCTGCTTCACAGATAACCATTGCAAGGCATCCAACATCAAGGCCGAGGAAGTGAATCTACTACATCTCAAAATTAACCGCTTAACTTTATTCTGCAAATGCTGTAACCTCGATATTTGAGTTTCATTTGCCAAAAATAAAATGGAAGAGCAAAAGTCCAAGTGGGGAGAGATGATTGATTTATAGAGATGAATCTTGCTAAAAGTACTCAACTCTTTATTCAAACGACAGAGAATTCCATATTTTTTGGCAATTTTCTTGATGACATTGTCAATATGAATATTGAACTTAAGTTTGTCATCAATAGTCACGCCAAGATTTTTCATCTCACGTACGCGTTCAAGTGTCTCGCTGTCAATTTCCACAGAGACATTTTCAGTAACACGGTTGCGCGAAATAACCATAAATCTAGTTTTACTTATATTCAGTTTTAGTTGTTTGAATTTCAACCATCTACTCAGCGAACACAAGTCCTCATTCAAGCGAATAATAGCAAAATCGAGATCTTTAGCTGCAATGAACAGTACAGCACAGACTAACAGACGTAACACTGGAACCTAGCTCCATCGCCACAAAAAACGTTCATTTCAAACTTTCAATCGAATAACAGCCATCGCGCGAAAACATCGTCTGGGGCGCTGTCATGCAATCCCATACATATTTTGTAGTTTCCCATTTGACACATGCAGTAACGCTGGCGCTGATGTCGAAATACATGACGCAGCGCAAACACGACAGCAGATGGTGCTAGTGTTACTAACGTAAAGTACTGGAATCATCCAAACGATGATTTTATTGAAAATTTGTTCGACGTGTTATGTCTGTTAGTCTGTGAGTACAGTATCATCAGCAAAAAGGTTAATATCACAGAAACGTAAAACTTGTCTCATGTCATTAATGTACATTATGAATAAAATGGGCCCTAATACACTTCCTTGAGGTACTCCAAGAATGTTTCCCATGGGAAAAGATGTAAATTCATTGAAAATAGTCCGTTGAGTTCTGTCACACAAGTAGCTCTCAAACCACTTGTATGCAGTACCTGTAATACCAAAGCGCTTTATTGTTCGTAATAATAAGGGCCTAGAAATTGTTTCGAAAGCGCGTTTTAAATCCAAGAACATTGCAATAATAGTACTGCAATCATTAAAACGATGATTTTATTGAAAATTTGTTCGAAGTGTTATGTCTGTTAGTCAGTGATTTAAGGTTATGCAAAATGTGTTGAAACATGTCTAAACGTGACCATTTATGTTGTGCACAAAATTCAACACTTTCAAAACAAAACAAACGTTCTTCGCATGTTGCATTTTTACACATTGCTTGGAGCTAACAGGTTATCTCGTATTAACGGAGCTTATTTGGCTATTTCGAAAGCACTGACAGCCTTTTGACGTATAATCGAGCCAGAGAGCTAGAGAAAAACGGCTTCAAGCGAAATGTATGAGAATGACGTTCGTGTCAGGGATGTGGAGCATTCTAGTAGTTTACATGTGCTTGAAATGAAAACAAGTGATCAAATTTAAGGCGAATGTTGACAGAGTCATTATCGCCTGACGATTTTCAATTGAAAATAATTTGGCCAGAACCTGGCTGGCTTTACGTGTTGGAGGAAGTGTGCACAGAAAATTTTAGGCTCATTCGCGTTGACTGTATTACAGTTTTTGTTTGGTTATTGGAAGCGAAAAAAAGAAAGCTTTTTGGCTGATTTAGTGAATAACAGGGTGTTATTGGTCATAATGGATATAACTTTTGTTTAAAAGCAAAATAACTGCAGCCTCGGAAACATTTTTATCCATCAATTCCGCAATCGTATCTCAGCTCTACATGATGTTTTCCATATGAATAAATTTGAAAAACATGAGAATATGTACAGTTTTAGGAAAATCTGTACACGAATTTCAAAAATCTAGTATTTGCAGTGAATTTTCATATCTGGTATTATTGCAATTTTTTACCAATAATAAAATTCTAATGTCCGTCGCTCTGTGACAGTAGCCCTGCACACAAAAACAAAATCCATCAAGTCGCTGTTATAAATTATGATTTAATTTCAGGGTTCGCTTGTGCTGTTTTGCTCCGATTTAAAGAACGCTGCGATGACGACAACGACGATGGTCGACTTGAGGTTTTTTTTTGTTCTGTTTCTTACTTTATTATCACCAGCAGACCAACGGAAAGTTCGAGCGATGTTCAATAAAATATTGGCGCAAGGTGCGTTTTCGAATGGCCATAACCTTTGAGAACTCGTATATCAAGTATCTAGGTGCTGCACAAATTTCACTTTTCATGAGCAACGGCGCTTATTAAGAACGATTTTATAGAAAAAAAGATAACAAACACAGTACAAGTGACATTACAGGTGAAATTGATTTAAACAGCGTTTATTTCTGAACTAAAAACGGGGTAATTTCTTTACTGATACAAAGTCCTCTAATCTCCACACATGACCACATTCAAGGTTCAATAAAAATAACCATGTAATTTGAATATCGCAATTTCCAGAAAATCTCGACCCCTTCGTCCATCGCTGATCCACACTGTATAACCCGTGCCAGGGATGCCAGCGGTGGACTGCAAAAATTAGTGCGAGTTGCCTGAGAGCAATCGCCGATCGACTGATTCTGCTGATTTATAATTATCCTTTTAAAATAAATTATCATTTATATGATGAACCTCTCGTGGACGACCCCCTTTGCCCCCGTACCATTGCACCCGATGCCGCTGCAAACCGGCAGCTCAAATCGTCTCCGCGTGACGGACAACTATCAATCATTTCGTCCTTCGTTCGGCACTCGTCCGGATGGCTTCGACATCGACCGAGACCGATACGTGGAATCGAATCGAAAGGTAGTAATTAATGTTGGACGAAGGTGCGATTCCACTCCACAAATTCGCATCGCAAGCGTGATCGTGCTCAGATGGACAGTTTAGCACCCTTGACGGCTCGGTGAACTGTTACGCTGCGCTGTTGCCAAACTCTGAATCGGGCTGGGGTCGTGTTTAATTAACTAGAAATGATTGGTGCCCCTGGCAGAAAATCACAGCACATCAATGGTCTGTGAAATCATGAAGATTCGCCGAAATGATTAGAGAGGCCTCTCGAGGAAACCGATCACGCCATTCATGTATAACTTGTTTCGAAGTGATTAGACTATACGCAATGAATAATTGTTTCGCATTCTTTCGAGTGATATATGCTTGTTTGAAAATGACACGATGCCGATGATTAGTCTGGGCTGTTTCTAAACCACGCTTGTATTCCTCTCTTATATTGTCTCTGTATTATTAGTCTAGTTAAGTGGATTTCGGGAACCAGATCGAACTGTCAAAAGTGAGATCAGTCAGGTGCGTGCCGTATTTCATGGTTTAAGTAATGTAATTGTGTATCAAGTTTTACTACAAGGTTTTCAAATTTTTTTTTCGTTGTACTTTGTTTCCGCCCTAAAAATCATGGAACGAACATATAACTATTGTTTCTCAGTACTAAAAAATAATAATTCTTGACTTGAACGGACTGTTATTTGATAGCAAAAATGGAACATACCTACCAGTAAAAATAATTGACCGTGGTAATGACCACGTGGTTCTTCCTCACGGGCTTCCTAACAATAATGCTTGGTGTGAAGAAACAATAATTTTAATACAGGCTCAAAACCATACAACACTACAGGCAAAGCAAACCCGGATCTATGTTTGCGCGATGGCAGAAAGCTCCATTAAATCCCATCCCGACGGCAAGAGCGGTAGTGTCCGTGACGATTTCGACGGGGCCTTCCACAGTAGTGGAGAATTCCGTATAAACCTAAATGACGGCATAAATAACGTTTAAAAGAGATAATCAAAACGCAAAACCGGCGGCTAAAGTTCCTACCAGCAGCCAGCACCAGCCGACTGCCGTTCGCGCGGTACCGCAGCGATAAAACCTTTCCGCACTGCTCGGGAGAGAGCAATACCACGGAAAGCGTGCCCGGAGCAGTGGGGAAAAAGTTAATTAATTTATAATTTTCGAAATAAATTTGTGTAAATGCGGGGAGTTCTCAACAGAGAAAAGCGGATGGCAAAAAAGAAAGCGGGAACAATGTAATCGGTCGTTATACTTGCGCTGAATTAAAGTTAAACTCCTGATGGGTGCAGGCGGTGATAAATCCCTTTTCAAAAGTCAAGCTTTTCCTCCAGCTCTCGACGCGTTACACCTTGCCTCTCGCTCTGCAGAGTCAAATGCACGGCATAAAGCGTTAATTAAGAAGTTTTCTTGGCGACAATGTAGATCACATTTGTTTCTGCCAACATGAATAATATTGCGCAGTTTCTTTTGCCCTGCCAGGAGCAGTGCCTAATTCTTTATGGCAATGAAGCTCCCGGAAAAGTTCAGCGTAAGCGAGCGTCGTAAGATTTGATGGCTTCCTGCGTTTTTTTGCAAATTGACAGCAGTTAAAGTAAATCGAGAAAGTGGCACTGATGAAAGTGAAAATGTCTCCATAAACATTTATCGGCGGCAATCAAAAATAGCAATGTAGAACAACTTTACGCTGGAGGTTTTTTCGATTTTTAACGGCGAAAACAGTTGCGGAGGCGTCCCGCGGAGGGAAAACGTGAACGTAAAATAACACGACTATCAAAAAATATTCATTAAGTTTGAGCGGTTTGACTTGTGTATTGTAGACGACTTTGAAGATTTTTTCTAAGTAACATGCTCTTTGTGGCATCGATTGGCTCGTTAGCCGAGCCACGGCCCAACTAAAAAGAACTGTTATGTTAAAATTAAATGGCATTTAATCGCATGAAAATTAAAATCAGCAAAAATATTCTTGAATTTCATAGTCTGCTGGTTATTCTCTTCTTCACTCTTCTTTTTGAAGATCAGCTTGACATTTCTTGCACGTGTAAGGTGATTCTTAAGCATAAGATTACAAAAAATATCTTGTCTGCAATTTGGAGATTCACCGTAAGTCTTCTTCCTCGGTATACGTTGTAAAATATTCAGTTTCATGGAAGTTATTACCGAGTGGTCGCTAAACTGTTTTATTGGCGTTCATCTATTCTCGCAGAAATGGCTGCCCCAAATTTCAGCATAAAATTTACCGAAACTCGGTAAACGAAAAAAATCCTATATCGAGTAACAGTGGATGACAAATAACTCATATCCTGGGTTCAAACTCATTTGTGCGTGTGTCCACTGTCAACGGTCAAATAAAGGCGTATGGAAAGTGGCGGTGATATGTTATTTCGTTTACACATACTTTGAGATGTTAGTTCTCGAACGTGGTGGGATGCCATAGGGGTGGGAATAGGTCTGTAGTACCGTTTTGATTCATACTTAGAACAGTCTGAAATTTCGAACACTTTACAATAAAAGTCGAATTATTAAAGCTAGTATAATAAAATGAAAGATTACACAGTGCAACAAAAATTGACTTTTTTCTGCCTAGGTTTCGATACATAATTATTTTGTGTTTTTTGATGCAAAACCAAATTTCCCCGGGTTTGAACATATTTCAACTTAAGGTGCAACAATGGCGCCATTTTGAATTTTCGAGAAAGCGGAAATTTTCGATGTTTTTCCGACGCCATTTTGTTTTAAGACCCAATATCAAAATTCTAAAAGATTGTTCACATATGAGCATCTTCTTACCCATTTTTAGAAAAAAACAGATCTCAAATCGAACGAAAACTGAGCTGAAAACGGTGATTCTATGAAGGCGGTTTTGGCATGGTTTTAGAATATTTCACAAAGCAAAATAGTATCAAGTATGTCTTAGCATTAATGGTAATGCGCTAATATCTAAAAGTGGTAGTCAAATTATATCTTATATTGAGTAAAAAAGTCTCAGGAATCGATTGATAGGTGTCTGATCCACGTAAAATGTCAACAACATATCAATTTTGCCCCAATTCCCCTACAATACTAACATAGGTTTTTCTCGACGTTAGATTAACTTATTTGAAATCTGATTAATATAATATCAAGAGTGTAAGCGATACTCAAAGATACAGTAACAATTTGTCTTTACATGATCCTCTCCCTTCTGCGGGGATGGGGTTGCCTTTTTGGCCAGAACTGGTCAAAACATAAAAATCTCACTTCAGTTATGAAACAGAACTTTATCTTCGATAAACTTTATCTTCGATAAAGTTAAATTCAACCCCCACCCCGCATAAAGGAGAGGATCATGTGAAGACAAATTGTTATTGTATCTTTGAGTATCGCTTGCAACAACAATAAAATGACCAATATGCTAAACCCTTAAGATCGATGGAAAAATTCATTTTTCGTTGATTTTTTAGTGCAAGAAGTTACATCATAGCTTAAGGTGAATCGGGACCGAATCCAAGCATGGGAGGAGCGATGGCTTCCTCCTGCATACTAATGCATTTCGAGAGTGCCCCAATGAATATCATAAATTATACGACTAACCTGCAATTGTTTATTGTCGAAATGCTAACCCAGCACCGGAGCACCTAGTTCATTAAATTTGCACATTTGGTATTAGCGTGAAACCCTTAAAACGTTCTAATCTTGCTTTTTTTACGCCGCTGTTTTTTCTCTCCCGGTTTTGTTTATATTCTCACGCCGGTAGCCACTAGAATGTTTTTCACGAATACCGGCACGTACGAGTCGCGTAGTCACTCAAACTACGTATACTTTTCTCTCTACACTTATAATCATCGAGATTGTAACTACTTTTCACAAAAACTCGACCGAAATGGGCTAAAACTTGCCTTTTAAGTGTAGCACGTCGCGAAATTACCGTTTTTGCTTTTTTCTATTTTCAACTCGTTTGCACCTGTCAAACTGTGCGCCCGTGTTGGCAGCAAAGTCAGCACACTGCGCGAGCATATAGTTTAAAATGAGTTGTGTGAAGTAGTAGTGTTTTCATTTGTGAAGTGTGATTTTAGTGGTTTTTGGATCATCATGCCGCGTTAAACTAAACTAAGAAGAGCAGCGGTTGCTTACGAGAACGCAAAAAATGGAGAGAAGTCTTGTTGATCCCTTGGCATGGACATATGAAAATCCGTGGAGCAACCAGTTAGATAAATCGAAAAAACAAACACTTACAAATTCCGACGATTGTGCTATTAACGTTCCTGTACATATCCCAAACGATGTGGTATATTCTGATCAGTCTGCCGAATGTAAAGGTGTAATAAATTCCTTTTCATTTGTTTACCTTTTTATCCTTGCAATTGTTTTGAATGTGAGTTTTAAAAGCTGTGCAGCACCACAGAACGTTGTGGCACAGCTGATCGAAGCCGGCCGTTAACTTTCGGTGGTAGCAGCAGTAGTGAGTAGGTGAGGGAAAAAATTAGCTAAGTAAGCAGTTGACACCGGTGCGGTTGTCGCGGAGTCGGTGTCGAATCGGGGTTTTAATATAATAAAATTTTTCGGTGAAATATTTAATAAACAATTAATTTGGAAAAATATCTATTTTGTACTTTTTAATTAAAAGCATGTAATACAAAAAAAAATGTTACCATTGATATAAATATATAAAATATGTTGATATCGATAAATTCGTTGAATTTCTAACATTAAGTAAAATAAAATAATCTGGAAACCATGTACTGTTTTACCGTGTTGCACCAATACAACCACATATGAGTGTAAAGATGTAGTGGTGTCAACAATGATGCAATGATGCTTGGATTCCGTCCCATTTCACCTTAAGTGTTCTAAATTTGATGCAGTACGGTACGCAGTAAGCCAAAAATGACGCAACGAATAAAATTACGTAAAAATGGCGCTGAATTACACGCATACTAGGGTAGGTGAGCCAGTTATGGCAAGTGCACCAGTTTTAGCTACATTGTGTAAGCGCAATGGTACCAGTTATGGCCATACTCCATTTAAACTCCATAGGCCATGACTGGTTCATATCTTAACTGCTAGAATTTTCAGGTTTTGTCATAGCTGGTACTTCTCTAGTTGTCGATTTTCTGTGGTTGGTTGCCTGTTTACATTTACGCATCAAAGCGAGTGCGATAAAAAACCTTTCACGTGTTTATAGAAAAATGAGAAGATTCGCTACTGGGGAACGCCATTATGCATTTAACACATTTGTTGTGCAAAGCTAAAGCAACGATTGTGCGTTTTGGTTGTTTGTTGTTTAAAGCTATAACTTTTGCGTGTACTTATATAGGGACTAAATAAGCTCAAGTTTAACAAAAACATCGAAAGAAACAGTTGAGTTTCGTTCTTCGATTTCCCAATCAAGTCATGGGATGTTTGGAACAGAGAGATTGGAAGATGAAAAAAACTTTTAGAATTAATTGTTCGAAAGTGCTTTGAATGTTCCTGCGTTGTTCTAGTGTATCAAGACCAATAAGGCGACACGCTCGGAATACGGAGGAAGCTTAGCAGGATCACGCCAGGAAAGATTCCCCAATGCCAACCGGAAAAACCTTTTTTGTACTCGTTTGGTCCTTAAAATCCAAGCAAGGAGATAAGGAGACCAAATCGAACACGCATTTTCCAATAATGGTCGCACAAGTGAGCAGAATAAAGCATGATTTGGCATTTTGCAATACTCACTTTAAGCCAGTTTCTGCGACACCACTTAATAAATAAAAAACATCCAGCAGTCTCTGTAAGTCACGACAATTATTAACGGACCGCACAGCCAAAAATAATTTTACGTCATCGGCATACGCCTGCTTACATCCAGCTCTTGATAACAATGCCAAGTCATTAAAATAAAGTAGAAAACAGAAACGGTCCCATATTACTGCCTTGCGGTACTCCGGAAGTGATAGAAAATATGCAAGATAAACTTTACACGTAGTGTTCGACCACACAAGTAAAATCGTAGCTATTCAGTGAATTGTTACGACGCATCAAGTCGAGAGAGCTTCCGTAATAGTAGGGGAACTGCTCTATTATTCATCTCATTAAGCCGATATTCACGAAAAATGCACGTATTCAACCAAACATTTTCATGGAATCATTGAACAAATAAACAAAATGCGCTTACGTGCTCTTATAGAATCGTTCAGTTTTGTATATTTAGTAAATTTAGCTAGATTTATCCTGAATTTTGTTAAACAAAACATTTTGCACAACGCTTCCATATCCATCTCAAAAATTAAATCACTGCTCAATTATTCATCTCATGACGCCCCCATATTCATCACACTGCAATGCACTGTTAATCATGAATGAATCACATTATCATGAATGAACGTAGCCGCAGCCCGTCGTAGTAGGTTACCTAGATATCCACTGTAGTTGTTTACGTGCAAATATGGTAACCTAGGTAACCACTGCAGCAGTGCTGTCCATTTATGTCAATTATGTCGGAATAATTCAACATTTTCAGTATGGTTTGTTCGTATTAACAGAAACCGATTTGGCAACTTTTGATTTTCTTCAACGCAGTGAAAACAGATGAAAATACATACAGTTAAAATTTAGGAATTGTAGAAATTCATCTCAGATATTTCTGCTAATTTAAGCTGGTTTTTGGAAATTTGAGGTGAACGTTTCAAAGATTAAAGTATTCCTAGTGTAGTGTGTGATTTTGTTTAGTGATTAAAATAAAAAATGGTCCGCTAGTGATGAGAAAAACTTTGGTTGGCTGCTGAACGAGTCCCGTTGTAGCCGTACAGGCCAATGCGCGGATTTTGTTTTCTGAGGTAGGTGATTGAAATAAATGAGTTTTCGAGTGTAGATGTCTGACTATTATATCAAATTAAGAGCTTTTAAGTGAGTTTTTGAGGACTCTACTTAAAGAGAAATCTAAAGTGAACTAAGAAGAATCCATTCCATGGATTATCAGATCGATTTAGTTAGAAAATATGCGTTTTTTTCCTGTTTTCAATTGTGTTTTCATGTTGTATGAGATGAATATATGGGCTGAGATGAATAATAGAGCAGTTCCCCTATTCGATGGTCAATCCGATTAAAAGCTGCTTTCAAATCCGTATAGATTACGTCAATCTATGCCTTCTGGTCCATATGCGATATAAGAGTCGAAGTAAAATCCAAAAGATTTGTGGTGACAAAACGCCCAGGCATAAATCCGTGTTGATCGCTAGAAATGTAGTTTTTTGTACATGAGAGGTTAGGGATGCAATCAAGCGGCTGAAGAAGAAGTGAAGTGAAGTGAAGTGAAGTGAAGTGTAGTGTAGTGAAGTGTAGTGAAGTGAAGTGTAGTGAAGTGAAGTGAAGTGAAGTGAAAGGAAGTGAAGTGAAGTAAAGTGAAGTGAAGTTAAAGGAAGTGAAGTGAAGTAAAAAAAAGTAAAGTAAAGTAAAGCAAAGTAAAGTAAAGTAGAGTAAAGTAAAGTAAAGTTACGTGAAGTGAAAGGAAGTGAAGTGAAGTAAAGTAAAGTAAAGTAAAGTAAAGTAGAGTAAAGTAAAGTAAAGTAAAGTAAAGTAATGTAAAGTAAAGTAAAGTAAAGTAAAGTAAAGTAAAGTAAAGTAAAGTAAAGTAAAGTAAAGTAAAGTAAAGTAAAGTAATGTAAAGTAAAGTAAAGTAAAGTAAAGTAAAGTAAAGTAAAGCAAAGCAAAGTAAAGTAAAGTAAAGTAAAGTAAAGTAACGTAAAGTAAAGTAAAGTAAAGTAAAGTAAAGTAAAGTAACGTAAAGTAAAGTAAAGTAAAGTAAAGTAAAGTAAAGTAAAGTAAAGTAAAGTAAAGTAAAGTAAAGTAAAGTAAAGTAAAGTAAAGTAAAGTAAAGTAAAGTAAAGTAAAGTAAAGTAAAGTAAAGTAAAGTAAAGTAAAGTAAAGTAAAGTAAAGTAAAGTAAAGTAAAGTAAAGTGAAGTAAAGTAAAGTAAAGTAAAGTAAAGTAAAGTAAAGTAAAGGAGAGTAAAGTAAAGTAAAATAAAGTAAATTAAAATGAAGGACTAAAAAATTAAGAGTGTTAACGTTACTCTTGTTTTTCCATGTCACTCTTCCGGCTTAGATCTGAGAAATGCAGAAAAATTCCCTACAGAAAGTTTATTCAATTGCTGAATTGTCATACAAGGTCGTATTAACACAATTCGTCATCGTATGCACGAGTGCACACACCTACCCAAATCTAATGTCCGAGGGGTGCAGCCAACGCAAGGAGGAATAAGTCGATTGTGTGTATTGTGTACAGTGCAAGTGCAAATTATAATTGAAAAATTATGCAATTATCGTTATACCCATTCGATTCGATCGTTAGCGCGATGGACCTGAGTGGAATCCCCAGCCGTCGCACGGCGTTGTGTTAGCTTGGCGTATTCGTCTTTGTCGCTCGCCATCGGGCAGTGTGCCGACAGAGCGTCGGAGATGGGTCGTGGATTGGAATTCCGCATTGGACAGAGGTGTGAAGTTCGAACGAGAGACTTCGGCTCGAAGAAGGAATTAATTGATTGCGTGCGTGTTTCATTTTACGTCACCAGCGGTTCATCAGAGTACGTACCCGTCTGGGGTAGGATTGACTGTCTAGGGGATACTACCGGAAGGATATTTTCGTTGCAATTTCGCTGCTGGCGCGCCAGACACAATGGGCTTTGTGTATTCAGGCGTGCCATTCAAATGCAATATGCAACTCAGCGGTGCAGTGCTGCAGTTGCAGTTATATCGGGACACATTATCTAATTATTGATCAAAAGCAAATTTGCATACGAATATGAATCACTCCTCGCAATCACTTTGAATTTATATGTTGAGTGCGTGTGCGAACGACAGCAACAAGACTCATGCATGAGGGTGGCATGACGCGGTTCGTTATGTTTGCGGGTGACAGATATTCAGCCGGGCTCCACGTTACGGTACTGGAGAAGGGTGGTTTTGACACGCGACATGAAAAGGGACGCGGAGTGTTGACGCGTTCAGTGGAAAGTGTGATTTTATTGAATAATCACGGTAAATTAAGGACGATGTCGGCGTGGGACAGATCGGAACAACGACGGTTAGATCGTAAGTAGGAATCACTTTGGATTTGATACTGCAATTTGGTTATCCTTTGTTTGGAAGATAAAGATGCTTGTAAAAAAATCGATCTGTCCTTAAATGAGAAAAAAAATGACGACTGACGATCCGGAAGAAAGCCGTTTGCGAAAATTAACCTCAATCTTCAAACTGCTATTCCTGGAAAAACACCACTCCATTACCCGTGGCCAGTCAATAGAGGAATGTTGATTACTGCGCACAATACAACTGATACTTTGGGGCAGCTGTAACTGCTAAAAAAAGAAGCAAGCTAAAGATTTCGTCATCGCCACTTATCTCACAACGCCACAGGCTGCAAACCGGAGGCGCACATATTTGCAGGACATTCCGGTTATTACGGAAAGGTAGGTCCGTCTCAGGTAAGGCACAATCATTGAGTTGACAGCAAGTAGCCGCATCGGTTCCGAACGAAATGTGTCGTACGACAGGACTTGGTCTGGGGAATCGATGATGGTCCGCAAGACAAAAGCAATGAGAAAAGAAATAACAACCATTAGCCGCCTTTCGGCAAGCGAAAAAATCCGCATAATTAAACGGGAATGAATGCGAAATTGAGTACGGCTAATTTAATAAGATGAAGGTTGTTGTTTGGCACGGCGAACGAACGAACGGGAGGATTTCTTTTGCTTTTCATTATTTATTTTTTGTTGTCGCTACTAGAGAGGACCCTTTTAGGCATTCCTTTGAAGTTCGGGGACATTCGGTCGTACTTGTATTCTGGGCGGCAGCAAAACAAGAGAGATAGAATAATGAAGTGGGCCCGTAGTAAGATGATGAAGTTGTGAATTACCAGTGGAAGCACACTTGAGTGCGCTCGAAATTAATTGTTTAGAAAACTTACGAATGACGAATGTAGAACGCGACCGAAATTTTAAATGGGGTTTGAAGAAAAAAATACCCACCCGCTTTCGTGAGGTTTTCTGTTCTCATACTGATCGACACTTCCAAGTTGAGGAATGAGTTCAATCGATAGACGGATGTCTACTGTTTTTATATGTCTTGTCGCAACTTTGCAGTAACTGATGGAATGGAATTTAGAATTTAAAATCTTGAAAATTCACATTACGAAATGGGTTGAATTTCATTACTCTAATGATTTCAAAGTAATGAGTTTGGTTTAAGTTTGTTTACCACGTTATAAGTATTTTTCGATTTTTTTGTCATTTTAACGTCTGCACAACGACATGTTTATATTTAGGGTGAATCATGTGTGCGACGGATGTTTTGTGGTTTATTTTCTTTAGTAGTATGTTGGTATTGTAAACTATTTCATTCAAAAAATCATCTCCTTTTTCAATGACTGCTGATAAACGCTTTCGGAAACTGCTGCATGCATGGTTTACCTCGTTCCGATTCCTATATGTCATCGCTTCCGCTAAGGCGTTCTGCTGATATCCCGTTCGACGACACCACACAAAATAATCCAAAGAATTGATATCAGGACTTCTAGAGGGCCAAATATCATTCTCTAAAAACTCCGCAACACTTTTTGGTCAAGTCATTTCTGTGCTTTCTTTGCATTATGAGCAGATGCTCCGTCTTGTTAGAAAATGAAATGACTGCCAGTAGCAACTTTCTCAATGCACTGGACAATTCCACTGACTGAATTATCTCCACTTACCTTGTTCCGGCGCGCAATAAAAAAACGACGGCTAGCCGATTAATCTCTTGTGTCGACGTCTTTACATTTACTTAGCACTGTTGGTTTACAAATTACACCTGACAGCAGTGATGCCACATTTTCATCTGTATTTTGGAGCTCAAAAAATCTTTTCACCTTGGAAAAATTTCAAAATATCTGTATAAAAATCTGCATATGTATTGGACATATCCTACTCGAAAAAAAAAAAACGAAATGTAGCTTGCTCAACATTTTTTCCGTGACTCATTCATGCATATGAATATAATAAAACCTCCGACACGCTCCACCGCATATGAGTTAATTTATGTTTTTCAACTTTATGAAGAAGTTTAATTTACGACCCCATGAAAACCAAAAAAATCTGTATAAATCTGTATTAATTCCAGAAAATCTGTAATCTGTATATGCAGATATCTGTATGAAAAATACGCAAAAAATCTGTATAATTGCAGATAAATCTGTATATGTGGCATCACTGCCTGACAGTTTAAGCCATCCAGTGCTGACAGATCATAAGAAATTGCCATTTGTAATTTACTGCAAAAAATCGACAATGACCTTGCACGTACATACCTAAATTTATCAACTGCTTACCTCAACCACGCGTATGGTTAATGCGGCTTTCAACTCGACCTCGCTGATTGACTCGTCGTAGACTCCTAGAGTTATAACCGGTGAGAGCCGGATTCAGGATGAAACCATGGATGTAGTAATTGGGACGTATTTTTGACCCTCGTGTGTGTCGATTCTGGAAGTAATTTCCTAGACTATTGTACAGTGATACTGGCACTCTAAGACTCCGAACGCATAGCTTATAGAGTCCTACTCTCCTTCTACTGAATGCGTTTTCACGTCTAGTGTGACGATTACGCAATAGCGAATGCTCTTCTTTGGCGCTAGAGTGCTACCGTCTTGGTGATGTAGAGATTAGCATCCGCCGTGGAGTTTAACGGAAGCCGAATTGGTTACTTGACAGACCGGGTTTACTCTCGGTGAATCTCACAAATTTGTTGAGGATCACCCTCTCAAGCACCTTGCTCGCTGAGTCTAGCAGGTCTACATGGCAATAGGTTACCAGGAGGTTTCTCGGCCTTCGGTTGTAATACCATTCTCTGCGCTTTCACTTGTCCGGGAAGAGGCTGTCGTGTAAGCATTTCTGCATGACCGCACTGAACAACCCGGGGGGCGTCCAAATGGTCAAGTTTAGGATCACACTGGTCCCAGTGTCTTGCGCATCTTCAGGGGGTTTGCAATTTCGTAGAGTTCATCATCCGTTAACCTTACCACCTCCACAACTGCTGTGCGGCTGCCGTTACTCACTATTCATGGTGACGCAACAGCCGGAGGCTAAGGATTGGGTCGTGGGAAGAGTTCTCAATGATCTGTACCAAAATCGCTGGTGATTGTTCTGCCGGGGCTGACGCATCTCTGGTCTTGGCCGTTACAATCCTGTAGGCGTCACCTTACGGGTTCGTATTGGCACTGTCGTATAGTCTATCTTTACTGGCCTATATTGCGCTCTTAAGCGTTTCCTTAGTGGCTTTGAATGCTGCCCGACGCTCCGATCTTTGCACGTCGGTAAGGCCCTCACTGCAGAGATCGGCTATCGCGTCGGTCCACCAGTCCGCCAGCCTTCCATCTTTAAACCACGTAGCCCGAGGAGGTCGAGTTGACGGCCACGCACTGTATACGTAAGGTCGAGGACTGGATGCGCTCCAGGAAACTGGAGCTCGCGCATCATAAGACTGAGGTCACGGTTGTAAACAACCGTAAATCGGAGCAACAGGTGGTGGTCAGAGTCGGAGACTGCTCCATCACCTCGAAGCGACCCCTGAAGCTCTTGGGGGTTATCGTGGACGACAAGCTCACGTTCGGGAGTCACGTCGACTATGCCTGTAAGAGGGCCTCATCGGCTATTGCAGCACTATCTCGTACGATGTCCAATAGCTCAGCGGTTTATGGCAGCAAGCGAAGACTTCTTGCCAGCGTGGTTTCGTCCATACTTAGGTATGGTGGGCCAGTGTGGTCCAAAGCGCTAGGTACTAACAGTTACCGTGGTAAACTGGAAAGTACCCACAGGCTTATGTGCCTGAGAGTTGCGAGTGCGTATCGTACGGTGTCATACGATGCAATCTGTGTCTTGTCCGGCATGATGCCTATCAGCATTGCCATCAAGGAGGACAGAGAGTGTTTCGACCAACGTGACACAAGGGGCATACGAGGTACCAGAAGGTTATTCTCGATGCTCCGCTGGCAGTGCGAATGGTCCGACTCCACAAAGGGTTGATGGACGCACCGACTCATACCGGAGATATCCGGCTGGGTCGGGAGACGACACGGTGAAGTGAACTTCCACCTGACACAAATCCTGTCAGGCCATGGTTGTTTCAGGCAATATCTGCACAGGTTCGGACACGCGGGGTCCCCCATGTGTCCCGAGTGCGTGGAGGAGGAGGAGACTGCTGAGCATGTATTTTTTGTATGCCCCCGTTTCGTAAGATCGAGGAGCGACATGGTGGCTGTGAGCGGGCCTGGCACTACTCCGGACAATCTAGTCAGGAGGATGTGCGACGATCCGGACATCTGGAACGCGGTCTGTGCGGCCGCCTCTCAGATTGTCCTGGAGCTGCAAAGTGTGTGGCGGGTCAACCACCAACACGCTAGTGGTAGCTAATTACCAGTCTCCAGGTAGTTAGCTAGGAGGTTATAAGAGTAAAGAGGGTGCATCACGCACAAAAGCCACTCCCCGACGTAATACCTAACCGTCGTTCCGGGAAGATCAGGGCTGGAGACTGGAGGGGTTTTAGTGGGTCGGGACAGGGATCAGTAGGGGTCTGGGGGAGTGTAACTACCCCAGCATCTCTCCCCTAGTCTTCTCCCCACACCCTGAGTTCTCTTCTCAGGTGTCTGTTTGCAGATTTCCCCGCCACCTTTTAAAAAAAAAAAAAATAAAAAAAAAAAAAATAAAAACCACGCAGCCCTCGTTCAAGCTCGACAAAATCTCCTGAACAGTAAATCTGACCGTCGTCCCTTTGGCCGCCATCCCGGACCTATCCGATACCCAGTTACGTTTCTGGAGGGATGCGGGTGAGATTCGATACGATGGCAATGTTCGACAGTGACCCAGTTGCTGTTTGATAAGGCAGCTGCTGTGCTGCGTAGCAGTGATTCAAGTTTAATTGAATTCATTCTCGCGCCTGCGGTTTAGGAACTGGATTGCTAGCCGGGTACTTGGGGCCTTCCGTGATGTGTTAACCGGTGCATTCCAAATACTTTGGAGGAGGAGAGCCATCCCGCTCTTTGTGGCCTTCGCACCGCAACGACGACGCAAAACTAAACCTGTCGGGCTTTCTGTACGACCTGGATTTAAGTCGTCTCCCAATGTACCTCAAGCAAACGTCAGGCTGTTGAAGGATGCCAAGCGGACATAGCGAGCAACCGTCCTTCAGCTTGGCTTTCTACAGGTTTTTGCTTCCTTCGGCCGATGGGAGCTTTACGGTGGCTACATGGGTCCCAGAAGGGCCCTTCCGGAGCAAATTTCCTTCGCGACAACATCACTCTAAACTCCTTTTCGAAAGCTTGCCGCACCTTGAAGTCGCACCTGTCTATTATTACATCCAAGTTTCAAGCTGGAAAGTCCTCTTGAGTATGAGCGCGTTGCCCTTGCTCCTCTTTTCTTTTCGTGACTTCTTGAAGCGACTTTCGCGTTATTCACGCGTTTCCAGTTTTTAATCCACCACTCGTATTGCCTTGTTGGACTTTCATTCGCAAGCCCAACTTTCTCTGTTGATGATCCAGCCGATGGGCCTTCTGGTAACCTTCTCTTAATGCTCACGGGAGCCTGCTCTCCAGCAGACTACCTCGTTCATTTTGCGGTCGGTTCTGTAGAACAAACCTCAACGAATGCGACCGTTTGTGTGTATTTAGACACGGTCGCATTTTGGCTTCTCTTAAGCGCATTTTCTGTCGTTTCCGCTCGTTTCATAAGTGCGGTGGAATCTACTCTCGCACTGTTGACACATATGCGTAACACAGGTGTGGTTTCCGTGGTAGGCTACCCGAAACCGGGAGAACATGGCTAGCGAAAGTCGTCATAGCGCCTTATGGGCCACTATGTATCGCATCTAAACGGCGTAAGTTAGAAAAGGGCATTTGAAGCCTTACTGGTATCGGTCGCAATGGTGGGTTAAAGCATTTGGGTGACGGAAGCGGCCCTACTCACTCCTTCAGATCTGCTTACGGGTACCATGGCTTTCACGGGTAGTCGACGGCCTAGTGTCCGACTCCCCACCACACTCTAGACAAACTTCTGCTGCTGATTCGAGACTGTTCGTTCGCTACCAGTCACCAAGCACCAACTCGACGAGACATGCAGCTTTGCCAACAGAAAGGACGATCTACAACGGACCAAATGTTCACCTGTGTAAAATTGCTAACAAAGCTGATTCGTGTCAATCTTGACAGTTGATTATTATGCGTCAGGATAGCGGGCGTAATTTCGGACCTGTTCGTGACGTTGAACGATCTGAAGTTGTTTGGCATTGCTTTGGAGGATGTAGTACGGAGAGCTAGCGTGCAAAGAAGCGGTACCATTATATTGAAGTCTCATATGCTTCTCGACCTTGTGGATGATATTGACATGTCGGTATTGAAAGGAGAGCAGTGGAAGAGCTTTTTTTCTGTATGGACTTCCTCACTGCGACTAGAATCATTGATCTATTGTGAGAGTGGGAGAGCTTACTTACCTATCTAATCAGCTCCAGGCCGAAGTGTTCTTTGCTGTTCGAAGAAGTCATCTCCATGCAATTTGGTACATGAATGCAGCTCGCCAGCCATATTGTCTGCGGAAGCCCCGGATGTCATCATCCACTTGATTGAGCCACCTTCCTCGTTGCGCCCCGTCGCTACGTTCCAGTCGTATCGTTTTTCGAGAATCATTTTCGCCGTGCTGTCGTCCGACATCCTCAAAACATGTCCAGCCCACCGTGGTCTCCCGAATTGCACCGTTTGAGCGATGAGTGGTTGATGTAACTCGTGGTTTATCCGCCTCCGCCATAATCCATCTTCCATCTGTAGAGTGCAGATGGTACGCAGCACCTCGTATTCGAAAACTCCAAGGACGAGTCGGTTCTCCACGAGCATGGTCAAGGTTTCGTAGAGGACTACTGGTCTGATCAGTGTTTGAGATGGAGTTCTCCGGAGTGCAAAGTAGGCATGGTTTCCTACCATAAGACGTCGACGAATTTCTCTACTGGTGTCGTTATGAGCAGTCACCAATGAGCCCAGGTACATGAACTTGTATACCACCTCGATTTCAAGGCACTTTTTGAGTGGACATCATCAAGCAGATCAAATATGGCATGCTACCATGAGCTGGCCAAGTGGCACCACCCTCAGATGAGCGACAAGCGATGGTTATAGAGGTCGGCGACTACATGGTAAACCACCAACCAGTTGATAGATATGTGGTGTGGACAGGGTTGCCAATGTTCCAGTTTAAACTGGATTCCTCCAGTTTTTTTTAAGTGATCCAGTCAAACAGTTTATTCCCAAAGTCTTCCAGTTTTTTCAGATATTTGCCTGTTTTATCCAGTTTTTTATTCACTCAAGCTCCGATTGGTTTCCGGAAGTATTTTTACGTAAGTTTTGTAGATTGATAAATTATTTTGACAATTTCTAACAGCTTTTTCAGTATTCTATCTTCTCGCACGAAACACGATCTAATTAAAGACTGCATGACATGGTTGAGATAAAACCAAACAAATTTATCACACCGTGAAAAAAATCTTCTATTTATTTTCTGTGGCGTAGCAGTTAAAAACTTGTTAGAAGAATTTAATACCAAAAGATAGCGAAGTCAGAAATAATTGAAATTTAAACTTCACTGATGTAACGGAAGAAAATGCTGCGTCAATACTTTTGTTGAAGATAAAAGTAAATGAAAAAGCTCTATTTTCTTAATTTTGAGGTTGAGATTGATTGCGTAATTTTAAATTTTGCTGCTGTTAGAGGAAATTTTCCAGTCCATAATTTAAAAAAATGTAAGCCCGAAACAAAACAGTTCTGAGTAATTTTGTGCGAAGAGTTATTTCGTTAGCTGTTGTATTCGAAACTGACACTGGATTTAGTCTCCATAACAAAAAAGCTCTCTCAAAATCATTTTATTGCTTTTTTACAAATTTATTTGGAATCCAGTTTTTTCCAGTTTTTTCTTCAGCCTTTTTCCAGTTAAATTGGGAATTTTATTGGCAACTCTGGGTGTGGATGAGGACGCTCGATCGGTACAAGTTAAATGGTGTGCGTAATACCAGAGGTAGCTGTCACTTTGTTTTGTTTTGGTCATTATCTTTTTGTCGCGTTTGTGCTACTGTATCCTCGGATTTGGACGATGATGATTCCAAAAGCTTAAAATTTTCCTCCATTTCTCAAATGTTTTGACAAAATAAAATCCAACCTGAGGTTTGACACGCGAAGAACGATAATCAAAGCAAACCGATTTCGACAGATTGCTTTTTTTTTATATTGACACATACGTGTGAATGTGTTAGTGTCTTCAAAACTGCACTCTGTTTCTTTCGCGGACTGTTCGGGACAGAAAAAGGGTAGTCCGGGATAGTCCGGAAAATAAAAAAAAAACAGTTATAGGACCAAGTGTAGTCCGCGGTGCAGCTACACCGCAAAAACGAAAACGACATAAATGGAAGTTTTTTTATTAATTTCACAGATTTCGGACCAGCGAAACTGGTAGTGATGGACGCCTCGTGTCAGAAATAGATAAAATGCAAAATAATTAACAACGAGAAGAGAAAAATCAATATCGTTAATAAAAATTTGTAAGCAAGTTACAACGTTAGTAGCTTGCGTGCAAACGAATGTTGAAAAACTCATTATTAGTAGCACTCGGCTTATCTTTTGACTAGTCAGCCTATACACCAGAGAGACGCCGAGACACTCACCGTTAAGGCAACTGTCAACATCAAAACGGGCGACTAAACACTGTAATTACAAAAAGATTCTGAACAGATTTTAGTAAATGGAAAAAAATATCATAAGCACTCGCCGGCTCTTACTCTTCTATAAATTAATATTTTGAGGAACTTAGGAACTGGTTGTCAAATGGTTGGACAAGTATAAACTGAGACTCCATTGTGGTCATTCACCTCTGTCCAGCATCTCCTATCCCAACCTCCAAGAGGTGCCGACCGGGGTACGAGTAACCTAAGCGGAGATCGGGTAACCAACCCCCGGTGGAAACTATGGTCGTATGCTGACTGGGAAGGTGGTCGTACGCGGCTGTATCTCCATATTAGGGGCGGCGTACAATAGCGTCTGACCCGAAGTAGGCGGTCGAATCATGGAATGCTGTATCCCGCCAGCTACACCTAAGATGGCAGCCCCATCAGCAGGATGTAGGTATCGCGACCCTGGTGAGGTAGCATACCGAAACCTTTCTTCAACCACGAACAACGAAATTAGAAATACGGAACGGATCAATCGGCAAAGACCTACGAACACGGAAAAAGATTAAGGTAAACGATTGGAAATTGGGTACTTGGAACGTCCGATCTCTCAATGAACCGGCGCGGGCTGGCTTGCTTGCTCGAGAACTACAGCGGCAGGGAGTCGAAATTGCAGCGATTTAGGAGGTTCGATGGCCAAATTCCGGAGAAAGGGAATTCCGTACAGTAGACCCCCTTTTCCACGTTTGAATATTCGGAAACACACCTGGAGGCATGCAAATGGAGAAGCCTGCTCCCAGATCGATCACGTACTGATTGACGGTCGGCACTTTTTGGATGTTACTGATGTTATGTTTTTTCGAGGACCAAACATTGACTCTGACCATTATATCGTCGTTTGTAAGATCCGCGCACGGTTGTCTAACGTGCTGAAATCTCGCACAGAGAGAACGACGCGTTTCAAGATACAGCGGTTGAAAGCTGATGGCGTGGCAGCAGAATACGCCAGAGAGCTGGATCAACGGATCGCAGAACAGCAGGAGGAAATAGTGGAAGACATAAATGGGCTGTAGAGAAGTAATCACGGCGCCATCGAAACGACTGCTAGAGAGGTGGTAGGTACGACGCGTGGAATACAGCGTAATGGCTGGTTCGATGCCGAGTGCCAGAGAGGGACAGATGAAAAGAACCGTGCCAGGAGCCGCATGCTCACTGCGGCTACGCGTCAGAACAGAGAGAGGTACAGGGGGGTAAAATCTACCGAAAAAAGAACCCACCGTCGGAAGAAGCGCGAGTACGAGGAGCAGGTGCTCGCCAGCGCAGAGACCAGCTATGCTCAAAACGACGTGCAGAAATTCTATAGAACTGTCAACAGAGTCAGAAGCAGGAATTTCCCTGTGCCGATCATGTGTAATGACAAGGACGGCAACCTGCTTACTGATAAACCGACGGTTGCAGCCAGGTGGAAGGAGCATTTTCAGGCGCTATTGAACGGTGAGGAGCCGGATGAGCAGAGCAGGAACAGGATGACGGGGTTGTTTCAAACTTTTCGAAAAAACTTTTCCTTCGAGACATCAATGTAGTTTAGGTTCATGAAAGCAAACATAAATGGACCTATTGGGACGGGGAGCCCGTCAATTTTTTTGTGATATTGATAAAGTCATCACAGTGTCTATTCATGCCACCTGTGCTAGGAATGCTCGCATGCGATTGGTTTTTTTTTCGCGTAAATTCGTCCTTGACACCTTACTTCGTTTTTTACCGCTTCGCAATAAAAAGAAAAGATAACTAGCGTATTACCGAAACGTTCAACATTTTATCTATCCAACAACATATTGGTTATTGTTATTCATCATGTGGATATGCTGTTATTATCGTTTGAAATCTGACGCAACATTGCCACTTTCATTTCCAATTTTCCAGAATGCGTACCAGTATAGAAAACTAAGACGTATAAATAAACTTAGTAGCTCCCAAATGGTTGATAACATATCAGAAATGGTCACTATATTTATTATTACTTTTGTTGATTTTTAGTATAGTGACTATGAAATACCAGTAAGGTTGAGCTGTTAAATATATCACCCACCCTCTTTTGCGCAGACATTAAAAACTGCCTCAAATTCAAATGCAGCGAATTCCCCGTAAATATCGGTGTTCTTGTCGCTGGTACACAATGAAAAAAAAAAACTGCAAGTGGATTGGTGTGTGGGGCGAAATTGCAGCTTGATTCTAGACGGTACATCACCAAAGGAGTGGAATATCGTGTTACACCGATCGAAATTGCACACATGCTGTGTGATGATGTGCGGCGAGGAGAGGGATAAAATGACACTGCCAACATGGTGCCACAGGATGGCGTTTTTTTTCACTGTATGCGCGTTCTTATCGCCATCATAAGCCTGATTGGTTTATCCATTTGCAGCGCACACAGCACCAGAGCCGGTAGGTGCAGGTGCGCGGGACGCTTTCCGTTTTCTTGACATCCAATGAAAAAGCATCCCCAGGCGGGAGTTTTGCTACCGCGGGAATAACCGAACAAAATGATTCTTGGCATTCAAGGTAGCACTACATCGACGAGGGCTTGTCTGAAGAGGGCTTCACATGCTATATTGCGTATAATGGCTGATTGCCGCCGGTTAATGGCTGATTGTAAATAATGCAAATGAAGGTGGGCTTGAACGTTGACAAACAAGTCATCGTTTTATGTCTCGAAAACTTATCAAATGAAGTCGTGGTAAAATTTTGAATCAACCAAAGTAGCTCTTAAAGCGAGGAGGGTGTACTTGCATGTGCGTGTATTTGAAGAGAGCATTTATTTATGTTGTTGATCGTTAAACGATTACCAATCATAGTAAAAATTGCCGTTCCGTCTAGCTATAATAGGTTTTAATCTCATCAAATCCATAATTCCCAATGTGTTCACGAAATCTATCAATCAAACCGTAATCGGACAGTGCCAAAAGGCACTGTTCAACAATTGTGAGTGTGTTTTTTTCACGAATTGTAACGGCGAAGTGAAAAACGACCATTTTAGATGGCCACCAGCAGCAGCAGCAGCAGCAGCAGCAGTAGCTCCGAGCAATAAGCGTCCGATTCGGTCGAGCCGCTTCTCCGTGTCCGATCCGTGATTCTGCCCCAAACGCTCGCCGTAATTTGAGCAATTCGGTACCGAAATTACCCCCAATTGGCTGGGAAATAACAGTAATTCGCAAAATGCGTCTCGCCAGCCAATCTAGCGATGATCAGCCGCATCTCGGGGGCTAATTTCCGAGTTCCCTTTCAAAAGATTATCACTTCTCGTCTAGGTTTTTGGCTAATAATCGATCAAAATTAGACGAAAGAAAAATTTAGTATTGCAGCAAAACTAGCTGAGTTTTATCATTTGGAGAGCCACTTTTCACGGTGAAGTCCACTCAACAAGCCTCGTGAGCCCGTGAAAGGGTAAATAGGTTTACTGATTGATTCGATTATCTCATTCGTCTGTTCGTTCGTACGTAGGTACAAGCGTTCGGTAGGGCAAATCGTAACCATCGGCCATCGGATGTGAACCATACCCGCAGAAATGTGGCCCCCTAAGGCGAGGATGATTTGAACTTTGTATCTCACTCATTTCGATTGATGGAAGCTGGCAGCAGAAGGTGAACGTATTTCGTGATACTCGCTGCTTAGGTAAGACCGATGAAAATCAGCGAGTGATAATTGTGCTCAAATGCGTGCTTAGACCATTTGTGCTTCCGGGTCTGGCGGAGCTCGCAGTCGTTCCAAAGATGGTAAAATCCAGAAAAATGAAATTTTAGTTTGCTGGCTATTAACTTGGTTCGAGACAAACGTCAAGTACGCTTACTTACTGCTCGTAAGATTTACTGCTGCTTGGGGAAGCACACTAGGGAAGCGAAGCTGGGTTTAATAAGCACAAGCAAGATTATAATCTAATTACTCAATTATCACGACTTGTTTGGCTGCGGTTACCACCAAAACAGACGAATTGCCGCTACCGTTGTTGCTGCGGCGTTGGATTGGTAGATGATTGTCTGCCGGATAAAATTAACTGCAATGAGTCTGGTTCCTGTTTTCTTTTTCCGAACCCTTCATGTTTTTTTGGTGGGTTCACCACGCTTCCAGTGCCATACGAAGATGGCGGATACCCGGTTTAATCTGCCATGGGTGATTATAATTCTCATCCGGGCGAAGCCGTTTCGTAATTGATTGATTGTGCAGCCAATTATAAGCACTCACTTATACTAACCTATTTCGATCGGTTTTACTATTGTCATACTGTTAACAAAGTATTAAAATTATTCGAAAAACATCCAATGATATAAATAACAAACTGGATCATTGCACGGAGCAACCTAACCTTACTTTGCTGACAGTTCGGGGGAAACAAGTAAAAATGAACACTAGAAAATAAGTATTTTTGTTTACTGATTCAGCATAGCACTCCATGGAACGGATTCCTTTCATTCTAATCTAAATTTGAAAGAATATTCGAGTGGTAATTCACCTCAGAAAACAAATTCGTCACATTGCTTCATACAGTAAGTAATGTTGTGTAGACAGGATGAAAATTAGGATTGCCACCTCCCCGGGTATCGCCCAAAGTCTCTGGCCTTGGAAGGTCTCCGTGTGAACGCAAAGTGTCTCCGCGAACGCGAATTCTCTTCAGGCGAGCGAAATTATTTTCAACCCGCTCTGGAAACGACTTAAGTGTAAAACGAAAACGACAAACAGTTATCAATTTGGACAGTTTGTTCTAATTTTCGAGCCTTTAACAACTAACTAGATTTCATCGACATGCTTTGCCGACTTTGTCACAATTCAATCACATGTTGGAAGTTGCTTAAATAGCCTAACTTAGTTTTGACTCCGAGCTATTGAAGATGCACATTAAATCGATTGAAAAAAACTACAGCGAATGATCATTACTCCTCACCTTGCATCGGTTAATGATCCACCGTGCTCCCACAGACCGTTATTATAAAAAAAATGCACCAAAGAATCTGAGTACGCCATTCGATTCGTTATGACGTCCAGAATTTCTGGTCAAAATTTCAAAATCATCGTATGGTACATTTTTGAGTAATGCCCTTTTTCGTGGATATGAAAAAAAATGTTAATTTTTGGAAGAGTGTTAGAATGTAGTCCTTGCTTTTTGAACCGGAGCAAATGAAAAATAATCTATCCTCCATTGAAAATGAAATCATTTCAATAATTCTCCGTAGCAGCATGCAGATAATATACGAGGTAGCTTAACTTCGAATAGCATTTACTCGAAAAAACGTTTTTGGCGTTTGGTTCGGCTTGGCCATACACCAGCCATATAATGTGAGATGAATAAAAATGAATTACATGATACAATAAGAAGTATTAGGACATGTAAAGAAATGCTCGGTTGACAGCTTTCGTTAGTTAAAATTTTGAAATTAATAACGGAGAAAATGCAAAATAAAAAATTCGAATGCCGTTACTCTGTAATATGGTAATGAGTTTTCCTGGTGAAAACATAAATACGACCATGCTTATTTAATGTAGCTAAAATTACCTACAAAAAGTAACATGGAATGGGAAGATCTCGGTTGTTAACTTTCCACAGTAGACAGTACCAAAAAATCACATAACACCTAACGGTTTCTAGCACATAAAGTGAAAAACATATATAATTTCACACCGTTAATAATGCACAATACAGAATCGTTTTAAACCATGTAAATTTGTACGTTAAGTGATATAAATGTGTGAATATAATGCAACACGGAATATTACATGGTTTCCAATGCTCCATTTATGTAGAGCTTTTAAATATTACGTCTTTATTCGTCAGTGGTCTTTTATAGAATGGCGTTTACAATTTTATCTCTATCTGTCAACCTATGTCAACGCCTACCTAAGTTAATCTATATTTACTACAATTTATGTGCATTTAAAGAAATGTAATTTTTTTTTACTGTGCAGGAACTTCCAATTCATTATTATAGAACCTGTAAAATATATAATAAAAGATTTACGAAAACACACCGACTGAAATGACACAAACGGCGCAACATGTGACAATCCCACATGTCAATAGTGGCTGTTTTACTGAAATAAGAGCTGAAAAAGCATCAACGCATCACCACAATATATACCTGTCGTTTACTGAAACCAAGCACGCGCCGCGCTTAAAACTTCAAAGTTACCCGATGCTTATGCGAAAAAACATTGCAACGCTCGTGCAGTTGCGGTCGCTCCCTTCTACAACCATTCTCCGCGTAAAGTCATCCAAACAGGTCATCCACACGTTCACATATATACTCCCTTACTAAAACACAAAGCCCGCTGTCAACCACCAAGGTATTTTGAAGTTAAAAGGTATGATCGACCGTACAGTATTTCACTAACACCAATGAAATAGTTTTGCTAAGCCATTCAATTTTCTAATGAAACTATTTTTTGCTCCCTTTACAATATATACATCATGACACTATAATCATACCTTCTAACTTCAAAATACTTTGGTCAACCACAGACGTTACCGACAAAAGGTGGTAAAAAGGCGGAACAATGAGATACGACGATTCACAGTTGAAGGGAAACAAAAAAAAAAACTACACAACTACACATGTGTGCTAGTGTGTTTGTAAAAGCAAACGCATAGAGAATGTATGAAGATTGATAAAAACACTACACGGTAAAAATTGTCATGTTAATTTCAAGAGATTATGCACTTGACTCAAATCGTAACGAGACACTACAAGTTAAAGTTATTTTGGATTGATTTTTCAGAGATCAATAAAAGTTCAGTAGAAATTATTTTCGAATTGCAATGCATATCACTTGAAAACGTACCACTGCTTAAATTTATTGAATTTGTATTGTTTTGCACGCTATCAGTGTCAATAAAAAACGAGAATGGCGAACGAAGAAAATACGCGACGATCTTGCGAGTGAGTTGTGTATATTTCCAAATGATGTACTCCAGAAAAATTAATGTAAGTATGTAATAATTTGGTATGTTGTTTATAATAATAAATATTTTTTCCAGTTTACGGAATCGATTCGACAGACACGACAGCGCACAGTGGTCCAATAAGGCAAAAATGGAATAGCGCCTTTCACCTTCATCCTAGCCTCATAGCAAAAACATCATATCAAGAAGACTGGGAATTCTTTTATGTGTTAAGAGATAGAGGAATGATTTATCCAGAAAAGTTGTAGGAGATTCGAAAATATATGAAATTTTGTTAAACAAATGAAAATCCTATCTTCATTCAGTACAAAGTTATAAAGTATATTATATGGAACTCACTTAAAATTCATTTTTTGTACTTAACTTTTGTTAGTGACATTTTACACGGAAGTGTTGTTCGGAGGAATTTTTAGGGTATACAAAACACACATTTTTGACAAATATCATACATCTCCAGGGCTTTTCCTTACAAAATTATATCATGTTTTAGCTTATTTTTTCGATAATTTTAAAACGTATAGGTTAAAAAGGGGCAAGTAGATTCATGATGTCAATACTTTTTCATGAAGTTAAGCTGAAGTACTATTAACCTTTGTAGGTTCCACTTGTCCCAATCCACCCATATTAGAGTACGGCGAACATATGTTACAGTAGGTTTTCATAGCTTTAAAATACCAACTTTTTTGTGTTCAGATATAGAGGAATGGTTTATTCGATATTTGGTTATTGTGGCCTTCAACAAAAACATGTGTTTTGTTTGCCCAAATGCTTCTTTAGAACAACGTTTTCTTGTAAAATGTAGCTAACAAAAGTTAAGTAAAAAAATCTAACTTTCAAATAACTTTTATGTTAAAAACTCTGTTACTTTGTACCCAATTAGGATAGGAATTTTGTTTATTCAGCAGAGTTTCATAATTTTTTTTTTTTTTTATTCTCGTTTATTTTCCGTCGGTCTAGTTCCGCCACTGTTGTGGCCAATCACCGACGCCCAGGGAGGCGACTCCACACCCAGGACCCTAACTCACGACCCGTTTATTAACGGACCGGCGCCAACGGCTTTACTTCCTCATGCGATGGAAGGCGTGATCCCAGAGATTTTTCGCCTCAGAAAATCTCCCGGTGTCGGCTAGGATTGAATCTAGACCAGTTGGGTTGGTTGTGAGTGGATCACGCCACCTCACAACCATCGACACCTATGTCGGCGGTGGGATTCGAACCCAGGCGTCGAGCGTGGTTGACGGAGACGTTAAGTTTCATAATTTTGCACGTTCTAAAACTTTTCCGTATAAACCCTTCCTCTATCTCTTAACACTAAAAAGTTAGTATTTTAAATATTTGAAAACCTGCTGTAACATATGTTCGCCCTACTCTAAAATGGATGGATTGGGACAAATGAAAGGTTAATAGTACTTAGCTCAACTTCAAGAAAAAGTATTGACAGCATGAACCCACTTGCCCCTTTTTAACCTATACGTTCTTTAAATTATCGAAAAAATAAGCAAAAAAATGATATAACTTTGTAAGGAACCGCCCTAGAGATGTATGATATTTGTCAAAAATGTGTGTTTTGTATGCCCTAACAATTCCTCCGAACAACACTTTCGTGTAAAATGCCACTAACAAGAGTTAAGTACAAAAAATGAATTTTAAGTTAGTTTTTAGGTACCGAATGAAGATAGGATTTTCATTTTCTGAATAAATCATGCCTCTATCTCTTAACATCAGGGATACCAAATGTGCAGATTTGTCTGCAAAACGCAGATTTTTGGAGTCCGTGTGCAGATATTTATTGATTTGCAGATATTTGCAGTTTTCTCGCGGTTTCTGCTGATTTTTGTCAGAGTCTCCTTATATTTGCGCAGATTTTCTGAAAATGTGTGCAGATTTTTACAGAATTTTGCCTACGCGAGCGAATTTTTTTCGGAAAACGGATAGATTTTTTTCAGATTTCGAGCACATTTTTCCGGTTTTTCGAGCAGTTGCAGACATTTTTCAAAAACATCTGGCATCTATGCTTAACATAAAACAGCTAGTTTTTTCATTTTTAGTATAGTACACTTCTCATAATTTTTGATAATTTGTGGTTATGCGGGTCATTCATACAAACAATTATCCCGAAGACACTATCAAGCTAGGATGAATACACTCGATTGAGGTTAATCAATTTGATGGTCGGGAGCGGTAAATTTCAGTAGCCATTTTCTGTCACCTCTCTTTTTTTAAAACCGTTGGTAGCCTTGAAGACGAGCGTTGTTTAAAAGACACGAAATCATTCGAGAATAATTCTGAAGGTTGCTGGAAGTTACCGATAGAGTCTCAGCGATGGAGTAACTCTTCACGGTTAAGGCATGGGTATAATTGAATTGTGCTCGATGAAAATATTATGTAAAATTTTAAATTTTATTCAAAGGTAATCGATGAATTTTGCGAGAATCGATTGGCGAGAGTGTATTATTATGGGCTTATTATCTTATCAAAGATTTCATAATACACTAAGGAGAAGGATATCTTGTACCGTTTTAGTGTAATGAAGGAAGAGTGATGGGTTATAAAACGCATAAACTGTTTCGCAAACAACTGATTCAATTTAATTCCGAAAGTAAACTAAATGGTTTGCCTTTTAATATTTTAGGTGACTGATATTTTAGAATTAGTAAAAGAACATCAATTATCTCAGTTTATTTTAAATTAGGGGTCATTCACAAATTGCGTAATGGTTTAAAGAGAGATGGGGGCTATGCAAATTTCTTACGAATGCTTACGATAGGGGAGAGGGACTATTACTTGTATAAGATTAATAAAATAAACAAAAAAAAAAAAACAATTTTAAAAACTAAAAAAAATTACAACTCTGTTCAAATATAATTCACTAAGATTCTGAAAGATTAACCCAGGGCAGGCAGCAAATCCTTCCCAGCTAAATGAATACGTAAACAAGACAATATCGCACGTTTAGCCTTGGGGCTAATAGCGGTCTTGGTCAACTAAATTAGTTGAGATAATTCGTTATCGATATTATTTTTGGCACATTTTGCATGTGTAGGGTAAGTACAACAAAACACCGTGCCCCAGTGCTGAGTCGAGAAAATCACCAGCTCGAAAAGATTCTCGACTCGATCGGGAATCGAACCCGATATCGCAACCGTGTGGGAGAGCTAGCCGACCGACATCGCTAACCACAGAGCCACGGGGACAACATTAAAAAATGATTACGTACATTACTTTATTTATTTTTTCATTTTTTAAGAACTCGATGTTTTAAAAAAAAATTTTTCCACTTCGCCTTCGTGGGGAATATTCACGAATTTGTTATTGTCGAAAGAAGGATCTTGCTTGCAACTTTACCGAAGACATTATCGCTTTAAAATGTTACAATCGCAAAAATATGGACCACAGTGCATCTTGTCTTCAAAAATAACTAAGGAGTCTATTCTATAGTCACTGTCTGACGGAGTGGATTCGGGAACCAATTTAAAGTGTTATAACGGGAACCAGTCAATAGAGGTTCTACCGTGCGGACCCGAAATCCGTACACTTAAGCACTCGAGAATATTGATTGATCAATATAAAATCGTAGAATAACAGTGCCTTTTCAATAATAGTTTTTGGTAATGTTTTGTTCTTTGTTTTATCGATATTTACAATCACAAAACTGTAAAACTGCTCTTAATTGTGTTTATTTCATGTAAATAATTCGCATCTCTTGATACGAAATCCGTACACTCTTCTGTGGTTGAATCAAAATCCGTACAGTTTCGAATCAAAATCCGTACACAGACGATTCAAAATCCATACACCTTTGATTCGAAATCCGTACAGCAATGTGATTGCTACAAATGATTATGAAAGATTGTTGATATGATCCGAAAGGAAATTATTTTGTTGATGAACCAATGTTTGAACTATTTATGTAAATATGCAAGCTCCAAGTAGACGACATTATCTTAGCAATAAGAAATTATTATTATTGATGTATTGATAATATTCAAAAAAGGGCTTCATAGCTCAAGCGCTGAGATCACGGCAATCAAATTCAGAGATCAATTTTGTGATCTTCCCCATACAAACGAAAATCTAAATTGGAAAATCGTTCGACTGTCTTGAAAACGTAGCGTTTTTTGTGCTTGACAAACTGGCTGGCTGTGACAATTGCAATTTGGAAAGAAAGAAAACGAGAAATAATTTAAAACATCTATTTTTAATATATTTCAAAAACATAAAACTGGTTGTAATAGAGCTATAGCTAAATTATCTTATTAATAAGTGTACGAAATTAAGATATAAGTTTTATAAAAGTCAGTTGCTCGTGTTCTGTTTCTGCTTGGTATTCTTTGCCGCCGCTGGTTTTTTCAATGCCTTCTTTTGCTTCCTCAATACCTCTTTTTGCTTCCTAGCTTCCAACTTTCTTCTCTGTTCCTCTAGTCGAATCTTTTTTTTGTTTTCTCGCTCCTCAATTCGTCGTTTTTTTGCATTCTCTTTTTCCATCTTCTCTTGTTCTCCCTGTATGTATATTTCGGCCCATCCTTCGCTGGTGGCTACAGCTAGAAATTTCCGTTTTGTTTTCTTCTGTCTGTTTCCTACAACTCCCATATGAGTATTGGAGATATTACCAAGGTGATTTGGCTCGGTTTCTACCCGGGTCGTTTCTTGATATGGTTCACATAATTCTAATAATAGGATACCAACGTTACAAACACGATAACATATCCGATAAATCTTTAGAGCATTTACCTGCTTCTGCTTCTGGTTTTTCTGAATCATGGCTTAAGTTGTTGCTAAAATCGGACACATCGGGTCCAGGAACATTGATGAAAGACGAATCTATCAGTTGAATAGAAAAACAGTATTGGGAAAATGGTATGTTCAACAAGTCACTAAATTAAAGCCGCAAAATAAAAATTAGCATCAAAAAAGTGATATGACTAGAATAGAAATAGATAAAAATAAAAATCTGTTTACCTTCTGTCGTATTAGTCGCTTCATTATTCAATGAATTAGCGGAATCGTCGGCGAATGAAGCGTGATCTCCTTCTATCATGACAAACGGTGCATCGATTATTATGAATTCCGGGAGGCCTTCGATCTCATCCATCGTATTACGCCAAAAATAAAACATTGTTGTATCCTCCACTGGTCCTGACCAGATAAGATTATTACGCTGTTCTCGAAATAGAGATAGCTTCTCTGGTGTCAACTTTTTGTTCATCATCTGCATGAAGTGCAAATTTCTATCCATCTCTGGGGCTTGACAGTCATCAGCGGATGGTACATTTTCTGTGAGGGATGAAGGTCTATCGAAAGGTTTAGGAAATAATTCGTAATCTAGTGCATTCGCATCGAAAGGATATAAGCCACATTTACGAAACCCATTGATCAATGACGCTTCCTTGTTTGCCATTCTATCTATAGCTTTCTCTAGAAGTGGAGCAAAATCGGCTCTTGAAATCATCGCGCCATTATTTTCGAAGCGCCACTTGTTCAGCTCCTCCTGCCATGATTTTTTAAAGGGCGCAAAAAAAGCTACATCTAAAGGCTGCATCACGTGAGTAGCATTTGGGAACAGGGATACCAAGATAATTTTTTTGGTTTTACAAAATTCTACTGTTTCAAATGACGTGTGGGAAGAGTGGCCATCAACAAACAAAAGAATAGGAAACTTAACATTTTGTTTGACAGCCCATGGGTAGAATACTGCAGAAATAAACTCATAAAAAGCGTCCGAGTTCATCCATCCTGAGTCCGAGCGACCAACCGCCCAACCTTTCGGAACACTGTTTGTGATGCTAGCTGGAATCCTGGATTTGTAAGGAAACAATATCAGTGGTGGTACGAGATTCCCAGCGGCTGATCCCGAAATTAAGACCGTATAATTTTCTTTGTCGCTGTTTGCTGACAATGCCTGAACTGCCTTACAGTCTTTTGCTGCAAGCACTCGTTGCTTGCGTGGTACAAGAAAGAATGCCGTCTCATCCATGTTAAAGATTCTAGTTGGATCAGTCAGGACATCTTCGACATGGTTTTGCAACAAATGATCATTTACATTATGGAACCATTCCCGTACACCGGCTTCAGTTATCGCTCTTTTCTTAGCGATATTGTTCGCCGTTCTTTTCGCTTGCTCTGGATGACGTTTCAGAAAACGCCGCATCCAACCGCGTGAAGGAATAGAATTTTTGAAAGATTTTGCCTTTTGAAACGATTCTGCCAACTTCCCGACATATGAAATTACCTACAGAGATACGAAATTGCAAGAGCGATCCTTTGTGTTAGTTGATTAGAGCTGTAGCGTAGCGTAGTCGGGCAGAACCGTAGCGTGCAGTTGGTGGGGTTAACCACGCTGAGGGAATCAGCACTAGAAGGGCGCCGAAAGAGCTAAAATGATGCCTTGTAACGCAATCAAAGGGCTTCAAATATGCTCTCCACCAAGGGCACAGGGATGCCACGCTACGGTTCTGTTGGTCAGAAAAACCATGGATGGAGGGTAGATAGTTGTCAGAATATGTACCTGTTTTTCGCCGACAGGAAAACCTGCAGCGGCCATTGCAAGCACCCACTGCACGATCGACTCCTCTTCTACAGCCGTAAATACTGGAGGGGCACCTTTTTGATTTGAGTATCGATTCAACATCGCATCTCTTATGGTGGTGAATGGTACTGAGAATGCTCTCGATGCTTCCCGGTACGATTTACCCTCACGAACCATAGCCACAGCTTGTTCTAAATCTTTCGACGTATACTTGGTAGTCATGTCCATGTTAAACTAAAAACACGTCGGATAAAGTTCAATTCATAAGACAAATTATTGCAATCACCGCAAATGCATTTTTAAATTAGTTTTTTTTTTCAGAACTGGTTTCTCAGTGAATTGCTAACACCAAGCACAAATGATACGTTTGACAAGCACGCGAATAGATTTTTATTTTAAGTATTCTTATTTCCAAGCCTACTGATTTATTTTCAATGCAGATATCACGGCAATATTAAATTTAATATGACTCAGCAGTTATTGATGCATATTAACGATTATATTACCAGTAATTGAATAAAACCTACGGGGTGTACGGATTTCGGTACTGTACGGATTTCGGGTCCGCACGGTATATGACTAATTCCCGTTATAATAGTTTAAATTATTTCCCGAGTTCACTCCCTCAGACTCTAAATAAGACTGTAGTCTATTCCTGATCTTACTTCGAGAAGAACAGTGAAGAAGTGACAACCATAGTAAGCATTTCTTTGTTGCTATTTTAAGGTGATCGGTAATAAACCCCTAAATAACCTACCACATTTTCGAAACATAACAATGAAACTGAATATTCCGCGAAGTCATTTCAATTCGAATAGCTTCATTTTCATTTGATTCCTTTCGGCTACTGTCATCGAGTCACGATGAACATTCGCTGTCAGATGCCGGGTTTCTTTCTAGTCTGGTGTTCATCGCGTCATTTCAAATGAAATTGATGACTGTCTAAATTCACGGAGACACTGACGCATACTATGACAGTTTCCTTTCCTTCAGGGTGTCATTTGAAATTAGCACCGCATCATGACATTTGATGATAGTTTTCTTGCACTGCAAAATGCAGTTGGAACGGCAGTGGCATCCAATAAATACACTAAAGTTGCTTTTTACGCGGGAGATACGTGGCGCGTAAAAAAAACGCGTAAATTCCGGAATCCGCCTAAAAAAACGCGTAAATTCCGGAATCCGCGTAAAAAAACCGCGTAAATTCCGGAATCCGCGTAAAAAAAATCATCGGTAATTTTGCATTCCGAGTGAAGGGGAACCGAAATCCGGGCAAAAAAAATACCGCGTAAATTCCGGAATCCGCGTAAAAAAAACCGCGTAAATTCCGGAATCCGCGTAAAAAAACGCGTAAATTCCGGAATCCGCGTAAAAAAAAACGCGTAAAAGCGACCTTAGTGTACGTCACGAAAATTCCGATCAATATTTTGGAGGTTTTTCTGATGTTGGTCGCTGGCGCCTCTTAGCCACTTCGGGTTGTAAAACTGGTGCTGGCGTCCCCCGTTTCATATCGTCACGATTTTCTTAACTCTTTTTCCCTCTGTATGCGTGAAGTACTGTATGGAAACCTTCTGTCCCCGTCAGTGCTCATTGCCATTTTCAATTGACGTTGATCTCCGCTTTCAATTGAAATTCATTTTTTCCTTCCCAAGCCCTTAAGGTGTCAAAACCAGAGCAAAAGTTTTCAAGTAGATTTCGTCAAAGTGCTCGAAAATGCAACAAATGTTTTTCAAATTTCAAATTTCAATAGTATTGAAAATTTTAAAGTTAGAGTAAAAATTATGCTAAGAGAATCGTCAAAACATTGTAGCGTCACGGTAGAATGTGTCTTAGTCTTCTTGGATACAACCTTCTCAGGTTGGAGGATAAATTGTGGGTAAATCGTCTTTACATTTCTTGCCCATTTAACTAACATTTGACAGTTCAATGGTTTATACACGCTCGTAAATAATAACTCATGAACTGAACAACTCTGACTCAGTTTAGAACGATGTTCGTAGACGTCAAAAAATGAGTAGAAGTCCTTTTTGATGTTGAGTAACTTTGACTCACTTTTTGGGTTCCCTTCATATAACTTCTTTCTGAGTAACGTCGCATATAACGACGTCCATTTTGAAAGGTGATTATGATGTGTTTCAGTTTGTGACATATGTTTTTTAATTGTGTGCGCCTCAGAAGGCATTATAACTGTTTACTTTTATTACAAGGTAATTATTGCTGAACATGTGGTGTCGTTTATTGGCCGTGGCGAATTTCTAGCCAGTAATGAAACTGAACTGTACCCAAAAAATGAGTAATGTCGTACTCAAATTTTGAGTAATAATGACTCATTTCAAAGACGCCTAGTGTTACTCAGTTTTGAGTATTTGTGGAGTTACTCAATTTAAAAGTTGTTCCACTTTTTACGAAAATGCGTCAAATGTTACTCATTTTAGAGTTATTATTTACGAGCGTGTAAACTAAGTATTGTTGAACTGTTAGTCGAGTAACGCATCATACCTTGCATGATTAGCTCAATATTCGCACTCGAAAAATACACTCTAGAACACTCAAATCTTCTCAATTCATTAGTAAAACGTGAGAAAATGCAGATTTCGCCTAACGCTAATATTTACTCACTGCTCAAAGACTTTTCCATTTCATTAGTCATTTGCCGAGCTGTAGGTACTGCTCAAGTGATCTTGCCAGCCTGTTGAGTTGTTTGCTGTCTGCCTATAAAGATCGCGTTTAGGGACCACAGACCTGTACCAACCTGTATACAGGTGCGAAACGATGATGATCCCGACCGCGCTTCCCGAGTATTCCCCAGTTCGGTAACTGTACGTGACTTTGGCGCGTTTTCAGTTAATTACGACCGTCCCGCGAGGCTTGAATAAAAAAATAAAGCCGTACGATTTGATTTACCGATGGAATAAAATATGTTTACCCTCGAGATTCCTCCAGGGTGGGCGGTGCTGAAGCTTTGCGCAAGAACCTCTAGGGGAAGGTGATTTGTAAACAATAACGTTTCATTCTTCCGCGGTAGCCACCTAGATTTGATATGTGAAGTCGTATGTGAAATTGTCAAAGGAAACATTCAATTCCCATTAGCGTGCTGCCATCGTCGTCGGGGTAAAGTATTGGCTGCGATCGTTGCTGGTGCTGAGTTGAAAATAGAATGAATAAATACTGCCGGGTTTGCTTTCTGTCTTCTTCATGCCCGCTGCCTTAAGCTGGAGGCCACTCGAGCACGTTCGAGCCTGGATGGGTATAATATTTTAATTTTAACCTATCTCCAGCGCTTGCAGCTCAGATAATGGCAGACTGCCTGATGATTGATGACCATTTTCATACGTTCGGCTTCAGCTTACGAATCGGTTATGAGTTTATTAACTAACAAGTCAGCGTGTGGTTATTTCTCGATTGTTCTTTGAAGCTAATTAAAAATTGATATGGTTGGAATTCGGAGAAAATCCGGAGGGATTTCGGACTGTTGGAGGTCTTCGAGACAATCCGTGTACTCTATGTCTCAAATTCTGTTTGAAGCCACGTACACAGTTAATGCTATTAGAAGGCTACGTGAGTTAGCCTTCTATTTCATAATCGAAAACTCTGAAGAAATGATCTCGAATAATATGAAACAGTGATGGGAACATTTCCGATAAGTTATCGTTAATTACCGAAGCTGATTTGTGAGTTGGTTGGTGAGACCGTTTGCGCCGCGGCTTCGTGCCACTTCATCACTGGTTTCGTGTAATGACAGATCCGGCCAAAACAGAGTGTCCCTCGCAATATATTTGGCCGTTGATGATGCCGGTTATTATGTGAGGCTTGCTGATTTTGCCACACCAAGTACTTCTTAATAATCACTCGACAGATTGTGACGAAATTCTGCATATTTACACTGATTTTAGCCAAAATTTCATCAAATTTTACCCACGCAATAAAAAGTGATACCCAAAAGAAACTGCAGAATTTTTTCAAGTACATATGTTTTCCTTCTTAACTTCTTTTTGTTTCGCTTTCCTTTAATTTGATTTTCTCACAAGTTTTAATCAAAAGATTACCGGGCAGAAGAGCATATCACAACGTTTCTGTTCGAGATCCATTTTAGCCGGCTACCACCCGATTACAAAAGTAACACAAACACCTACTGACAGCTAAGACATAATGTAAATAAAGTGACGAAAGTATGTTCAATGCAGTTTCGTGTGCAACGTAATAATGAGTGTTGAAGTAATGTAGTAGTTTAATTGCCGGACCCTGTAATTTTGTATATTTTTATGGAGAACTAGTAAAAGTTAGTTTATTCGTTTTGATTTGGAACTCAACATGTAATAAAAAATGTGGCAACATTTTAGTACAAAAGTAATAAAGTATCACCCTTTTGTTGAAATGCATTAGAAAAAAAATCGTCAATTTCAAGATTTAACCTGCCACAAAAGACACAACTTGACCACTTTAGAGGGGACCTCCTGCGTTACTGACAGGGGGGAATGTGCACGAGAGGCCCAATTTCCTCACAAAGGGCATAATCATAAGGCAATTAGACCCAGCCCAGAGTATCGCGATCATCTTCTCTCAAGCGTCGTCACCTTCCGGTTGCCACCGAGAAGCAGAAGGACGTGGAGGAGGAGGCAGAGCAATCATTATCGTCAACACCATCGCAAGCTGACCGAAGTGAGTGATCTTAATTATTCCCGCTGCACGGAACCACTTGTCCTCTCACCTGACGCCAGGCAAATTGCGTGGAAGGGTTGCTCCGAAACAGAGATCATCAACAAAAACACCTTCTGGAATTACCACGCTAAGCCAGCTTGGTTATGAGCGGGAACGGATCCGGAGCCTACCAAAGCTATACATTTGCTGAAATGAGTTCAATTACGGTAATTGGTTTCAGGTCCCCCTTTCACTCTCCCCTACTAACTGGTTGGTGGATCTTCGCTCAACGTGGGTCAGTCATAATTTTGATGACCCCAAAGCAATAATCGACATTCAAACGTTGGCCGCACAAAGATGAGAGCGCGCGGAGTTTCGTCAAACAGTGATTTGGTTTGCTTGATAGTTTTTTGCGGTTTCAAATGATACGTGAGAAATGATCTAACCTTTCGCGAAGGTTAAACAACTCCGTTGGATCGTGGAACCTTCTGAACGAACAACAACCAACGATAATCTCGATCGAAGAGTCTTATCGAAAACATCACCTGCTGCTGCCGTTTGTGGCCGTCCGGCCATTACCGCAGGGGAAAACGCCGTAACGTGAACCCGCGGTAGGCGGTCTTGATGGGCTTCCGAAAATCAATTAAACTTTGTGCGCCGCGCAATCAAGCCCACCCAATGCCAGCGGGAACTCAAACAATGCTTTCGCGCTATCTCATCCAATGGTTGTCCGCTTTCGAAAAAAAAAAAAAAAACAAAAACGGACGGACAAAAAGGTAGAAATTCGGAAGCCTTCGCTGTGAGAAAATTTTCTCTTTAGAAGAAAATTCCAACCGCACTCTTCTTAATGCAAGTCCAGGTCAGGCGCCGACCGCGCAGCCACTGGTGCAGTTGAGCTACCGGAGCATAAAGACAAAAAAAAAAACGTTCCCATAAACTTTTAATCGTCGCTGCGTCGTTTGTTTCCAGCATTTGGTAGTTTTTCTGATTACAAGCATCGGACAGCTAGGTTCCAACCGCACGCAGGCAGGCTAAAGTATGAGGGACATTAAATTCTGGCAACTTCCAAAAACATGCTACGATGATGCGATAGCAACGCATCCGAGCGTACCGTCTTCCACCCACCCGGGAAGGGTAATTAATGAACGGGCGCCGGTCGGTGCAGTGGCCGCGAAGGTACGTGTACTGCAACAGAGGTGGCGCGCAGCAGGCTGGCGGCGGAGTGAAACTAATCCATCAACCATCGAGATAAGATAAAACGGTGCCGAAAGGTTGCGGACCGTTGCTTCCGAGCGGTCGATGCGTTCCATCATAGCCCGACCGGGCCCGCACGGACAGACTTTTTGCTGCTGGGCAGCTGTGAGCGTCCGTTGCCGAACTGCAACCGGGATGGGTTCAGGTAAACGCCAGAATTTAATGATACAACGCAAACAGCAATTTGGTAGTTGGTCATATTTATTTGGTAATAAAAAAGGGTTTTTTCATCATTTGGTCGATCAGAGCAAAAAAACGGCAAAAAAGAGCGTAGCTGTAATTTTAAATCACTTTTATTTCAACTAACCACAACACAACAAAAAATATTTAAAATTAATTTAGTGCTGCCACACTTATTAAAACTAAACAATTAAATTTACATTTAGGTTTATATTTGCATATTCAAATATATTTGATGCGCAATTGATGATTTACATATGCAAATTTACATTATCAGAATCATAAATACTATTGCAATCAAAAACACAACGTTTCATGAAGAGTTACGACCTATAAATTAGGGGCTGATTGTATAGAGTAGAAACCTATTTTTGAAAGGAAACTGTTTATTTTCGAGCAAATTCGTATGTTTGGTATCAAGTATAATACAAGTTCTACTGCCTATGTATGAAGAATCGTCGAATTTTTCTGACCTTAAAGTTTTGCAAAACTTCCACTAAAATTTTTCGCATTGCTGTAGACCACATTTTCTTGAAACTGCCACCGGTCTTAGCTTCTCCCTCATCTATTTGCCTTTCTTTTAAGCAATGTTAAAGTGTCTTTATCTGGCCAAAAAAATGAAGGAGTTTTGTACAGACGTCGTTGTTCTGATGTATCGAACGTTATTAGGAACACTTGTTAAAAAACTGCGGACACGGAAGTGTACTTGCGTCTAATCAGATGTACGTGTCATCGCCAATAGAAACTCCTTTATTTCTACTTTTTCAGGAGAAGATAGTACAAGCTCAATGCCCTTTTCTTTTCTTGTTGAGTATTAAATCTTCTAGGTGCTCTTTGTTCCCTGTAGATTCGAATCTTACAACGCTTTTTGACATCTTGCACAATTTCAATACCTTCGTAACAACTGCTTTAGAAACTATGTTGACCCAGCTCCCGTTTGTGATACACTCGAACTGCTGAGGATTAAAGTCTCAATGCCGCTTCGCAAACGACAACGTAATACCTCGATATTTGCAGCAATCCAATCGGCGTCCCTTTATATAGATAGAGCATATGAGGCCTTCCAACCAGTCGTAATATCTGGTGGATAGTACAGCCGCTCGTTTCTCGCTTTTAGAAGTTCGGCCAAGATACCGTCCTTCCCAACGGCCTTGCTGTTTTCCAGCTCACTGATTGCCTTATTCACCTCCCTCCTGTGTTGGTGGCAGCTTATTCGACACTCACAATCGTTATTCTGTTCCTGCTCTGCTCAACCGGCTCCTCACCGTTCAATATCGCCTGAAAATTGGTCCTTCCACCTGGTTGCAACCGTCGTTTTATCAGTAAGCCAGTCCTTGTCATTACACATGACTGGCACAGGTAAATTCCTGCTGCTGACTCTGTTGACTGTTCTATAGAAGCTCCGCACGTCGTTTTGATAGCTATACTCTGCGCTCGCGAGCTCCTGCTCCTCGTACTAGCGCTTCTTTCGACGCCCACCGTCTATTTTCGGCAGCTCTTGGCCCTCTGTACCTCTCTCTGTGCTGACGCGTAGCCGCAGTGGGTATGCGGCTCCTGGCACAGTTCTTCTCATCTGTCGCTCTCTGGCACTGGGCATCGAACCATTCGTTACACTATCTTCCACGCATCGTACTTACCACCTCTCTCGCATTTGTTTCAATGGCGCCGTGGATACTGCTCCATAGCCCATTTATGTTTTCCACTCCTTCCTCCTGCTGTTCTGCGATCCTTTGATCTAGCTCTCTGGCGTATTCTGCTGCCACGCCATCAGTTTACAACCGCTGAATGTTAAAACGCGTCGTCCTCTCTGTGCGAGATTTCAGCACGTTCGACAACCGTGCGCGGATTTTAAAAACGACGAGATAATGGTCAGAGTCAATGTTTGGTCCCCGAGAAGACCTAACATCAGTAACATCCGAAAAGTGCCGACCGTCCATCAGTACGTGATCGATCTGGGAGCAGGCTTCTCCATTTGGATGCCTCCGGTTGTGTTTCCGAATATTCAAACGTGGAAAATAGGAGCTACATATGGCCATTCCTCTGGCCGCGGCAAAGTTTATCAGCCTCAGGCCGTTTTCATTGGCTGACGAGTGGAGGCTATGACTTCTAATGACCGGACGAAAGAATTCCTCCCTCCCAACCTGTGCGTTTGCGTCTACGATGACGACTTTTACGTCGTGTTATGGCCACTCGTCACGTATACGGTCCTCTACGGGTCTCCACCGGATGACTTTTGTTTTTGAATTTCCCAGCATTACGAACCGGCGTTCCGTTCCTCTGCTTTGCCGCCACTGTATTCGATGTGATACTTGAAAGAAGTGTGTGCAATAGGGTCTACTGCACGGAATTCCCTTTCTCCGGAATTTGGCTACCGGCTGCTGCCATTTCGACTTCCTGCCGCTGTTGTTTTCGAGCCAGCAAGCCAGCCCACGCCGGTTTATTGAGATTTCCAATCGTTTACCTTAATCCATTTTCGTGTTTGTAGCCTAGGTCTTTGCCGATTGATCCGTTCCGTATTTCTAATTTCGTTGCTCGTTGTTGAAGAAAGGTTTTGGTATGCGATACCTACATCCTGCTGATGGGACTGCCATCTTAGGTGTAGCTGGCGGCATGCAGTATTCCATAATCCAGCCGCCCGCTCCGGGTCAGACGCTGTTGTACGCCGCCCCTAATATGGGTACACAGCCGCATACGACCATAGTTTCAACCGGGGGTTGGTTACCCGCTCTGCGCTAAGGTTACTCGTATTCCAGTCGGCACCAAGTAGAGGTTGGGATAGTAGTTGCTGGACAGAAGTGAATGACCACATTAGGGTCTCAAGTTACACGTGACCAACAATAAAATACTTAAGATTTTAGTCAACATTATGGCACCAAATAAACGTAAGTGCATTGGTCGAACGCTATATGTAAGAAAAATGCTCAAAACATAATTGAAACAACAATCTTAATAGAAAAGGGTGAAGGTGAAACTGTTTTTATACCAAGGATACATCTTATGCCTTAAGATCGATCGTTCATAAACATAAACATAAACATAAACATAAACATAAACATAAACATAAATATAAATATAAACATAAACATAAACATAAACATAAACATAAACATAAACATAAACATAAACATAAACATAAACATAAACATAAACATAAACATAAACATAAACATAAACATAAACATAAACATAAACATAAACATAAACATAAACATAAACATAAACATAAACATAAACATAAACATAAACATAAACATAAACATAAACATAAACATAAACATAAACATAAACATAAACATAAACATAAACATAAACATAAACATAAACATAAACATAAACATAAACATAAACATAAACATAAACATAAACATAAACATAAACATAAACATAAACATAAACATAAACATAAACATAAACATAAACATAAACATAAACATAAACATAAACATAAACATAAACATAAACATAAACATAAACATAAACATAAACATAAACATAAACATAAACATAAACATAAACATAAACATAAACATAAACATAAACATAAACATAAACATAAACATAAACATAAACATAAACATAAACATAAACATAAACATAAACATAAACATAAACATAAACATAAACATAAACATAAACATAAACATAAACATAAACATAAACATAAACATAAACATAAACATAAACATAAACATAAACATAAACATAAACATAAACATAAACATAAACATAAACATAAACATTAACATAAACATAAACATAAACATAAACATAAACATAAACATAAACATAAACATAAACATAAACATAAACATAAACATAAACATAAACATAAACATAAACATGAACAACGTCGTCAAATTTTATTCCGTAACCGTGAACGATGCGCGCGATCTATTTCATCTGAGTATAACAGCACGTTACTAGGACGAAAATCTAGTGTATCTGAAAGAGTGCTGCGATCATTGGAATTTAAAATTGAAAATGATTGGCTGAAATTTTCAAAGAATTTTGCTGGGGAAAATGACTTTTATCAGCACTGCTCGTGAGTACTGGAATTTGTGGAAAATATTCAAGAAAATCGTGAACCTCATCAGGAAGAAGAAAATTAGTGGCATGAATAATAGCAGTATAGTAGAGTTCTGAAGGTTTGACGGTGAATTCAGACCGTAATCGAGCTAAAGTAGCAGTTTGGTAATGAATAATTGCAGGTAAGTCAAGCAATTTTTGAGACGAGACAAAATTTCCTCGCATGGATTCCGCCTTACAAGCGATATCATGAAGGCGTCAAATTACAAATTACGCAACGCATGAAGGGGGGAGGGGTTGAGTCTGCGTTACTTATTGTTACATTGAGTAGGTACAGTTACGTAACTACGATGTTGACTCGAAATTAAAAATTTCGAGGGGCGTCCGGTTCAGCGCTGCGTCATGTTAGGGGAGGGGGGGAAGTCATATCGAATGTTACTTATCGTTACATAGGGGGGGAGGGGGTCCGAAATCTAAATTTTTGGCTTTACGTAATTTGTGTACAACGCCTAAGTAGGATTACCACGTGTGCAGATTTGTCTGCAAATGTAAATTTTTAGAGTCAGTGTGCGTTTTTCTATCAATTGTTAAATATTTGTCTTTTTACCGAATTTCTGCAGATATTTGTCCGAGTCTCCTTATATCTGAACCCGTTTTTTTTTAATTTGCGCAAGTAGTTACAGACATTTTTCAGAAATATATGGCATCTCTGCATTGTAAGATGAGTTCTTAAAACTATTTTTTATAGTTTTGATGATTAAAATTTATCTATTTGGAAAAGCTAGAAACTCGGAATCTTTAGAACCTAGTCACTGTAAATACTCTGTTGAAAGACGGTACAATTGCAAGTAGTAGTCGTATTAGTCAAGCACTCCGTCATGTCCTGTAATCATCTGATCCGTTCACTTACAAATTAGTCCAATCAGAAGGCAGAAACCTACCACCGAACGTATTCACACGGGCGTCAATGTAATCGAGCCTTGAACTGCCAGTAGGCACGCGAACAAATTTGCTCCTCTGCCACGTGCCGTGGCTTGATAAAACTGTGCTAGCCCTGCTGTCCGCACGGAGCCTCATGGATGAGCCTTACGAATGTGTGGCTGTAGAGGGTAGGACCGACCGACGCGGCGCTAGATCTAATCGGCATGCCGTGCCGCCCTAATCAGACCGGTGGGTGTGAAAATCGGCTCACGCCAATTTCCGTAACATGAGCAACCTTATTTTCAACAGGTTTCCTATCGGAACAGACCGCGCTGTTGTCGTCGCCGGGCTAATGGTTGCCGGGTGCGGATGTTTGTAATTTCCTTTGTAAAGGATTTCGTTTTTTTTTCGTCTAACAACGAAAAGTTCCATCGTGCTTCGGAAAATTACTTTCTCTTTCATCTCTTTGGAAGTGCGGCGGTGGTAAGCGGTGGACGGGAGTGCGTAAGGTGATAAAATAATTTTTACTCTGAAATAAATCCATTCCAGTCTGGCGCGGGACATTCCACCGGTGGAGACGGGAAATACAAATTGGCTAATTAAAAGAATGCAAAGTAGGGTGACGCCGGGAGGGAGGGCACCTAATCGACTCGACGTAGACAGAGCTGGTAGGTTAGCTACTGTAGCGAACATTCGATCAGTTAGCGAACCGTATCGACCGGTATTGGGACATCCACCGAGTGAAAAATGGCAACGATTGTAGCGCTAATGGCAATCATTAGTTGAAACTGTGTTCCTATGGTTCGGCGTAATCAGAAATAATTGCTTAATGCAGAATGAGGCGGAATGGCGGCATTACGAGATGGCTGATCTGAATCGATGTCAACGCTGGATGTTTAGAGTTTTATGATTTTAAAACGAGATTATAAGTCAATGTAAATGTTGCTGTAATCGTGAATGACACGGTCTATTTACGAAATGAAATGAATACCGTAGTATTCAAAGTCTATCGCCACTACCTCATGAATTTCATTTTTGCTAGGTTTTATTTGAATGTCAATGTTTCATGAAATGCATATATGAACGCAGATGAATAATGGAACAAATTCCAGAAACCGTTTCAAAACGTATTCCACAAAGCCTCTGGCAAAACTATATTCCTTCCTAGTTCCTACGACTGCTAGAGAAAACTGCATTTACGAAATTAATTTTTACGAAATGAGAAACCCGTCACCAAAAAAACCGAACCGATGAAAACCGGATAGCCCAGGGAAGCTTGAGCTGCAGTGCAAACGAAGACGTTCTGTTCTGGGAGATTTGTCCCCCCCTCCCCTCACGATTTGGGTCTGTTTTTCTTGTCGAGTGATAGCATGTTTTCTGTTGGTCTTTTTTCGTGCCATCATAAAAGCAAGCGTGCACACCATTCTTTCGTTTGTTTTTACTGAAACTTTGTTTTAACTGGAATGCAATATGGATCCTTTTTTGTGGATGCTTTCTCCGTATGGACTAGCTATGGCGGAGTTTTTTTCTTGTTTGTCAGATAGTGCTGCAATGGTGATGTAGAATACAGAGTTGCCAAGACACTGTATTAGATCAAAAACTACGTGAGTTCCCCATTTAATCACAATTAACCAAAATGGCAGCTTTTGTCGTGTCTACACTCTACGGCTTCCGCTTGTAGGCAAACTTATCGAAGCTAACAAACCGAAAACATGGCCGCAAACTATGATTCGAAAGAACAATAGCAATATTCCACTTTTTAATATCGTACCCCTACCTATACTTTGACGAATTCCAACCGAAATAGCCGGAATGGATGCCGTAGAGCGATTCGCTTTTATTATATGTGAGCAGAATAGTGAAGGCCCTCCAGGCAGGTGTCTTGCCGAATGCCAAAAAACTGTTGATTTTGCGAGTTGACGAAAACTGACGGATGGGAAGAGGACTTTCTTATTCTGCAAGCCCGAGTAGGCACGCTTTTTGTCAAATGAAATTTTTTTAATCATAGTGGATTTTACTCGCAAATTTTGTCTTGTCGTCATTCTAGCAGATGAATACATATATTGCAAGCTGTGAGTCACAGTAGAAAAGTGGATCTAAACGGAAGCAGGGTTTTTTGGTTTGTGTTTCTGTTTGTCTGTCTGTTTGGAGAGGTTATGATATATTTGATTCTGTAATATGGAATACCTTTTTTTCTCGTTTTGTTGATTAGATCATCACGTTCGGGCCGAATTTTACCAGATGCGTGTTGTTTGTGTTAAATCTACAACGATAGGTTGTTTTTTGAGGTGAAACAAGTGGTTTTGGGAACTTTCGTTTCAATTCCCATACAACAGGTCAGTGATCTGTTCAATAAAAGTGGAAAAGTTGAAAGGGATGTGTGCGGGACATAAAAGTTTTTATTAAAATGAGATAAAATGGGATGAGTTTTGAACAACACTGCCATATCGCACTGAAGCAGGCGCATTAGAGGAAAGGTTCACAAGTGAAAACAAAAGCATTAAAGTTTGTCGGTAAAAAAATAACCATTACGAAATTTTGACAGGTACTCTCTTTTCATGCGAGCTTTATTGGTTACGATTATTGGAACGATTCGAAAAATCACCGAAGAATCCGTGGATAAACTTCCACAAACCTGACACAATATCAACGAGCGCCATCACTGAAACGACAAATCGATTTGAAACTTTCCCTCTGGTAAATAATTATTGGTTATTTACTTCACTGTTCAATATCGTTGTAGAGGTTGAAGGAGATGCGATTTTACCGTTATTCTTTGTAGATAAAAAAAGCTATCCTGAAGCTCAAAAATGAAAGATTATAGATTTTTAACCATTCCTGCGAATTTTTGTGTACCCAGTAGGGGAACTGTGTATAAAATGCCCTGCCGTGGCAAAACGCGCCACTCCAATATTACACGAAATACATACCTTTTAAAGTAGTTTAGAAGCCAATCACCTCAGTTTTAAATTATTAACACGACTGGATCGTATTACCTTCCTATATTGCATAAATTCTACGGAAATTGATAAATACATTTGAGGCCAATTTCTTGCACTTTATTAAACTCATTTCGTAATAACAAGACATACGTACCTGTAAAGTGATTTGCCTATGGACAAAGTTTTCAGTATTCAGCAGCCAACGTAAGATCACTTCATTAAATTATTATTCAGATAGTTTGAACGTCTTTCATAAAACTATTCAAAGCGGGTCAAAATGCCCTATGTGAAGATACACAAAACGCTTGCAGTGCAACCAATATAACTCCATTTTTTGTTATCGTATGTCTTAAATCGGTTTCTAGTTTTATAGGATTTTATGTCCAGTTTACGTTGAAACTATGCGAAAACAATTCTAATACCCAAGCGAATGAAACAGTTTCCTCTGAAAGGTTGAATATTGTATTTCATCAATTAAAAAAAATTCTATTAAATATCAATCAAAAGTGCCACTAATAAAAGTAATTTTCGATCTTGCAGCACTGCACATAACAACACATTTACGCATGCGCTTTGTTGTGGCCAATTCAGATCTTTTGTTGTGGGGCGTTTTGGGCACGCATTTTACAAATATCTTCTACAAACGATGTCCTGTCTCACTCGCCGCAATTTTCCTGGTTATTTCCACCCCTTTGAAACGACTGAAATAGTTTATTATAACCAAAAGATAACACTCTGATGGCAACGACCCAAGAAAACCTCCGGCTTCATCGATCCATGAGGACTTCGACAATGGACGACACGTCATAGGTTCTGAACGATGGATCCACTGCTCGAAATACCGGTTTGTCCATTTTTGGCCACCAACATGTATCCCGTAATCTTTGCTGCCTTTTTGTCCAGCCTAAATAACCTCCATGCGTCAATTGCACTATACGTTGTATCAAACATTTTGCTATCATCAGATGTGAGCCTCGGATGACTAAATCTCTCGTCTTGTCAAGTTCATTTCTAAGAAAATGATAGCGCTCAATCACCTCTAAAGTATAATTTCAGACTACAATATCTAGGAACTTCCATAGGTTACATAGATGAGGATTCCGGTGAAAGTACTGCCCCAGAGGACTCTGAAGCTCGAAATGAATTCCCAAAAAGTATATATCAGAAACCTTTCAACTACCCAAATAAGCGTTTAAGCTATATGTTCAATCTGCAAGCAAAACTGCTTCCAAGCTTACCGGAGAAGCATCGGTAACGACTTCCATCTTCCACTTTGGATAAAAAATGAGAGAATCGCTTTTAGTAACAGTCTGTATCCCATTTGAAAATAAATTTGTTCCTGGTCAATTCTTTAGCCGAAATGAATTGGTTACCAGATCCGGGATAAAAGCTCCGACGTAGTTGACCAGTCTTGGCTCTAAAATTATTATTATGCATTAGCACCATTTTTACACAAGTTCAAAAATAAGTCTTGTTACAAAAATATTTCTAGAAAAGCTTCAACCAAATCAAAAATGGTCGATTAACATCGTTGTCTTATGTGGCTTAAAATTGCTTTACTGATCCTGTAAATACACTGAAGTCGTTTTTTACGCGGGTTATTTTCATGCGTTTTTATGAACGCGATTTTTATACAACAACGCGAAATATTTTTACGTGATTTGGAAGATTATTTGTACGCGCTATCAAATAAGTTTAATATGAGTAAACCTAAGCTAATGTTTCAAATGCGGTACAATTAACCGCGTAAAAAAGACCCCAATGTACTTCCTTTGTAGTGTCGAGGCATTTGGGTCCTGAAGTAAAACAACAAACAGTTGTATACATGGCGGTTTTACCCCATGTATAGTGAGCGGCTTTACCCCACCGAAAAAGTAGTCAAAATTACAAGATTACTCACGGCTTTCGATAGTTCCGATAGAAGACAGATTCGGGCAAGCGATTAAACGTATATTCACAAACAAAACAATAGATTTTTAGACAATAAAACCTTAAGTCCCGTAGCCGCAAAACTATAGCGCATTGACTGGTTGCCAACTGAAAGGTTATTTTGAGTTCCTTGTACAGCAGAAAGTTTGTTGTAAAGGTACGACGCTTATGAAGGAACATGCATGTTCTAAATTAATAGAACCTACGGAAAGGGCATCCTAGTAGAACCTTCTGGAGATGACGAACGGATGTGTAAGACATCAAACTCTGGCTCATACTTAGGTGCACAACATCTCCAAATATGAAATGAGGTAGTGTCAGCGTTTTGAACAGTTTCAATTCGACATGCTGTGGAAGATCATACGTGGTTGCTCTAAGGGTACGTAGGCCAGCATAAATTTTATCACATTGGACTGATATTGCTTTGTCCAAACGAAGGTTGCTTTGGAAGATGATACTAAGATTATTCGATTGATCAGTAAACTGAATCTGGCGTCCTTTGAGGTCAGGTTATCAATTCCGATGTTCCTGTGCACGTTGAAGTTTCAAACAGAATAGCTTTCGTTTTCGTGTGGTTAATACGTAGCAAGTTTCTGGTTGCCCACTGTGTGAGACCTTGAAGATCTTCATTAAGCATTGCCACAGCCACGGACGTGTCGGGATGGATGCAATACACTTGAACATCGTCTGCAAACATTTGGATACGACAGTGTTGTAGCACACCTGGAAGGTCATCGATGTATAAAGTGAAAAGCAAGGGGCCGAGTACAGATCCTTGTGGCACACCGGGCGTTACTGTTATGGTGTCAGACAATGTATAATTACAGTATACGGCTTGTTTCCTATCGGTCAGGTATGACTGCAAAAGACACAAAGCTGAACGCTCGAAAAAGAAACGCTCTCCAAGCTTGTGACAGAGGCGACGATGAGAGATACGGGATCAAATTGAAAACATAACCTGAAAGGTTTTTCTCATAACAAGCTAAAGGCTTCTGTTACATTTTTGTTTTGTCTTTATGATCAGTGAAGATGGAGAGTGGGGGATCTGACCTCCTCGGAGGAAATTTCAACCTTTCTGAGTGTCTTGTTTTTTGTTAGGGACGGCTCACAACAGTGTCTGACCCGGAGCGGGCGGCTGAATTGAGAAACGTGTTGTATCGAACGCTATAGCCTAAATGTCAGTCCCATCACGAGGTTCGGTAGCGTGGCCCCGGTAAGGCAAGCTACCTAAACAATTACACTGCGAACAATCAAGTTAAAATAAGGTTGGTCTGTCTTTTGGCTTTCTCAGTCTTTATGAAGGAAAAACACGACAATTTAGTAAAATTGCCCGACGTTTCGGCCGTTTTGGTGGCCTTTTTCAAGGGAAACTGTATTTAACGTAAAAAGTTAATAATAGAGGTTAAAATATAAATAGTCACTCACTTTAGTTTTGTCGTATTAGTCTTGAACGTTGGTTTCCTAGGAAGTCTTGTATTGCGGTAGTTTGGTCTTTGCTTCGGTTGCAATGAACTTTTTCTAGTTTTATTCATCGGAAAACTGCGAACTTTGGTCACTTGCAAATTGGCTGTATAGTGCATTAACGTTTGATTTGAAATGGTGCTCAGATTGGGCGGGTATTGATCGTTACGGTGAGCTACTAGGGGTGGTTTGTTGGTGTTGAGTATTGCTTCTGCGGCGGGTGTAGTTTTTGATCGTGTGTAGGATTCCAGCGTAAGCAGTGTTGATGCCATCGATATCAGTTCGATGGTTAACTGTGTTGTCTGTATTGGCGATATGACACATTTCTAGCATTGGTAGTGCCCATGTGTGCCTGCTTCTGTCTATTATTTCTACCTTGGTGAGGTCGAACATGTGTTGGTGTTTGATGATGTGTTCCATCATGGCTGTTTTGCCCTCGAGGTTAACCATCGAATTATCACGACTGTTAGCACCATCCTCTATCAACCCTTTGTATTGGCTGATGTTGGATTTATGTCCGTACAGTCGGGTTTTCAGTTGGTTGCGTGTCATGCCTATATATTGCATATGGCAGTCATTGCAGGGCAAACTATAAACAACATTTGGTTGCAGCAGCGGTTCGATGGGATCTTTCATGGTTTTGACTATGTTAGATACTGTTTTAATAGGTTTTTGTGTAATTTTTAGGTGCGGAAAATCGGCTTGCAGGTGTTTCACTATGGCTGTGGTCAATTTCGGGATGAATGGCAGTGATCGATAGGTAGTTTCTGTGTTCACCGGAGTACAATGATTCCATGCGCTTAGAGTTGCAGTGTTGGATAGCGTTTTTGCTTTTATTGCGTTGGAGCAGCGGTTGATCAGTCTGTTGATTAGTGAAGGTGGGTAGTTATTCCGTCTCAGGTGTTCGAAGATCGTGTTGCGTTGCCATTGTGTGCTGTTATCCGTTGTTGTTAGTTTGATGACTCTTTCAATAAAGTTCTGCGCTACATTTATCTTCATCGTTAGTTGGTGAAAAGAGTGATAGTTGAGTATGCGGCCAGATGCCATCGGCTTAGCATACCACTGCGTACGCAATGTTTGGTCGGGATATCGTATTACTGTCAGATCTAGGAACGGGAGTTGTGCATTTTGTTCTTCCTCTTTGGTGAATTTCAGGTGTTCATTGTATGCATTGAATGCATCTAGGGTGAACTGTATATGTTGTCTGGGGAGGGCTATGAAGAGGTCATCTACATATTTGCGTACAATGGGTATGGCGAATGGTAGCTTTTTAATAACTGTTTGCATCAAGGAGTCCATGACTATATCTGCCAGGATAGGCGATAAGGGATTCCCCATGGCCGATCCAAATACTTGCCGGAAGTGTTGACCTCTGAAGTAAAAGAAGCTGTTCTTGACGCAAAACTCGATCAGTTCTAGGAACATGTCCAGGTTTATGTTGGTTTTCGATCCAATTTTGTCCCACTGCATGATTATGTTGTGGGTGATTAACTCTATTGGTATATTTGTGAACAGGGAAACGACGTCAAACGATACCAAAACGTAGTTCGGCGGTAGGACGGTTTCTCTTAAGTATGCGGAAAATTGGAAACTGTCTGTAATATTGTACTCACTGTGGAACGATTGTTGTAGTATTTGCGCTAGATATTTTGATAGCTTGTACGTTGGTGCTGTTATGTTTGGAACTACTGGACGTAGGGGAAGGTTCGGTTTATGCGCTTTGGGTTGTCCATATATGCGTGGGCATATTGCTGTCGTTGATTGCAGTTGTACTTGAGTTTTCTTGTCGATGAGTTTCAAATTGAACAGTCTGGTGATCAGTGAGTTGGTTTTACGTTGTACTGTTGGAGTAGGGTCTTTGGATACTTTTTCGTATGTTGGGGATTCTAGTAGTTCCTGTAGTTTCCGGTCGTATTCTTCTTTATACATAATTACAGTTCTATTACCTTTATCTGCTTCTACTATGCAGATAGGTTCATTCTCTGCTAGAAATTTGACGGTTGATTTGATTGCGTGTTGGCAAAACTGATTAGGTGGGTCGGTGTGGTGATGTTGTTTTGTTCTTGAAATGTAGTTCTGGATTTGGGTGAAAATATGACATCTGTTACGGTCCTGTCTGGTGCTTTCTTGGGTGGTGCGTAAGATTGATTCAATGTTTGCTAGCATGTGGTAGACTGGAACTTGTTTAATGTCGTTGATAGGCAGTGCAAATTTTTTGCCAAGGCTTAGAAGGGCCAAGGTTTCAGGTGGTATTGTGGCAGTTGTAGTATTCAGTATCGCTAATTGGTTGGTGGTGGGCGTGAGTGATGGACGGTTGGTGTTATTCATCAGATTTTGCAGTTTCTTGTTGACTTTTTGTTTCTGGGATCGTGTACGGATTTCGAAAGAATGTTGTTGTGTATTAACAAATTCGATCATAGTTGCTGAACTTGAGTTGTTGGTTAACACTGTTTGTATTTGGGCTAGTTCGTGTTTTAATCGCATATATGGACGTCCAGTAGTTCCAAACATAACAGCACCAACGTACATGCTATCAAAATATCTAGCGCAAATACTACAACAATCGTTCCACAGTGAGTACAATATTACAGACAGTTTCCAATTTTCAGCATACTTAAGAGAAACCGTCCTACCGCCGAACTACGTTTTGGTATCGTTTGACGTCGTTTCCCTGTTCACAAATATACCAATAGAGTTAATCACCCACAACATAATCATGCAGTGGGACAAAATTGGATCGAAAACCAACATAAACCTGGACATGTTCCTAGAACTGATCGAGTTTTGCGTCAAGAACAGCTTCTTTTACTTCAGAGGTCAACACTTCCGGCAAGTATTTGGAACGGCCATGGGGAATCCCTTATCGCCTATCCTGGCAGATATAGTCATGGACTCCTTGATGCAAACAGTTATTAAAAAGCTACCATTCGCCATACCCATTGTACGCAAATATGTAGATGACCTCTTCATAGCCCTCCCCAGACAACATATACAGTTCACCCTAGATGCATTCAATGCATACAATGAACACCTGAAATTCACCAAAGAGGAAGAACAAAATGCACAACTCCCGTTCCTAGATCTGACAGTAATACGATATCCCGACCAAACATTGCGTACGCAGTGGTATGCTAAGCCGATGGCATCTGGCCGCATACTCAACTATCACTCTTTTCACCAACTAACGATGAAGATAAATGTAGCGCAGAACTTTATTGAAAGAGTCATCAAACTAACATCAACGGATAACAGCACACAATGGCAACGCAACACGATCTTCGAACACCTGAGACGGAATAACTACCCACCTTCACTAATCAACAGACTGATCAACCGCTGCTCCAACGCAATGAAAGCAAAAACGCTATCCAACACAGCAACTCCAAGCGCATCGAATCATTGTACTCCGGTGAACACAGAAACTACCTATCGATCACTGCCATTCATCCCGAAATTGACCACAGCCATAGTGAAACACCTGCAAGCCGATTTTCCGCACCTAAAAATTACACAAAAACCTATTGAAACAGTATCTAACATAGTCAAAACCATGAAAGATCCCATCGAACCGCTGCTGCAACCAAATGTTGTTTATAGTTTGCCCTGCAATGACTGCCATATGCAATATATAGGCATGACACGCAACCAACTGAAAACCCGACTGTACGGACATAAATCCAACATCAACCAATACAAATGGTTGATAGAGGATGGTGCTAACAGTCGTGATAATTCGATGGTTAACCTCGAGGGCAAAACAGCCATGATGGAACACATCATCAAACACCAACACATGTTCGACCTCACCAAGGTAGAAATAATAGACATAAGCAGGCACACATGGGCACTACCAATGCTAGAAATGTGTCATATCGCCAATACAGACAACACTGTTAACCATCGAAATGATATCGATGGCATCAACACTGCTTACGCTGGAATCCTACACACGATCAAAAACTACACCCGCCGCAGAAGCAATACTCAACACCAACAAACCACCCCTAGTAGCTCACCGTAACGATCAATACCCGCCCAATCTGAGCACCATTTCAAATCAAACGTTAATGCACTATACAGCCAATTTTCAAGTGACCAAAGTTCGCAGTTTCCCGATGAATAAAACTAGAAAAAGTTCATCGCAACCGAAGCAAAGACCAAACTACCGCAATACAAGACTTCCGACCGTTGGAAACCAACGTTTAAGACTAATACGACAGAACTAAAGTGAGTGACTATTTATGTTTTAAACTCTATTATTAACTTTTTACGTTAAATACAGTTTCCCTTGAAAAAGGCCACCAAAACTGCCGAAACGTCGGGCAATTTTGCTAAATTGTCGTGTTTTTCCTTCATAAAGACTGAGAAAGCCAAAAGACAGACCAACCTTTGCATTACCAGTACCAGTCGTTAACATAAAAAAAAAACAAGTTAATATAACTCGAAACATTCGGCAGGGACCTAAGTAACGAAAATCGGACTACGAATGGAAACTCGGTACGTGGAACTGTAAGTCGCCAAATTTTAGCGGCGGTGACAGGGTGCTGCTTTAGCAGATTAACCCCTCAAGCTTTAAGCAAAACTGTGGGCACTCGGCAATCTCGAAGCACTTGAAACAGAGTCTTCTATTGCTACCCATCTGCATCAACAGTGTGAGGATGGACTACGCTGCGCTCCCGAAGCGTGCGAAAACGACCGAAAAAGGTCTTAAAAATGCCAAAGCGCTTCCAAACGTGAATATGCAACCGTATCTAAATGCACACAAACAGTCGCATTTTCGTCCAACAAGGTTTGTTCTAAAGCACCGGCCTCGAAGTGAACGAGGCAGTCTTCAGGAAAGCCGGCTCCCGCGAGCAATAAAAGGAGATTGATCGAGACAAGCCCACCGGCTGGTCCGTCAACAGAGAATGTTGGGCTCATTAATGAAAAGTCCAACAGTGAAACCACGGGTAACGGAAAATGGACTACTGTGGAGAACGAAAGACGGCAGAAGCGAGAAACGCGTAAAAAACGCGAAAACCGCGTCAGGAAATTTCGAAAGGTGAGAACGAGCAAGGGTGACGCGCTCATACTCAAAACTGACGGGTCTAAGTACTTGGAAGTATTGAGGGCCATGAGAGACGAAACTAAGCTAAAAGATTTGTGTGAGGACGTTCGGACCATTCGTCGATCTAGTACCGGCGAAATGATCCTAGGACTCCGCAGAGACGATAGAAGAATACCAAGCAGAAGGATTGTTGGTCGTTATGCCCACTGGGCATCCTTCAACAACCTAATGTTTGCTTCAGGTGTTTCGAGAAGGGACATGTCGTGTAAAGAACCCGACAGGTCTAGTGCAGGCAACAAAGCGCGGAACTGCGGGGTGCTCCCAAGTGTTTGGTACGCACCGGTAATCGGTATGCTAACTGGGTAGGGGATAAATATGGACGACAGGCGGGTTCCCGGTTCAGGAGATCGTGTCGACCTCAAATGGGGGCTACGTGGCTGCCAAGGCGGATGAAGTATTCTACTGTAGTTGCTATGCTCCGCCGCGTTGGTCTATAGAGAGGTTCACTCATATGGTTGATCGTGCAACCGTGGAACTAACGGGTCTAAAGCCTTTGGTGGTGGTGGATGAATTCAACGCTTGGGCTGTTGGATGGGAAAGTCGCTGCACTGACCAGAGGGGTCAGATCTTGTTGGAAGCATTGGCGAAGCTCGACTTAGATCTGGACAATGACGGTGCTAAGAGCACCTTCAGCAGAAACGGTGCACGTGACTTATGTATTTGTGGAAGTAATAAGTTGGGACCTCGGGCCCTCCCGAGTGCGGATTAGGTTATTGCTACACTAGAGCGAGCGTGCGACGCCGCCATGCCTAGGTTTTGTCAGCCTAGAAATGGAAGGCCTCCGGCATACTGGTGTACCGGCGCGATAACCGACCACCGAAGTATGTGCCTTCGTGCGAGGTGCGGGATGCATCGTTCTATCAGAGTGGTGGACGAGCTGGGAACGAGTATTTGTGTGCTGGGTAGAGGGCAGGCGCACAAAGGAATTGTTCTACGCGCAGCTGGAGACAACATACGACAGCTGCTCGCCACGGGACATCAAGATCGTTATTGGGGGTATGAACACCCAGGTTGAGACCGGTAATAGCACCTCGTAGCCTTCACACCAACATGAACTTTTTCTTGAACATCATAAACACACACTCCCACCGGAGTGCGGATATAGATTCGGAACACCAACTAGTAGTAGTACATGTGCGTGCAAAACTACCTACGGTATTTCACACACCACAAAACCGCCTTCCTCGGCCATACAGTCGACAGTTACTCGAGCTCGAAATGAATTGACCACGATTCTGAGCAGAAAGAAATACCAGCAAGAGGACAGAGATCGTGAAGAGCTGGAGCAACTGTTTCGGGCCAATGGCACGCGCAAGTTTTATGAGAAGGTAAACTATTTCCTTTCTGGACTCGGTAGTCCAGATATGCTTAGGGACGACGAGGGAAACCTAATCACAAGTGAGCGCGTGGTGGTCGACAGGTGAAAGCAGTTTTTCGATGAGCACCCCAATAGTGGAGCAACGGAAGAAGGCGGAAGGGAAGTTGACGTTGGATTGCTTCAAACGATAACAGTGTCCCAGTTTCCGATAGAGATTAAACGAGAAATTAGGTCACTAAAGACCAAAAACTCTATGAAAATGGCAAAGAGGCACTAGCAACGGCGATGTGTAATTTCCAGGAAATGTGAAAAAGAGAGACTACCGGAGGACTGGATGGAAGGAGTTGTATGCCCCATCTATAAAAAGGGCGATCGGCCACAATGCAGCAACTAACGTTGATCAACGCCGCCTACAAGATCCTCGCCCAAATTCAGCTCCACTGTCTTTCTCCTCTAGTAGAAGGATTCCTAGGGCAGTACAAACCGGGCTTCACACAAGCACGCGCTACTATGGATCAAATCTTCAATCTTCGGAAGATCCTTCACAAATGCCGGGAGTACAACGAACCCACACATCATCACGTCTTCGTGGACTTCAAGGCAGCGTATGATACAGTTGATCGAGTCCAGCTATGGCAAATAATTCACTACTACGGTTTTTCGGATAAAGTGACATGACTTACCAAAAGTACCTCAGATCGAGTGATGAGTTACGTGTGCGTATTGGGGCGACTCTCGAATCTCTTCTAAGCGCGCTGATTGTTGACACAAGGAGATGAACTATGCTGGGCCCAACCCATTGAATTCTTCTTCAAAATCTCATCGATTTTTACTACTTTTTCGACAAAAAGCAGCTCGGTTCGCGAATCGGCGGTCACTCCAGCAAAAGTCATCACAGAAGCTGGGTGAGACGAGCTACGTAACGTTCTTCGAACTGAATCAGCATCTGCCGATGTTCGTACGAGCACTCGGTCATTTTGCGGGTTGTGGGATTGCTTAACGGTAAAGAGTTCCTCGTCGGTTAGGAGCGTCGTCAGGTGTTCGCGACGAATGGTCCGGGCAAGAAGATCCTTGCATCACACGAGCCTTTTTATTGTTTGCGCATCGAAAAATGCCTGTTTTTTCTGGTGTTTAAATGGAAACAGTTGTTGTTGTTTTTATTTGTTTTTACTCAACAAATTATTTCTATTTCAAAAGTTTGTAATCGGTGCGGTTGCAATTTTAGCATCGAGTGGAAAATTAACCTAATTTTCGGTACTGCTGCGAGAGAGTGTACGACTAAAAATTATTTAGACACTTCCGCAAGAGCGTGTACAACTCTCACCACTTACGCTAAATATCGTTCAGGCAGCCATCGTGGGAATCAGTGTTGTTTGATTTGTACAATGAAGGTTGTTCCGCTGCTAAGTCCAGCGAAGATTGTGCCGCTGGCCCGTGCATCGAATGCAAACTCTGGCGTTTGCTCGCCGGATCGGTTGGCAGTGTTTGCTACCTCGGCTCCCACCGAAGACCGTCAGTGCAGCGGGATCCGCAGCCAGAATTATTGGACACCTCACTGGGCGTTCGACGACCACCATCGGCAACCGTCACCATCACCGACAGTAAAGAGGAAATTAGGAATAAATTGCGATAAGCGTTTATTTTATTTGTTTTCTTTTTTTGTGTTCTAGCGAAGATCCGAAAGTCTGTAGAGGTACCTGGCCGCCCTGTAAGGGTTTCACCGGGCAAATTTTCGTGTATACAGGGTGACCCCTTGTTACAAGTTTTCTCTTACTTCCCAAAAACATGGTTAACGGCCCTTTGTTTCTTGTTGCAATAATTAAGGCGCACCCTGCACTCATGAATAATGTCATTATCATGATAAGTAGAACATGGTGTAACGGTTTGATCAGAAAGTAGGCGCGGGCTGAGGTAGTGTTTTTACTTAGGAAGGTTGGAGACGAAGTATTTCCATGCAACAGGAAGAAATTTTTCCTTGTTTATTTATGTTTCCTTGCTCACTTGAAAAAGAAACGTCCCAGTTTTCTGTGTTTGATTTGTGAGTTGCTTTTGAGAAGCACAGATATTGATAGCAAGGTATGTAGCATTGTTAGATTTACAATATAAATGCATCTAGATGATATATTCAACGATGCGACAATTTTTTCCAGAGGCTGTTTATTAAAAAACTTCTTCGCAATCAAATCTGTTTCCAATATGGCCGATTCTGCATTTGACATACCGGTACATCATGTCTCTATACATCAATGTCATTATCACACTCAAAAAAGAATAAATCTAAACTAGGGTAATCGCTCCTATATTCATCTCAGTACCTATATCCATCTCATGACGCCTTTTTGGGCAATTTATCGTCAAATTTTACCGCAGACAGACGTCCAAGCTGAGTTCCAAACTTGTGTAAAGTGTTTTGTAGTAGCAATCTGTGACCAGATAGCGCTACCAGTACCGCCAGGCTCGTACACCAGCGAAAAAAATGTATTGTAGCGATAAGGTCAACAGGCAGCGCTAGTGTACAAGTGATTTATAACGCAATTTACTTTGAAAATTTACACGGAAATTTTGATCAATGTTGTTCTTGCTTGGACGTCTGTTTGTGATTTTACCATATTTTCAACGTAAAACTTTCAACCACTTGACAAAATCGAGAAGCAAATAGATTTGCTTTAAAAAATTTGTAAAAATTTGACGGCAAATTGAACAAATGAGAAAAATAAGATGAATATAGGTGCACCTAGCTGTTGAGATGAATATAGGAGCGATTACCCTACGTCAAGATAAACATGATATTTTTTATGTTTCTTTTTCAGTTGGACAAATTCGAATGATTTAAATTCACGTTCCGAAAGCGTGAAAAAGAGAGTGGAAACTTTTTAAATACTTTTGCAATGAAAATAATTTTGATTGTGAAAAGTTAGTCACCGTTTTGAACAAAAGCTGGCAAACGAGAAGTTTTGCAGCTAACGGCTAGGAAAAAACTTGTTCTCATGAAAAATGTTTCGTTCATAGTATACGGTATTTGTTTATCTGTCATCTAAACATAACATTAATGACAAATATCATTGTCCTTGGTCCTTGGAAATATGACTTCAAGAGGGTTTGATATAGATAGAGGGGTGACCAAAAATGCAGCGGTAGGCACTTAGTAACATTGACTATTGAAAATATTCCCAAATATATCTACAGTGTCTTACCCCTAGTTTGGCAGACAATTTCGTGTGATAAAGGGTAACTTTTCCGGATAAAATATATGTTATGAGTTCAAGTCGTCGTATATATTTTAATAATGCATGAGCTCATGTAATCTCAACTAATTCTCGTTCAAGAATGCCATGTTCGTTGGTTCTATTAATAACTTCTAATCAGTAAGCGGTCACCGAGGCGCATCGCGCGGTCGCCTAGCCATGTTGATCTTCCTTAAAAAAATAACCTGCAAACTACAGCGACAAAACGGGCTGCTCAACGTGAGAATTGCGACACCCCACCTTGGTGACAAATGACTATCAATCACAAAATCACGAAAGGTAAACTGAAGGCACCTTGGGTTCAGCTTGGCCTTGATAAGCTAAGCTAAGCTTGTCTAGCGGACCTCCTTTCCGCGAGGAGACAAACTTCTTAATGGTAACCATAACTTTAGTTTTCGTGCATCATTCTTGCTGCTTTAATTAGTCATAGTTGGGCATAACACTGGAATTTAGTGCTGCAGCTAAATTACTACTTTTCACAAAACAACCGCTAATCCGCGGCTGTTTTTCTCCTTCGGAGGAACATCACAATTTTCTGTTGTAAACCCATGTTGACAAGGCGGCTACGGTGGCGACGGTAGCGCGCTTACCGGTTGGCTGCGTCACGCGGCACGGCCCTCTAATTAGGCGCTATCACTCATTATCACGCTCTGCGCGGTCTGTCGGTTTTCGGGACGCGCCAGGGTTTCTCATGCGATCGGTGTGGACAGCGCCGCTAGGAGGGCACTACTTACGACAGCGGAATTGTTTTGTTTATGAATAAAACAACAAATTTTATCTCTGCCTACCTATCGTATCTTCTTGCTTTCCACTCAGCGATGATGTGCGGTTTTTCCGCGGTGTGCCAGATTTACTGGCGGGTTCCATTAAAATTTACATACAATGAAACATTTTGCCAAAACAGTGCCATCACCTTGCTGTACTCTCGCAGACCGTTTCGGAAGCATTGTTGTGGTTACTGGTGGCAGGGCAGTAGCAGACAAAACGTCGCAGGAGTGTCAGTTTCTGTATCGACTGATGTCTCCCTTTCTGCTTGTCGGCTTCCGGGTGAAGAAGTGACATTTCAGCGCTGAAACAGAGCTGAGAGATGCTAACGATCGTGTACTTACCTGTAGATGATAGATTCGACGGAGGACTACTAGGCCTTTGTTTTCTATACCGGAGGCGTCATGAAAGCGCAAATGGAACCGCCCCGGATGTTACATCAGTTTTAGGACGGTATGAACTGTTTAACCACATAATGGATTGCAATTGTCTATTTGTCTTGTTCGATAGATGAAATGTAGAACAGTTCTGAGATATTTTAGTTATCATTATGGTTTTGTTTTCGAACAATAGTGATATGAACAAAATAAGGTACACACTATAGACTAACATTGTTCGACAATCTAATATAACACTAGATCGATAAACAATGCGCTCATCTATAAACAGACGTAAACAACACAACCGTCACTCGCTTTCAGTAGTGTTGAGGATGATCTTATATTTTGATTGTGCTAAGATAATTTGTGCTAAATACTGCCAGGAATCATGAAACTTTGTTCACTAGAGAGAAAACTAATTGTGAAACACTATCAGAGTCAACAATCGTACAGGAGAACCGCGAAGAAGTATGGAGTGAGTTTTTTGTAGTCCATGAGCTTTGAAACTTTAAAACAAAAGTGACGATACTCTCAGATAGTGAATTAACCTAGAATTGCTCAATATTCGGATGCGCTAAAAGTAAAGTAGATCCTTAGGTCATGATTCTTTTTAAATAAGTAAAATATCCTTGACTTTTCCAGGGATTGCCAGACAAAATCAGATTCACTCGGTACTGAAACACTTGCCCTGAAGACGAATCTGTTCGCACATGTAAAAGAAGTGTAAGTTTTCTAAGGTTGGTCTTGGTCACTTTATCAGAACAATATGTTACAGTATCTTAAGAAAATAATACAATTTTCACTCAATGGAAACAAGAGATTGTGAGTGGAAAAATTATTTTGTCTAGTATTGCAAATTCATTTGATGTCCTGGAGGTTGGAGCTTATCTGACAAGTTAATGACAATCTTCTCTTTTACTATCTCTGTTAGACTTTATCTAAAATTGATGTCTCGGAGGAAAATGTGCCTTTGAATTTTTATTTAGTTTTTTCAAATTTATGTAAAAAAGTTTTTACCTGCAAATTGATTTTACTAAAATGGAATTAATGTTCAAGTAGTTGAGAATTACAAACTGATTTGGAAGCGTATGAATTTTCTGTACTTACCTTACACCAACCGCAGTTCTACCCCAAACATGCATCTTTTCGGATGAAAAAAAATAATCGTTCGATTAAGTTTGTAATAAGCCTAGTTGAATGATGTTTTTTTTATTAGAGTTTCAGTCTTTTTACAATTTACAGTTTAGTAAAATAACATCATGAAGCTACTCTTATTCGTTTATTTATATAGTTTCACTCTGTGTTTAGTTTTAGATATACGGAACTCGTTTCGTTTTCGTTCGGTCTGAATCTTATCCACTACAGGAAGAGCTCGACTGCTATACAATTATGCAATTAAATAAAAGTTTAATAATTATGATTACATTCTGCTACCCCTCGAACGTCTCTCGTCCCCGTGCTCGATTGTAATGGCCGTGCCTTAGGGGCAGAAGACGGGTTGTCCTCCTCGGTCTGGACCACATTTCGAGCCCGGGCTACGGGTTTCGGGATGCAGCGGACATAATTTGGTAATAATTATGCAATCGATTTCGGTTTTCTCTCTGGTTCGTTCGTCCGCTCATTATTTATTTTATGATTTCATATTGCGTTCCGTAATTTCTGCTCTCTGCCTTCAGCTGCACTGCTCGGCAGTGCAAGCGCTTCGGCTTGTCCTTCGCTCTGTAGGCTTTACACGCTGAGTGGAACTTTTGGACCGCAAAGTAAACGAAGGCAACAGGGTTTTCTATGGAAAGTCGTATCGCTTCTTAAGAGCACTGAGTCACTATAATTTGAGTAATTTCGTTTCTAAAAGCATTAGGATAATTTAGTTAATCTCAAATGTTGATCGAGCAGGTAGTTTTTTGAAAGTTCTTGTGTTGTGATTATATGCCACAGGGATGAGAGATTAGGAAAAGTTTGAACTAAACTATAACTCTGATTGCTTTTAGGAGTGTTTCATTGCGCTCATTCGATATTTCATGCGGGGGTAGAGTCACAGTGACTGGGTAAATATTTCTAGGCATTTCTTGCAGCCGTGATTTAGAATTGATTATATTTTATTTTGCCAAATAAAATATTTTGTTTACTTAGTTTTACCCGAAGTACTCGAATCTAATGACCGGAAGTGTTGCAGATAAATTATTTTTGTATTTGAAAACTAAATTTACATTTATCGGCAAATGCAGCCATTTTTATTTTAAATTTGATAATTTCATCGTGTTCCTTGGAAAATTTCACATAAGAAACAACTATCATCCCGAGGTAATATGAGTCAATCTCGAGATATTACATTTTTACGAAAAAAGTTGTAAACTTCGTAAATATTTTATTTTATAATTTATTGACGTAAGACACCCGAAGAAAAAAGTGATAGGTGAATTTTGAAGAAAATAAACCAAGGAATCTAGAAAAAATATTGTTTTTGCCCGGAAGTGTTGCCAGATAGATTGTTTTTGTATTTTAAAATTAAATTTGCATTTTTCGGCAAATGCAGATAATTTTATTTTAAATTTGATGGTTTCATCATGTTTTTCGGAAAATTTTACGTAAAAAGCACTCACCACTCCGTGGTATTATGAGCCAATCTTGAGATATAACATTTTTACGCAAAATTAATTACGAAATTCAGAACTATTTTCGTAAAAATGCTATCTCTCGAGATTGTCTTATATAACCACGGGATAATAAGTGTTTCTTACGTTAAATTTTCCGTGAAATACGATGAAACCATCAAATTTAAAATACAATTAGCTGCATTTGCCGAAAACTGCAAATATATTTTGAAAATACAAAAATAATCTATCTGGCATCTTACGTCTATAAATTCTAAGTCTATCTATCTGGGTATCTTACGTCTATAAATTGTGAAAAAAATTAATTACCAAGTTTGCAACTTTTTTCGTAAAAATGATATATCTCAAGATTGGCTCATATTATCTTGGGATGATAGTTGTTTCTTATGTGAAATTTTCCAAGGAACACGATGAAATTATCAAATTTGAAATCAAATTTTTGCATTTGCCGAAAAATTTAAATTTAGTTTTCAAATACAAAAATAATTTATCTGGCAACACTTCCGGTCAGAACTCATATTTTTTCTGGATTCCTTGGTTTATTTTCTTCAAAAATCATCTATCAGTATTTTCCGGACATCTTACGTCTATGAATTGTGAGAAAAAGAAAAAAAGGATTTTGAACAAAAAATGCGTGACTTTGCAATAAACAGGGGGGTCCCACAGATTGCAATCGACAACAAATTTGTAGACAGTAGAAGAATAATTCTCCCAACTTTGAGCAAAATCTGTGATGGTCGTGTCCAAGTTTGTGCTTTTTCGTGGCCACTTTGTATGGAATGACCCATATTATGTTATCACCACAGAACGGATTTTTAACGATAATTTCTTGGTCGAAAGGAGAAGGTTACCTCAAATTTTCACAATAGTTGACAATAGTAAATTAATGAAAATTTAAGAAGAAATTCAATCATTTCTGGTTCAGTTTCGCAGCAATTAACCAAATACCAGATTGCTTCGATAGCTGAGAACAGGATGGTAATGTGTGTTACGCTGCTTTCACCAAAAAGATCTTGTACTCAAATGTCATTAACACGTAAAGTTTTCCTCGAACTTTTGGTATTTTTTTTGTGAGGGAATTAGAATTACGTTGTCCATTGATGTGAACTTATGTAATAAACTTTTGGTATAAGAGTTAGTGTATCTCTCCAAGTATTAACCAGTGAAAAAAAATATAAATAAAAATCACTTAGAATTAGCCTTTTTTTCAAGTTATCCGTATGATATACGAATATACGAATGCAATTATGTCCCTCGGGCTAGGAGAAGCATTCATGAATCGCATGCATGCGTGCAGATCAGCTTTGATTGGGCGAAATTTATGTTACAAAAAGACTTGACAATTTCTACTGGTACAATAATTCGCATCATAAAATTTTAAATTGGACTCGATTTTGTCGTTCAGCTAAATAATTCCGTCTACGAAAACAAAAACAAATTATTGGCGTTGTCTTGGTTTGCCTTTAAACAATATCATAGTTTCACTATGTAATGTTGCCGTGAAACTGCGTTGATTTTTTGGAGTATTTAAAAAATCATAAAATGATTTGTTTTTCGCAAAATAACACTTCAAAACATAAAATTGTACTTTACGAACTAATTTCATTTTTCGTCATATTGACTTACATATTAAGTTTAGTAAAGCGGGCAATGTATGTAGTTTGGCGGGAATGCGAAGATGAACGAGAATAGAAGGTGTGACTAGAATTAGAAAAAAATTTCCCTCGTCCAGACGGGACGGTCTGGACGAGGGAAAATTTTTTCTAATTCTAGTCACACCTTCTATTCCCGTTCATCTTCGCATTCCCGCGAAACTACATACATTGCCCGCTTTACTAAACATAAAATTGTATTTATGAGCCACGCTTTATCAATTGAGATAAAAAATAAGATAGGGCTTTAATACCCTATTATAGCAAAATACTACAAACATAGTTAAACTTATTTTTCTAAACAGGAAAACTGAATAATAAAAATTGTGTGTTTAACCCCAGATAGATAGTCTGTGTCAATTAACCTAGACAACTCTGCTAGTGTTTGCCTGCAAAAAAAGAAAGAGGGAAGTAGTTTTGCTTTTGTTTTCACACATAAATTTACTATTGCATATGAGAATTCGTGTAAGTGCGAACCAAAGAGGTACATACAGGTGAGGAAAAAGAAGACTTTTGTTTGAATTAGTAGCGACAAAAAGAGGAAAAACACGTGCTTTTGGGTTGTGACGTGGATCTTGATCAACGAGCCAATGCCATTTGAAACGAATTGTTTGATGGCGCAGGAAAGCATTTTCAGCTCTGAACTTTTAAAAGTTTTTTTTCGTTCGCACAACATTTATTTGACACGGTAAGTACAGTTTTAAAAGTTGTTAAAAAATCTGCCGAACATTGTATATTCCACAATGTTTTGGAGTTCTCCATACCATCTTCATACCTTTCCAAATTATATTGGGCTAAGACATTTGTCTTCTTTTTCAAATAGTGCGAATCCATTCTGGGTTTTCAAAACCTGATCTCTGGTATTTGTTATGTATGTGTTATCACCTTGATAATCACTCAAAATAAAAATATCCGGAAATATTACAAAATTTATGCATCAATTTAATGCCAGAATAGGACTATCTTTCCAGGGTCAAATTTTACCAAGATTGCGTTCAATACAATTAAGAATCAGTTACGCATTCTTATATAAAAAACTTCGCGTTCTTGTATGAATTTTCTGCTTTTGCTACTGCTAAAAACATTCTAGTAACAAAGTTTTTGCTCTTCATATTCAATTGTTTTTTTTTTCAATCGTTATTTATTTTCAAATTAAATTTTTATCGAAACATCGAGTGAGTACATAGTATCTTAGAACAAGGTAAAGTAAATCGCCAGCTATCAGATTATTCTCATAAATCAAATCATGAAAAATCATAAATTTTCTCCTAATTTTTGTAAATTTTCGAATCATAATCGTTGTTGATTGTCCTTAAATGGCATTATTTGTGAGTATGAAGTGCTTGTGCCTGATATAGTGTCGCGGTGTGTGCATGCTTGGTATTCTCCTCAACAAAACACTTAATACAACCATGAGATATCTGGATGACTTCTCCCAATAAGGCAGTGAACTTTATTCGTTCAATAATACCTTATTGGGACGATGCCTATATTCAGCAAGTGGAAACCATTCAACCTAATAGTGGTACGACACCCTGATAAGGCTTACATCAAATAGGGGCCCGCCACAAAAGATCAAATCTCTGGTCGCAGTGGAAAATGTACCCAACAGGAAAAAAAAAATTCTCCTCAACATGTGATAAGAGCAGAGTGAATATTCTCCTTTTACTCCTTGTCCAGCATAAGAGCTGCGTGGAGCAATTTTTCGCACTACACTTTTCTTTCTGTCTTGTGCTGTGTCTTTGTTTCTCGCAGAGAAACTGACACACTTGCTGCTTACACCACAGCTGCGCGAAACAAGAGTAGTGAATCACTCTAGAGAGAATACACAGAAGTACGCCGCGGTGTACACTGTTGAGATAAATTCGATAGAATTCGAAGAGCAAACATGCGTGACGGGCGGCTGGATTTAACTTTTCCAGTTTCGAGATGCAAAGCACACTTACCTACTAAAGTTTTCCCTTCATTTGATATTTACTTAAGAGACAGTAAAATCACGGCAGTGTGCTCTGTTGTGTAGTTATTGAGCGAATTGTCCTTTCGTGGACAAATATTTCTGATTCCAGCACGGTGTTGTTTGCGAGCTCCTCAGATACACACGGTTCGCTGCTCTCTTCAAGCAAGGGCGTCGCTTTGCCTATACCGGTGTGGGAGTAGTTATTTTGGCAGTAAATGATAATCGGTAGTATTTTCTACTACACGGTAGTGTTTCTCCGAGGGAAAAAGACAAGTCTGGGTGTGTGATTAATTGAAATTCACTTGCCTGTTGTCTACTCTCAGGAACATATTTAAGTTCCAAGGTTTTGATGTGCGGAAAAGGTTGATTCCAAGGAACAAATGTACATCCGAAATTATCCGAGCTATATTCCACCGCTTGCCATTGGACCGAGAAATGAGAAGCCTTGTAGCCGCAAGGTCACAAAGTCCTTTGTGACAAACGGGTGGTCATGGGCTCGCATCTTAGTAGAATCAGGCGATTTAATATCCTCCCCACAAAAACTTTTTTCTAGACAGAAAAACTCACATCTAAGCCTTCGTAAATATGATCCACCCATAGCTTGTTACACGCAATAGATAATTCAATGATCTGCTGTGACGATGCTATTAATACTGATGCACTGGGGGCGGAGCCAAAATTCTGGCTCCTTATCTAGCACGCACTCGATGCTTGACGCTCGTCTTCAGATCGGCACGCAACGAATAAAGAACAGCATCACACAGTGAATATCTCGGTTTTGGGTCTTCTCTACCTTTACATGAAACGTGGAGTGACTCTAATACACTGTGTGTTTTCCTTTCTTTTGCTTTGTGCCATCCTTCGGTATTCTGATTTTGGTTTGCTATTTAACACGTTGTAAAAAGTGTGATAGCCATTCCGCAATGTAAGCAACGTATGTAGTTGACTATATCGTCGGTTGATTTCAAGACTGGTACAACGCAAAATCGATACGATACTTATAAATCTAGGTTTTTGCAAACTTTGGAACAGGTCTTCGTAGGATAAAATTTACCACTTATTAACCAAGTTTACCATGAACAACATAAAACTGTAAAATTTGATAAGTGCCAGTTTTGAAATTAACTGACAATATGTTTCGTGTTATTTATGAATTTTATCGTCATGAAATTATTGCAATGAGATTTGACACATTGAGACACTGCAACTTTGTAACTAACAAGCGCTCTATTTACATTGTTTATTCCTACGCCACCAATTCATTCAACCCTTAGGGCTGTATACCCTGTAGTTGACTGCTGACCGCCTTGCACAATATTCAACATCTGAAATCGTGTGAGGTTGAGCGAGATTTCCTTTATGAAACCACCAAAAGGTATAAAGAGAATCTTCTTTGGAGAACCATAAAAGATCTGGTCGGCTTCCATCTGCAATGACACCGCAAGTCGTCAATGCCTTGTTCAGACCTACGGAGAGACAACTGCTCACTGATTGGCTGGAATTGAAAACTCCGAGTGCGTTCAAATTTATCATCAGGCTTACTGTTTTGATTCTGGCAGTTTTGTTGAACAGCATGTTTTGATTTATATTGCCTTTCTCCTAGAAAGGTATAGCAATCACTTGCAAAACCGAAGATATAAAAGTGCTCCAAAGGGCTGAATGGCATATATCACTCGACTCAGCTCGACGAGCTGAGCATTTTCTGTATGTGTGTGTGTGTATGTGTGTGTGTATGTGCAGATTTTTATTCTCACTCACTTTTCTCAGAGATGGCTGGACCGATTTTCATGAAATTAATTGCAAATGAAAGGTCTTGTTGTCCCATAAGACCCTATTAAATTTTATTGTATTGAATTCAGCTACTGTGTATCATTCAAGTTCCGTAGATACTCATGTTTGGCGGAAATCGGCCATTTTTGGCTGTTTTCCAGAAACCAGAAGTTGCCATCTTAGAATTCAAAATGGTGTCTGAAGTCAATTTTTAGCTTCTTGCAACATTCTGGCTCCGGAGATACTCATATTGGGTGGTATTTGGTCATTTTCAGCTGTTTTTCAGAAACCGGAAGTCGCCATCTTAGAATTCAAAATTGTATCTGTGGTCGATTTGAGCTCCTGTGTATTATTCTAGGTCCGGATATTATTATATTGGGTGGAAATCCGCCATTTTCGGCTGTTTTCCAGAAACCGTATGTTGCCATCTTACAATCCAAAATGTTACCTGAGGTCAATTATGGAACATATTTGTTACCACTGAAAACTTTCAATCACCAAATATGGTTCCATTTAGTTAATTAGTTCGCGACATGTGCAGAAATTTGTGCAGAAATATGTGTCCAGAAGATGGACATATTTGTTACCTCTCGAAACATTCTCATACCAAATTGGTTGTATTTTCTTGATTGTTTCTTGAGCTGTGCGAAAATTGTGTTTTATTTGTATGGTACCTCTCCCTCATAGAAAAGGGAGGGGTGTCAAACCATTATGCACATATTTGTTACCTCTAAAAATATTCACCTGCCAAATTTGGTTCCATTCAGTTGGTTAGTTCTCAGGATGTGCAGAAATTTGTGTTTCATTTGTATGGCATCCTTCCCTTCCAAAAGAAGGAGGGGTGTCAAAACATTATGAACATATTTTTTACCACTAAAAACATTTACCTGCCAAAATTTGTTCCATTTAGTTGATAAGTTTCCGAGATGGGCAGAAATTTGTGTTTCATTTATATGGGACCCCTCCCTTCCAGAAGAGGGAGGGGTCTCAAACTATCATAGGAACCTTTATCGGCACCAAAAACCCCTACATACAAAGTTTCACGCCGATCGGTTCGGTAGTTTTCGAGCCTATATGGATCAGTCAGACAGACAGACCGGACTGAATTTTTATATGTATAGATTACAACATCCATTTTTAGAACCCCTGAAGTGAATATACATTTATTGGATTGAAGCGTTCATGTAAATCTATTTTTACAAATAATTAGTTTGAATGAGAAAGGCTGGGTCTGACCGCTAGGTGGATTGATTTGGGTTTTTTTATGATTTCACCTGTTCTGATCTAAAATATTCTAGTGAACATTCAAAATTAATTACAAAGCGTTCAAATGTGGGCCTATTTAAAGATCCCATTCGGATCTTTACTTATACCAATTTCTAAAAGATCCGGAAGTGCGCAAGTAGTGGATAGGGTAGTATTTTCCGTGTGAATGGCATCATATTCGAAAAATACAACAGGGGTCATCGAGGTTAGTGATGACGAAGAGTAAGAAGCCAGTTGTTGCCCCTCAGGTTCAAACTACGCCGCATATCACCTGATATCGCCAGATTATATCGGATATCACTTCGGGTGTTCACACTACAGGGTGAGAAATAATTATCCGTGTTTTTTGTTTCAGTGTATAACTAAGATTTGACAGATGTTGAATTGAGCTAACCTATGCAATTTTTAACCTTGGCTATGTGTAAACAAAACCACGAAATCTCCTTTGAAACAGTGTGCATTAAGTGTCATAATGAAGTCAAGTTCATTACGCAGTGCGGTGATCGAGTTGTATAAAAAAGGAATGCGTCCAGTAAGCATCGCTAGTATGGTCAAAAATGCCTATTCAAACCGTTAGAAACGTTATAAAACGATATAATGAGCTGGGGAATTTAGAGGACCGTTCAGAAAAAGACAGAAAAAGAACCGCTAGGACCCCTGGGAACCGGATAATTATTCGTCACCGGATTAAACGTGATTCTAGAAGGTCAATTCGAAAAATGGCAAAATCATTAAAAATTGACTCGACAGATTGTACGAACTATTCTTTACAAGGATTTAGGATTACTTTGTTACAAATTTTCAGAAAATCATTACCTTAATTACAGGATGAAAGAAAATCGGTACCGAAAATCGAAGATTCTGTTGAATAAATTTATCGTTGGACACCATCGCACAATTTTATTCACCGATGAGAAAATTTTCACTGTGGAGCAATTTCATAATTACCAAAGCGACCGTCAGCTTTGGTCTAAAGCCTCTACTAAGCGTATGAACGTAGCTCGATCACATCATCCGGTTTCGGTGAAAGTTTGGGCGGGAATTACGGCTACCGGTAAAACCCCCTTAATATTTATTAAAAAGGGTGTAAAAATCAATCAATTTGTTTACCAAGCTTTCAACCGACACAGTGGCACCTTGGGCACGTGTACATTTCGGTAAAACTAAATAGACATTACAACAAGATTGGGCTCCATCGCATGGAGCGAAAAAAAAAAACACTGGAACTCTGTAGTAGACTTTTTCCGTGATATTTAACTTAGGATGAATGGCCTTCAAACTCTTTTGATTTAAATCCAATGGACTAGGTATTTCGTCTGGTCTATTATTGAATCCAGAATCTGTACTAAACCACACAAATCATTGGATCATTTGAAAGCTAGTCTAACCAAAGCCTGCCATGCCATATCTGTGGAAGAACTATCGTCCAACGTCGATAATTTCCCTAAACGATCGAAGCCAAGGGTGGACATTTCGAGTCCGTGATGTAAATATTACAAACCATGCTAATGTATCTACATTTTGTATAAATATATTGTTGTTTAATATTGAAAGAATAAAGTTATGACTAAAACATTGAACACGGATAATTTTTCCTCACCCTGTACAGTGATTAGGATGATATGGTTTGACATTCGCTTTGTTAGTTGAAAAAAGAAGAAAACGAAAACAGATCAAAGCAAAAAAAGACAACAAGAGCAAGAATAAAGTAAGATGTAAGCTAGTTGGCTCGCACCAACGCGAACTCTCTTATGCAATTGGGTTGTTTAGCTACTCTCGGATTTCTGATTCTTATATATTAGGTAAAAGAGTGTATTTTTTCGAGCAAAACGTGGTTTTTTAAAATTTGATATCATTGTCCTTCGATTTTTAAATGAAAAATTAAAAATGACAGTTGGTATATGGGCGAACTGTCATTTTAGCGATTTCGAGCAGAATTCGAGCTGTTTTAATTCGTAATTTGAAAATTGAAGGACAACGATAGAAAATTTTTGAAAATCACGCTTTGATTAGAAAATGCAGCTCTTTTAGATGACATAAAAAACTGATACAGCAAAACAAACCAATTGTCAAAATGTGCGGGATGACAAAAGCAAAAATATTTTTTTCCTTTTTGCCTTTCTCCTAGAAAGGTATAGCAATCACTGGAAAAACCGAAGGTATAAAAGTGGTCCCAATGGCCGAATGTCATATTCCACTCGACTTATTTCGAGGAACTGAGCATTTTCTGTATGTATGTATGTATGTGTGTATGTGTGTGTGTGTATGTGCAACTTTTTTTTCTCACTCACTTTTCTCAGAGATGGCTGGACCGATTTTCATAAAATTAATTGCAAATGAAAGGTCTAGTTGCGCCATAGGTTGCTATTGAATTTCATTGTAATCGGATTTTTAGTTTAGAGGTTATGTATCAAAATGTAAAAATCCCGAAACATCAATATCTCAGAAACCACACAACTGATTTCAATAAAACTGGTTTCAAATGATTGGGCTGTTCCCAGAACCCTTAACTTTTGAATTTCGTTATGATTGAAAATATGGTTCAAAAGTTATGTAAAGAAAAGTTATCCTGAGGTTGTTTAAACTCACTCTTTTTTTCTCAGTGATGGCTGAACCGATTTTCACAAAATTAGTGTCAAATGAAAGGTCTAGTTGCCCCATAGGTTGCTATTGAATTTCATTGCAATCGGATTGTAACTGTGTCCGTTGTTCATAAAACTGTGAAATCACAAAACGAAAGTAAACATATTGACTTTCTCCTAACGATCACTGGCTAATTAAAAGGTAGAAAAATGATTGAAATGGCCGAATGTCATATACTACTCAACTCAGTTCGACGAATCGAGCATTTTCTGCATATAAGCATGTATAGGTGTATATGTTTGTGTGTGGGTGTATACGTGTGTATGTGCACCTTTTGTTTCGCACTCACTTTTCTCAGAGATGGTCTGACCGATTCTTTCTATCTTGGTGTCAAATGAAGGGTCTATTTGCCGCTTAGGTTGCTATTGAATTTCATTGTAATCAAACTTTTAGTTTTGGCGCTGCGTCAGAATGTGAAAAACGCTCTTATATCTTAGAAGCTATGAACATAGTTGAATTCAAATAAATGTGCATTCAAACCCTTAAACAGAGTAGGCAGTGTGACTTTGCCCTCGTATCCAAGTGAGTTTTAAAACTTGCTTGCACATTTATTTTCGGTTTGCACGTAAACCCTACTAACAGTGCATTACACTTGAGTTGGATTTGAGTTTTAATCCTGCAAAACAATTGCATAAAAATCGAAATGCGATGAAATTCGCGCCGCGGCTGCTGCAACAGTTTATTGCATTGTCCTTTGAAAGCATAAATTCGCTCTAAAAACAAAACTCATCGCGTTACATCATCGCCTGCATCGCTGGATACATCGTGCACTGCATGCATTGCACGCATTTAAACTCAATCGATCAGAGTGTACGGTGCAAAAAAACTCAAACTATAAAGAGGAAGCAGATTCAAGTTGGATTCAAATCTGGAAAAGTGTTACTCAGTTCAACTTTGCACGAGTTCATGCCATCACTGCCCTTAAACAATGAATTTCATAATGTTTAAACATGTGGCTTGAAAGTTATAGAAAGAAACGAAACCCGCAGACTGTTTAAAACTATAGCTACGATCAAAATATGTGGCCTCAACATCATTTAAATTTAATATTGTACTATTTCAATGTTTGCGGCCTTGCTCGGGATTGAAGTTGAAATTAAAAGTCATTTCTATCATTTCACTTTTTGCCTTTCTCCTAAAAGTATAGCAAAGTATAGCAATCACTGCAAAAATTAAAGATATAAAAGTGCTCAAAAGGCCCGAATGTCGTATACCACTCGACTCAGTTCGACGAGCTGAGCATTTTCTGCATGTGTGTGTGTGTGTAACGCTCTCCCAATCTCACTCGATTTTCTCAGAGATGGCTGGACCGATTTTCATAAAATCATTGTCATATGGAAAGTCTTGTTACCCATAAGACCCTAATGATTTTTTTTGCGAACGGATTTTTACTTTTCCTGTTATGTTTCAAAATGTGAAATTCAGCTATGAAAAGAAACATATTCTGATGACTACTTGGGCTCACTCACTTTTCTCAGAGATGGTTGACCCGATTTCCACAGAATTAGTATCAAATGAAAGGTCTAGCAGCCTCAGAACACCCTATTGAATTTTGCTGTAATCGGAATGTAACTTCGTCTGTAATGTATCGAAATGTGAAAATCACTAAGCTTCATTATCTTAGAAACTACACAACAGATTTGAACAATATTGATATCAAATGAACGGGCTAGTTAAGGGTTAACTGATGAATTATGATTGAACACGTGGTTTCAAAGTTTGGCTCCCCCATACGTTCCCTTTTCATTTGATTGTAATCAAACTTAAGCAACCGTTATGTTTTAATTTGTAAAACAACGAAAGTCTATTATCTCAAGTATTACACGACTTATTTGAACATAACTAGTGTCATACAAACGAGTCATCTCTCAAACTTACAAATAACAAACTTCAAAAATTTTTGATATACCGTTCAAAAGTTTTTTGAAGAAAAGAAATTCAAAGACTATTCAACACTATAGCTGCTTTGATCAATATAAATGGCCTCAACATGATTTAAATGTGGTATCGTCAGTGGTGGGCACCATTCCGCTAATTCGCTAATTAACGACGCTAAAACTCAGTTAGCGATTTAGCGATTTCGCTAATTTTTAAGCTGGTTAGCGAAACTGTTAGCGTCGCTAAAATTTTGGCTTTCGAAACGCTAATCGCTAATTCGCTAAATTTTGTGGAGAAGCGACAATAGAAATATTTAGAAAAACTGCGAATTGCTGATGACGTACGAAAATTGCTTCGAAAGATGAACATACTTTACTGCGAAAGTTACTTTTGTCAGTTTTTTTACCCTAGAATGGAGTTCCAGTTATCGTACAAGCCACAGGAGCATTTTGAAGAACAAGCACAAGGTCTAAATTGAATTTTTGGCACACCAGGAACTTTGATGAATTGCAATGCGCTTGAAATTATGAGAACTTTGGTTATATTTTTTCGATTCAGATAATAATTGAATTTTCATGAAAACATTCCTAAGAGTATCTATTTTCAATGCAAGCTAAATAACTTTTGTTATTCTTGTGTTTACAAAAGCAAATATGCATACCGTTTCGTGAACCTCTTACTTTCGTGAACAGCTTTAAAAAGTAATTGTTTTCATTTGTTTAACCAAAACAGATCAAAGTGGTCCAAATCTTACAAAACATGAGCAATAAATATAGCGATATGACTATTTACATATTAAAAAGTTAGCGATTAGCGAAAGTTCCGCTAATGTGGGTCTAGCGTCTAGCATTTAGCGATTATCGAGCTAAATTTTCCGGTTAGCGACTTAGCGATTAGCGTCGCTAAATTTTCGGTTAGCGGTGCCCACCACTGGGTATCGTACTATTTGAACGTTCCCGGTATCGCTCGTGATTAAATTGATCAAAATTAAGCGTCATTTCTTATATTTCGCTATTTCTTAAGCACTAACATTACGTCAAATTTCATATTTTATACTTTAATTACAACATCAATATTTTAGAACCCAAAGAGTGAATATACCTTTTTGGATTTAAGCATTCATGTGTATCTATTTTTACAAATGATAAGTTTGAATGAGAAAGGCTGAGTCTGACCGCTAGGTGGATTAATTTAGGTTTTTTCGCATGAAACGCGAATTTTGTAGGGTTGCGTCAAATGTCTTCTGGCCTTGTTGCCAACTGCTGCAAATCTGGTTTTTATTGGTTTTCGATATCCGCTGCCAGCTCGATAGTATAAGATATCAGGTGATATGGCCTCCATAGCACGAATTGCCTGATATCAGGCGATATTCGAAGTAGTGTGAAGCGGGTATAAAGTTGTTAGGGAGCGTATTCGGCTGAAAACGTGTAAAATTCTCAGAAAAGAGACTCGATAGAGTTAATATGATAATTTCTTGGTACGCTGGTCACGAGTTAATGTTTTGTGATGAGGAATTATGTGTCCTGGCGCGACCACACAGTGCACAAATAATTGTGAGCAGCAGTAAGAGGCAATATTTAGTACTCCCAAAGGAATGTTCCTGGATTCCATAGTTTGCAAGCGCGGTAAGCTTTCAGTGGATTTCATCGACGAATGCGTCAAAGTCAATGTTGTTTATTATATAACGGAAGTTTTGGAAAGAATTGTTGCTTTGAGTCTTCGAAAACTCTTTAGAAATGACTATTATGTGTTCCAGCAAGACGGTGCACCAGCGCAACTTAATTCAAGGCTGGTGTAAGAACAATTTGACGGATTTTCTGATTGAAAATGAATGGCCGCCAAGCTCCCCAGATCTGGAGCCAATTGACTCCTTTGTTTGATTTTACATGATGTCAATGATTGCTGATTACGAGATCTCCAATTTGCAACAGTTCAAAGCGAAAAACCTGGGATGAAATACCAATGAAATTCATATTTTGCTTCGAAAAGCGCTCGTATTTCGAAAAGATAACAAACCAAGAATTTATTAAACACGGTGTATTCTTCGAAATATCATCTATCCAAAAAACAAAAGATTTCATTAGGGTACATTCATAAATGACGTCATCAAAAGTGCACAGAGAGCTGCTGAAATTCAGTAAAAAATTTAAACGGAAACTGTGAAAAATATTGGATTACGTTAGCTTCAAGAAAAATCAAATCATATTACATACATGTGTATGAATAATTACTAGTGTAATAAAGAACCGGTGAAACTATCCTGTAATTATCCTTCAATGTGATGTTAAGTTAACTTACGTTGAAATGTTAACTGTCTGATCACCGCAGTAATTGACATTGGCATCAGACAAATATCGTGCGCCGCGACTGCTTGCAAACTCAACCCTTGGAGATCGTTTTTACTTTCCCATGGGGATATCATCTCGAAAAACTGCAACTGCAAGCTGTTGAAGCAAGCATGCCTCTATCCACAATCCTTTCCGGTTGATAGCGACGACGAAACAAGTCCCCCCGGAGACGGCGAACGTTCTGTTCGCATCCCAGTCGAGTTTAATTATACTCGCGCAGAGTGGAATATAAAAATAAAACCGCAGCTCTCTTGTCAAATTCAATCAAGGATTCCATTTAGAGGCTCGGGTTGACGTCCAAGCCAAGAAAAACCGGCAAAAATCCTCCGGTTCAAATCGAACCAGTTCGGAAAGTCAGCCGGCAATTAAGCCTGTCTGGGGTCTCTGATTTATGAACCCGAAATTCCGTCCGGCGGTACTCAACGCGCATCAGCCGGCAGCGATCGACGTTCAAGGTCACAGTGGTTGGGCGCCCTGCCCGTTCGTTCCTCACGAAAAATGAAAAATAATAAACAAAACAAAATGAGGAAAGAATGAAAAAAAAAACAGCTCGAATGTTAAGGCTGCCGGACGGTTGGCAGGCGCAGGGGCAAAACTAATCAAGATTCGATAATTTACATAATTTATTACAATTTTATTCAATTATTATCTGATTTGATCGTTGTTTCTTTCGGTTTTGTCTTCGGTTCTTCGGACAGTGTCGAGCGGACGGACGGGCGGTCGAATGAACTGAACTGATTGCGATAGTTGCGTCTCACTCTCGGCGGTAGCACGTTTGGAAACAACTGCTCATGTTTGGTTTGAGGTTTACCCAATGCAAAAAAAACGCGATACTTGGTATTATTCGGTAGCGAATGCGGAGTTCAACAGGTTAATTCAACTCATAAATTATATCCAAAATGATTCGACACTGCTAAGAGTGTGTGTTTGTGTGCGGGCAGTGCGTCTTATTTCGGGCACTTCGTTTGGGGTCTAAAAATATTCTGCACACAGCGTGCTTGCGAGCCTTGTTGCGGGACACGAGATGCCGGGGGGAACGGAGCGACGAGTCTCTTCCGATCTGCGCTTATGGTCTATTATAGGAGAATAATTTTATCATAATTTGGTGATTTCACCCTAATTGAAGACGAAGATAGCAGGGAAGCGAAGAGCGAAATTCAAGACATCGCTAGGGAAGCGATGAGAACGGGAAGCTTTGCTTATCCACACAATTATCCGAATTTACACTTTTCGATCATGATTGTTTCTACTCCGGCGCGGATGAGAAGTAAATAGTTTATCCTATGATTTGATTCTGCTTATCTCCGTGTTTTCTTGTATTTCCTAATCTTCAATCGGTTAAAGTATTTCGTTACTGCGGAACACATTCATTGAATCGAGGCGTGCAATTATATCATCTCTGGGAGTCTGCATTTTTTGACGTGGCTTTGTATGCTTGGTTTATTTGTACTTTTCTGCTGTTCAATCAGTTGATCGGAAAGGTATTTGCCTAAAGTTTGTCGCCAACAGTCGATTACCTTTCCGTCATCTGACTTTCACTGTTAACTGTCCTATCTTCTCATTCTGTATTATCCTTTCGTTAATATTTGCATCTTCTTTTTTAAACATATATTTTCTTTTTGTAACGCACGGAATAAAAAAGCTAGTTAATATGTTTTATATGCTGCTATATAATATGATTTGAGCAATGCTTATTCGAGAGTAACTAGTTGTATCTAGGAAATATGTACAGGATATCGTTTGAAGATGTGCGTATTTATCTAAAAAAGTAGTAATACGAATGTAACACTGCACTACTCGAATTCAAAAACGACGGGAAGAACTATACTACGTCACAAAGCTTTTGATCCTCCCCGATTTGTATTTAGTTTCTTCATAAACTTACCCGTTGAGTTCGAATGTTCAAAAACAATATTTTACTATATTATCAACGATTTCAGTGAACCAATTTTTGATTTAATCATGATAAAATATTGGTGCCAGAATAAAACTCACTTACTGAAAAACTTCGGCAACAATTCATTGAAGAGAATAAATTGTAAATTCATTCAAACAATCCCATCTTCGAGCTTCAGTATTTTTATAAGATTAGTAAAAGATTTATCTTAATGTTTATATTTGAAATATAGATATTTTAAAAACATAGCCAAAAGTTACCATGTTTTACCCAAACGATATAAAATATATATTCTACTCATCTTTTTTTTTCTCTGTATAGGATAGAACTATTATATCAAATTTCAGAGAAATCTATTTAGTGTACTAGAAGTTATAATTTTTTTTTGTCTTTTCAGCAGATTTTGGACTCCTAATGATTGAGGATCTTTTCTACCCCACTTAACTCTTTTTAAAAAAATCTGAAATTATGCAAAACATTATTCCTTTGTATGAAAAGACAAACTCTGAACGATCGGGGTACGCTGGTAACTCTTTATAGTCCAAAAAGATTTTCAATTACAAATAAATGTTCGAAAAAAAATGTTTCAGATCCACAGATACAAGAATTCAATTTTGGTAGCGTATTAAAGCAGACACCTTGTTTTTTACATATGTTCATTCACCAGAGACATCGTGCAGGTAGTACTAATTTTGTATACCCTCCGGTAATTTTTTCAGAATTTCAATTCAACTTGAGCTGATTTTGTGCCAAATAATCGTCATTTGCAAGAAGTGTTACTTTTCTCACTTCATTCAAAGGAAACGGCCGCTGTAGCACATCGAGAGTTAAAAAAAATTACGGAAATGCTACTCTAGGAGAAACAGCGTGTCGTGATTGGTTCCGTCGTTTTAAAGACGGTAATTTTGTTGTTGACGGCTGTTGACGTGAAGGAAGCCCAAAACCTTCGAAGACATTGAATTATAGGATCCATGCTGATCGCAGGAACAGCTTACTTCGGTATTGGGAGTTTTTCGCTACACCATTTCCAAGCGTTTACATGCTTTGTGAATGATGGTTCTTTATAATGTAAAGCTACGTTGAGCGTTCAGTGGCAAAAAATAATGGTTTTCTCATCACATGGTGACGGATAGTGAAAAATAGATTCATTACAGCAACCCAAAGAAAAACGGCAACAGCAACAGCGAAGGGATTACCCGGGCATGCTTCTACGTCGTCAGCTTTGCTGTTTATACACGCTTCGAGGGTTATTCTGTGTATTTGGTGGGACCAGGTCGGTGTTTTTTTAGTAAAGGCTGTTGGAACCGAACGAAATCTTCAGCCGAACACTGCATTAAAAACGACCACAATACGAGCTAAAGCATAGTAAAAGTGATTCTACTGCATGACAACGCTCGGCCTTATCCTCAAAAGTAGAACACTTTTATTGTAACGGTGCTAGAGCTCAAAGACAAAGTTTGAGCTAGCGTTCATCAATACTTTGAATGATTTAAAGGTAATTTTTTGTTCAAAATAAAGTTGCATTTTTATGAAAAAAAAAAAGAGCAAGAACTTGGTTGAGCCATTTCAATGTCGTTTAGAATAACTTTAGAGTCACTTCAATAATTTCCTTTTCTGATGGAGGTGAAGTGTATTGCTTAGTAGTGTTGAAAACAAAAACAACTAGAGCAAAACCAACGGGACGGAGTGATCTATTTTTTGCACCCTTGATGTACGGTATAGAACCCTTCACGACCCGACTGTTTTATGCTTGTCAAAATGTTTTCAATTTGTTGATTGCGGTTTCGAGTGAGTAGTTTTTTCAATGTTGCATGGTGTAGTTTTGACCTAATATAAGTCCAATATTAACGTAAAATGTTTAATGTATTATAAACCCTAAGGATGATCCCATAAAAGAGCCGAAACGTCGATGATGAACGAATATCAACGCATTTCGCAACGGGTAACAAGTCTAATGGTTAAATCTTTCTTTTATTTTAAAAATATATAACCCTTTTTACTGTTACTATTACCTTTCGTTGGGCATAATGTGGCATTGAGTGCAACGAGTGTGCTGTACAGCAAACTTCATGTGACGTACGGTACAGCGAACTACATACACTTAAAATGTTTTTCACGTTATAATTATCGGAAAAGTTATGTGAATATTTTCCACTGTCATTTTCACGTAGATTTTACGTGATTGAAATTCGAGTTCTTCATGATCTGGTAAGATGATTCATCCTGTAAATCTTATGCAGTAGACATATGCATTTGATGTGAATTTAGCGTAGAATTCAACTTCCGTTAAAGTGGAAAGCATTCGATTATCTGACAGCTATCACGTTTTATACGTCTCCCCGATTCTTAAGAGACGGGAGAGTTTTTAGAAATTATCGGAATATGTTGCTTGGAAAATCGCACGGCCATGCAAAATCGCCAATTCGTAAATTAAATAAACGACATAAGAACTGACGAATATTACGACATGTGCTGGCGATAACTACTGTAAGCTGCAACTGGTCATGTACAAAAAACTCCTCGTTCTTTGAACTGTATCTGTGTGAAACCTGTGAGCTCAAGACTCGATGTAAAGTTCGTAAGGTTTTTCAAAACCTCACTTATTGGCAAGCCGTCCAAAAAAATACAATTTCATTTTCAAAGACTGAATCAGATAACAGCTTCGCCATTTTGATTTCTATATATTTTCACATCGAGAGTTCACGCGATACTTTTTCAATAACATTCTGTTTGACGTCGCCAAGTTCACATAGATGCTGCATGATAAAACATAGTATGAATTTTTTTTTCACGTAGATGTTATGTTTATCATATAAATCACGCAAAATGACAGAAAATGAATAAGTACAGGAAATTTCACGTAACATTAAGGGCATCCTTAACAGTGCGGTACCATTTAAGTTGTTATGGCGGCTGTGTACAGCGCGGCTATTTTGCTCACTCACCCGTTTTCACACCGGTCGTTGCTATCGTTTCAGTTTGACGTTTCATCCAGCATAAACCTTTACCAGCGCTGTTATCGGGCTGCTAAATTTGAGAGCGCGATGCTTCCCGGAAGCTCGGCTACTATTTCTCTAGCGCGTTTAGTAGCGACCGGTACGGTGTGAAGTGATGATAGAGCGCTGCCAAACGGGGTATAGAAGCGCACCGTTAAGGATGCCCTAATGTGAAAAATATTTTGAGAGTACTGTCGTACACCGTATGCCTATCGAAAATAAGGTAAAAACCGATATTCGCGAGTCGTTTTTTTTCGATTTTCAGCTGGAATCAAATATTACAATTGAAATACTCAATCCGTAAAACAATCATTCAATCCGCGCATGAATAAACTTTGAAAGATAGTTAGGGAGAGATTGAATCATATCATTATCTAACAATCATTTGTTTGCCACCTTTTCAATCCGATTTGCACCGCGTAAAACTGATTTTCATTTTACTTCTGGATATTTGCATTCTGCAGCGATATAGACATTGTTAGTTTTCGGACTTCAAAATCAATATTGATCAATATTTTATCCTGAAATGAAAAGTGAAACAAAGTCCGAACAACATTTTTTCCAATTAAGGTACGCATCGAATTCGAATACACTTCTTTTGTGTACAACTTTTTTTTGCATGGGTAAAATTTGAGAAAATTCGGCTCAACCTGGCTTAGAGTGTAATGTTTACATATATTCGTCACTATCTGTCAAGATGGCATGTGCAAGTTTTCGTCACTAGCAAGAAGTGTTTTGACGAAAACCTGTGGATGCGGTCGTCGAAAATCAAGGCTAGTCCCACAGGTGGATTGCGAAACAGTTGGAATTCGTCCATTCGACCTAGACGATGCAGCGGAGAGCTGGCAGCGGACGAAAAGCGAAGACGACCGACCTCTTGAAGGCAAGGAAGGTGAGGTATTAGCGCAATTCAAACCTTTCGGCTGGGAACGTTACCAAGAAGGGTAATTTTTCCACCCGGAAATAAAGCGGAAGCTCCTGCGCCAAGAAAATGTTCTGTGAGTGGTTGGTGCGGTCGAAATGCAGAGTAATGAATTAAGAGGCGTTCATTAAAGTGAACGTCGAGCAAATCCCCGGCCTGAAGGTTTTCGTTGGCAAGTGCTGCCTAGATATTCCAGAGAATTTTCGAAAGAAAAAGACTAACATAACGACCGGCACAAACCAACGGCTAAACTTGAAAAGAAGAATGCCTCCAGAAGCGCTTGCTGCCCTTTTTCCAGTTCCACAGAGGTAACACTTTGTTTTGGCCGGATCTGACATCGTGTCATTACGCGAAACCGGCGATGGAGTGGAACGAAGCCAGCGAGGTACTTTTGACGTATAACTACGTTTTTCTTTAGCCTTCTATATAGGGGTGTTAAATAAAATCTTTCAACGAAACATGACGAAATTTGTACCTTTTTAAATGGTTATTAGAGTTTTTTTTCAACCGCTTCATGCCAAATTTGCTTTCGGCATGAATAAACCATCTGCCAGTTGGTAGTAGGAAACGTTTTGATTTGCGGGTTGAGGGCTTCGGCCTTTTCCCTGCGATGAAGCTTTGCTCTATTTTGACAACAACATTAGCAAGTATTGGCTGGCTGAATGGCTGAATAATGATGGTACGCATCATGCTTGTCTTTTCTCCTCAGAAAACCTCTAGAGTGCAGGAGAACATCTTGCACTGTGAAAACAACTGCTCTCACACTAAAAAGCAAACAACGTACATGCCAAAAGAGAACGACAGACGATTTTAATCTAGTGAGCTAACTGAAAGCACCGCGGTGAAATCTGAATTCCCACTCTTGCGAGACAATGAACTATGGTGTACTTTCTCACACGTATGGACATCACGCACAATAATTACACAGCAGAGCTATCTGCGGTGCGCTTTCCAGTTTGTTGAGTGTGGCAGAAGAGGAAAAGAGATTGGGAGAAAAAAAAATGGCTCGTGCCGGTCGAGTATACTCTGGTCGAATTCGTTTTCGCGGTGTAGCTACACGAGGACTACACTTTTGCCCGGTAGGTTTTTTTTACTTTCCAGACTACTCGCCAGTGGACTCTGTGGTGTACTTCTGCGTTTTCGCTGTAGAGTGATTCACCCTTCTTGTTTCTATCAGATCTGGGATGAGCTGGAATTGTGTTTGTCTCTCTGTTAAATTTTTGAGACACTTTGGAGTGAAAGAAGCAGTGTGATGAAAGCATTTGCTACACGCAGGCACATACTAAAAGGGAAGTGCGCGGTGAATTTTTTCTCCGCTCTTCCCACATACTGAGGAGAATGACAAGCATATGCATTACCAAGTGCGCCTACTGGAATAAAGTAGACCCCACACATGACCCTTAGCCTCTCATACAGCCACTCCTATCCTGTCCTCCACGCGGTGCCAGCTGGGATACGAACATGTTAGGAGCGGCTCAAAACGGCGTCTGTACTCCAGGTTAGGGTCGGCCGATTACCGTCCTCGTGCCAACGTGGGACTCTAAACAGTGTTGCGCACGATGGTTCTCCGGCGAGACAGGAGATTGGTGCGCAGGCCTTACAAGCTGCCACCGTAAAACACTCACAAGTAATGAACGAGGAACAAGGAAATTCGGACTGGACGGACAATCGTCACAGACCCATGCGACGAAAATGGACTAACGATTGGAAACTCAGGACGTGGTACTGCTGGTCTCTCAATTTTCAAGGGAGCACTCGTGTGCTCTCTGAAGTATTTAAATCCCGCAGGTTCGACGTCGTAGCGCTGTAGGAGGTGTGCTGGAAGGGCTCATTGGCACGTACGTTCCGGGATGGCCATGCCATCTACCAGAGCTGCGGCAAAACGCATAAGCTGGGAACAGCTTTTATAGTGATGGGCGAGATGCGGAAACGGGTGATTGGGTGGTAGCCAATCAGCCCTCGAATGTGCAGGTTGAGAATTAAGGTGTGGTTCTTCAACATAAGCATCATAAACATGCACAGCCCTCACCTCGCTACGGAAGACAAGAATGAATTTTACGCGCAGTTGGAGCGTGAGTACGACATCAGCCCAAAACATGATATCAAAATCGCCATCGGGGACCTTAAAGCTCAGGTCGGCTAGGAGGAGGAATATAAACCGGTGATTGGAGGGTTCAGCGCGCATCAGCTGACCAACGAAATTGGCCTAAGACTCATCGACTTTGTTGCCTCCAAGAACATGGCCGTGCTTTCAGCAGAACCTCCTACACAAGTACACCTGGAGGTCACCAAATCAGATGAAAACACAAATTTACCAAGTTCTAATTGATTGTCGGCACTTCTCAGACATCATTGACGTCAGATCCTATAGGAGCGCTAACGTCGACTCGGACCACTACATGATGATGGTTGAGATGCGCTCAAAATTCTTCGTTGTTAACAACATTCGGTACCGACGCCCGCCTTCGTTAGATCTCGCGCGACTGAAGCAGCTTAACGTCGCCGAAAACTACGCTGCCGGAAGAGGACCAGTTGGAGGAAGCTCCTATAAAGGACTGCTGGAACACCATCTGAACAGCCTTCAAAAGCGTAGCGGAGAACGTCATCGGGCATGTGGGACGAACCCAACGAAACGAGTTATTTAACGACGAATGTAGGAGGGTAATGGATGTGGAGAACGCTGCGCGGGCGGCTAAGATGCGCAGTGCCACTCGTCAGAACGTGAAAAGACATAGACAGAAGAAGATGCAGCGTACCCAAACCTTCCTGGAGAATGAACGCCGTCTGGAGCAGAAGGAGTTTGCAGTGCTGGAACAGCTGCATCATTTTCAGGAAACGCGAAAGTTTTACCAAAAGCTCAACGCATCCCGCAGAGGTTTTGTGCCGCGAGCCGGAAGGTGCCGGGATAAAGATGGTAGTGTTCTGACGGACGATCGTAAGGTGACCGAAAGGTGGAAGCAGCATTTCGACGAACACCTGAATGGCGCCCAGGCAGGAGACCATGGTGGCGGAGAAAGCGATTCCGCTGGTGCGACAAATGTAGAAGACGTGCCAGTCCCAACGATAGGCGAAGTTAAGGTTACCATCAAGCAGCTGAAAAACAATAAATCAGCTTGTAAGGGTGGCCTCGGGGTACAGAACAGCTACCGGAGGAGTGGCAGGATAGGGTTCTTTGTCCCATCTATAATAAAGGCGACAAATTGGACTGTTGGAACTAACGTGCGATCACCGTCCTGAATGCCGCCTATAAAGTGCTTTCCCAAATCATTTTCCGCCGACCCTTACCGCTAGCCAACAGATTGGTGGAAAGGACTTCGTGGAAGGACGGTCTGCAACGGACCAAATCTTCACCATACGGCAAATTCTCCAGAAATGCCGTGAATACAGAACCCCCACGCACCACCTATTCATCGACTTCAAAATCGCGTGCGATACTATCAACCGAAAAGAGCTACGGAAGGTCATGGACGAAACCGGCTTTCCGGGGAAGCTGATTAGACTGATCAAGGTTACGGTGGATGGGACGCAGTGCTGTGTGCGGATTTTGGGTGGATTGTCGGGTCAATTTGAATTCCGCAGGGAGCTTCGACAGGGTGATGGTCTCTCCTGCTTGCTATTCAATATTTCGCTACAGGGTGTAATGAATCCAGCGGACATCAACACGCGGGATGCGATTTCCAACAAATCCAGTCAATTCGTTTGCTTTGCTGATGACATGGACATTGTCGTACACCAGACTAAAACGGGAAGCAGCGAGGACTGGGTTGCGGATGATTACGTCTAAAACGAAGTATATGCTAGCCGGCAGAACCGAAGCCGACGGACAACGCCTAGGCAGTAGCATTACGATCGACGGCGATAAGTTCAAGGTAGTCGACGAGTTTGTCTATCTTGGCTTACTGGTAACCGAGGACAATGATACCAGCCGTGAGATCCGGAGGCGTATAATCAGCGGAAGTCATGCCTACTATGAGCTCCACAAGCAATTGCGGTCGAACAGACTAAGCCCCCTGTACAAAACGCTCATAAGACCGGTTGTTCTCTACGGGCACGAAACGGGGACAACGCTGAGTTTTCGAACAAATTCGGAATTTGGAGGCAAAGAATGAACCATGCGCTCGCGTAACTCTACGGTGAACCCAGTATTTACAAGGTGACTAAAGCTGGACGGATATGCTGAACAGGGCATGTTGCAGGAATGTCGGACAACTATCCTGCGAAGATGGTGTTTGCCTCGAATCCGGTTGGAAGTAGACGACCAGGGGCGCAGCGGGCGAGATGGGTAGACCAGGTGGAGCTAGATCTGGCAGAGAGTACACGGTGTCCCACGGATTGGAGAGCGGCAGCTGATAACCGAGAGAATTGGAGAAACTTTGTGAATCAGGCCTTATTATGACGGAATGCCAAATAAATAAATTAAATGGCCTAAAAGAGATATTTTAAAGTGAAAATCGAGATAGTTGAATTGAATTGAATTGAAAATCAATAGTTTTCGAGGATTTTGTGAGTACATAAAAACTACTCGAGTGCTTTTGCGTTGAGTTTAATAGCTGAAGTGCTCGAAAAGGAAACAATTGTTCACTCAAAATATTTTTCACGTTATAAATACCGGAATAGTTATGTGAATATTTTCCACTGTCATTTTCATGTAGATTTTACGTGATTGTCATTTGAGTTCATCATGAACTGGTGAAATGATTTATCCTGTGAATCTTATTCAGTAGACATATGCATTTCATGTGAGTTTCCCGTAGAATTCAACTACCGGTAAAGAGAAAAGCATTTGATTGTCTGATAGGGTCTACGTTTTATACAACGTATAATTTTCAATTGTGGTTTCCCAAACTCTTAAGAGACTGGGAATAGTTTTCTGAAATAATCCAAATATGTTGCTTGATAAGTCACACGGGCATGCAAAATCGCCAATTCGTAAAGGATATAAACGACATACAAAATGACAAAATGATATTGCGACATTCGCCAGCAATAACCACTGTTAGCTGCAATTGTTTATGTTCAGGAAATTCCTCGCAATTGGAACTGAATCTGTGTGAAATCTCGATGCCGGATTCTTATGGTTTTTCTAAAGCTCACTTATTGGGAAGTCATTGAGGAATTCCTTTTTATGTTCAAAGACTGAATCAGACAACAGCTTCACCATTTTGATTTCGTTGTATTTTCGCACGGAGAGTTCACGCGATACTTCATTCTGTTTGACGTTGCCAAGTAGACGTAGATGCTATGTGAAAAAACATAGTTTGTATACGTGATTTTTACGTAGATGTTATGTTCGTCACATAAATCATGCAGAATGACAGAAAATGAATAAGTACAGAAAATTTCACGTAACAATAACGTGAAAAATATTTTGAGTGTTCAATTGAAAACGAAGGTGAACGTCAGCGTCAGTGTCGTTTGACGATTTGCAGTTGAAAATATTTTTGGGGCGATGACGAAGACATGGCCTTTCACACTATTTACGCGTGTGCCATGCTGATGAAAAGAAAAGAGTCGTACTTTGCGTCAGTCGTTCCATCAATAGAGTCAGTTTCATCTGTAACCAAAAACATTTGACAGCGAAAATGTTCACTGTAATTTGATGACGGTAACCAGAAGAAATACAATAAAGTGGAAACTGCTCGAATCAATGTGACTGCGCGAAAGTTGAGTTCCTTTTTTTGTTTCGAAAATGTGAAGCCCTGGAGCCGAATCTGCTCGTATTTGCGCAGGTTTTTTTTCACAAAGGGTGTAGATTTTTGCAGTTCGAGGAAATTTACTCCGCTGTTCGAACAGTTTTTTGTCATTTTTCTAGCGATTGCAGAACAAAGCAATATGAATATTGTTGATGATTGTTGGTGAACTAGTTTCGGTTGCGGAGTTGAAATCAAAATACAGCTTCGAGGCTAGTCAGAGTTACTCAAAGTTACTACTAGTCGTTCAACGCAGCTTTGATTCTATCAAACTTACTTGCTATGCAGCTTGTTTTTCTTGTTTGATTAAGTGTAAGATTTGATGAATATTAGGACTGCACTTGCACTTTACACGGTGTGTATCGGATTGAACATGTGGCAATCAATTGTCGAAATTCCTGCAACGATAGCAAAACACTATTTCCTTTCCTAGCTGGGATCCTAGCTTATACTTGAGCGGGTTGTAGGATTCTCCTTAGGCTAGGTATTGTGAGTTTGTTCACCATTCGGTAGAGTAAACACAAGAGTCCTTTATGAGCCAAATAACCTGCAATCAGTGTGCATCACCGATCTGTATAGTTCGATTCTGAATGTTCAGGGAGTTTTTTCTCGAAGGAACTGAAAATTTTTGTTTTCTAATACCTATCTCTCGGAAATGAGCTACAAAAATAAAAATGTGTTCATAATTACTAGTTTTTCATTATTTGCTCCATATTCTAAAACCTTGCAAACAACTACTCTGAATGGTAAAAAAAAGTGAGGTTAGGTCACTTCGTGCAATGATCTACTCGAGGGAATGCCTTTTCTTATCTCTCGCTGTACATTTGACAGAATATAACATCGAAGATACAAAAATGTCAAAGCTGATACGAAAACGTCAAACCTGATACGAGAACGTCAATGTCGGCCGAATTGTTTTACTCTTTCGGTTGGGGCTCAGCCCTTGTGATTCTTAAGTAGACGCGGTAGACACAGTGGATTCGGTTTTTATCCAAAAAAACGATGTAATCAAAGTAAAAAAACTCTTCATGCTTTATATATGAGCCTTCCGTTCGAAAATAAAAGGACCAGCAAGATTTTCGTTTATACAGCAAACAAGCAATAAAACAAAGAAGAGCAAAAACGTTGGATTTGACGTTTCTATGTTGTACTCGATGTTATAACTCATAGCACATTCCCTCGGATCTACTGGCTTGACAGAGGTGTGAAGGTAAAATATCTGTCATTGTTTATTGAAGTATCAAATTTGCTCTGAATTTAATACCATATTGAATGTCTCTATAACATGTCTATTTTGGAAAAAGTTCTTCGAGCAGGTTTCAATCAATTGATAGTTGAAATATTGATAATATAGTTTAATGATGTTTTGAGAACAAATGTTTGCGAACAAAAAAAAAAAACGATTATTTCACATCTTGAGGATCGTATCTTTATTTGTTACAACTCGTGACATAGTGTAATTCCATTTGTGGACGAAGGACTACTAGTTTTATTGCTTCGAGTTTATACACGTGAGAATTGGGTTCACCCTCTCTAGGTTATTTCACACCGAAAAATCGTAAAAAATATCATTATTTAGTAGTTGTTGGATATTGGAACATTTGAGCTTCTTACCATTACTTAGTGACGATTGCTGCCCTTCAAATGGTGGCAGCTGCCCGTTTTTGAGCTTTTCTACCATTCTTCCGTAATGAAAAATGTAGTTTACTGTTGTTTGGTACATAGAATAGTTTCAGTTATATTGCATCGTTCGCCATTGAACGGCAGCAATCCTAAGCTAACCTAAACCTAAACCTAGGATAGTTGTAAATTACAATCGCCAAATCATCTTAAACCTACTGACTTTGTTCGTTTTACTTGGCAGCGCCGTGTCGATATTTACCTCAAACGTGTAGAATTTCCACCGCCAGCCGGTCGTTTTCCACCAGCACCTGCTTGTCGGTGGACGCACCGGAAGGGGTCGCCTTCCGCTTGCCGAAAACCACCATCGTCAGTAGGATGAGCAGGAACATTAGCAGGGCTACGAACACCCCAAGAAGTAGTATTTCCTGCTGACTTTCGCGGGAGATTGGCCAAACGGCTAGCTGAGGGTGCACCGCTGACGGACCGGATTCCGGATCCAGCTCCTGTAATTCGACCAGAGCTTCTCGGTCGTCATCAGCAGCATTGGCTAGGAAAAGTTGCTTCACAGAAGGACGAGGCGGTGGCGGCGGTGGTGGCGGAATTAACGTTAACCGAGTTGAAGCCTCCTGTTTCACGTCAACCACGGTAGCACCGGCTGTGTTTAGGATTATCGGTGCCGAACGGGTTAGAGCGTCGGTATGCTGGAAAACACATCAAATAGAATGTTGAAAACCATCAGCAAACAGCGGGAGTTCGAGATAAATCGCTTAGATGGATGATGCTTGAGATAGGATGATAATTTGCCGAAATTGGGGCAATTTAAATAATAAACCAGCAATAAAACTTTATACGATAGCTAATTTCAGCTGCGATAAAGCAATAAATAGGAGGAATTGTTGTTACGCTGCCCGGATCCGGTTTATTGTTACTCAAGCTTTTATGTGGAAGACAGGGCAGTTGGCAGGTGTAATAAAGCAACTACGATTAAGATAATCTCGTGGTGACGGAGGCATTTAAACAAATTAATTTTGACATAAAAGTGGCCGAAATGATAGATTAATTAAGTGTCTGATGAAGTAACCAATTCTTCTTACCTTGTTTCGACAGGTCACTTGCACCCGATAGTTGGTTTCGGGCCACAGTGACAGTTGCGCACTGGAAGACTCCGTCAGCAGGTTACCCATCAGACCGCCGCCAGCTACTTCCCAGGTTACCAGGCACTGCTGCTGGAGCCCTGACGTAATTCGGCGATCATTGGGCACAGCGACCCAGGCCACATCAGCCGTTACCAATGATTCATTCCGGATCATCTGAAGCAGAACCAAGGACAGGCGGTGATTGTCCGAGTCAGAAGAAGTACATTTCTCTTGGCACTGGAAGCAGAAATGAAAGGAAAAACACGTAAAGAAAGTGATCAATATATCAAGGTAAAAAACAAAATTTTGCAACAGCACAGACGGCCATTTGTCACCGTCGGATGATTTATTTTATGAAGTTGTTGTTATTGGAAACGATTTTTCGTCCAAAACCTGTCCCAAAGTCGGGACAGAAGTTCGAAAAGGAAGAATGCGCGTACACAAATCAGATAACAAAGGCCGGCCCAGGCAGTCCCAGTCAGGGAAGATGATCACGATTGGGCAGCGGGCAAATTTATTATCTTTGCGAGTGCGATCTTCCCACAGATATCGGACCGTTTTAGGGGAGTTGGAGTGAAACCCCCTTCGGTTTGGATTAAGGTATAAAGCAGGATTTTACCGTTCATTGTACGAAATATGTTGTTTTAAAATAATTTTTTTTTTCTATTTTTTTCTATAGAAGTAACATTACATCGAAGCTGAAAGGTGTGCAATCTACGATATCAGAATTGCATGAAGATTGTTTTTTTGAAGGTTCCAAATCTACTCTGACTGTCTTGTAGTGATTCATTGCTTATTACGTTCTTTAATGGTCGTACAGACGCGTGGGGTTTACAGAATGCGTACTCGAAAGTTCGCTATAAATTATCGCTTTCAAATATATGTAGAGAAGAACAAAAAAAAAAAAAACAAGAATAAATGCTCTTTGGTGATCGAGTGCTCTGGAGAGGTTTGCTCGCCCAATTTTGAGCAATATTTTTAACTCAGGAAGTGTCTATGCTATCGATTAGTAGGTTTTCTTCTTGAATTTAAGTTCACATTAGCGTCTCAAAAGGATAATAGTTTTCGAATGTATTCGCGTAGCAGATGGTCTTGTCAATATATTTTTTTCTTTACCGATTCAGAGATTTTTGTCGGAACGTGAGAGGTGGGTGTTTTTGACTTTCTTGAAAAGCGGGCTTGGTCATAACCGGCGACGTGTCTAGAGGCCAGAATCTAACCTCAGACGCCATTTTAAATTTGAAATGGCTGCCTCCGGTTGCCTGGAGAAAAATCTTGAATATCCTAATATAAGTATTTTCAGAATCGAGATGACGACCAGAGGCCGTAATGTAACTCCAGACGCTATTTCAAAATCCGAGATGGCGACTTCCAGTTTCTGAAAACAGTCAATAAGGACCCACATGAGTATTTGCGGCTATTTCCGGTTTTTGGAACACAGTCAACTATAGTCAATTACCATCCAAGAAATGTAATTTACAAAAACGGGATGATACACAGAATTTCGTAATTTTCACAATTTGATGCATAATTTTTTTTTTTTATTCTCGCTTATTTTCCGTCGGTCTAGTTCCGCCACTGTTGTGGCCAATCACCGACGCCCAGGGAGGCGACTCCACACCCAGGACCCTAACTCACGACCCGTTTTTTAACGGACCGGCGCCAACGGCTTTACTTCCTCATGCGATGGAAGGCGTGATCCCAGATATTTTTCGCCTCAGAAAATCTCCCGGTGTCGGCTAGGATTGAATCTAGACCAGTTGGGTTGGTTGTGAGTGGATCACGCCACCTCACAACCATCGACACCTATGTCGGCGGTGGGATTCGAACCCAGGCGTCGAGCGTGGTTGGCGGAGACGTTACCAACCACACTAGGCCCCCGCTCTATTTGATGCATAATGTTTCAAGTAACAATCTGATTATAATAAAATTGTGTCTGGGTCATTCCATACGAAGTGTACATGCCACTTGGACACGATCATCACAGATTTTGTTCAAAGTTGGGAGAATTGTTCATCTACTGTCTCTTTTGAAAAATCCCAATTTTGGTGTCGATTGGAATACCCCCCGCTTTCTAGGACCCCCCTCTTTATTGCATAGTCGCGCAATTTTTGTTAAAAATCTGGTTTTTGTTTTTCTTACAATTCATAGATGTAAGATGTCCGAAATACACTGATAGATGGTTTTAGAAGGAAATAAACCATAGAATCCAGGAAAAATATAAGTTTTGACCGGAAGTGTTGCCAGATAAATTGTTTTTGTATTTGAAAACAAAATTTACATTTTTCGGCAAATGCAGCCATTTTTATTTTAAATTTGATAATTTCATCGTGTTTCTTGGAAAATTTCACATAAGAAATAACTATCATCCCGAGGCAATATGAGCCAATCTCGAGATATAACATTTTTACGAAAAAAGTTCTTAACTTCGTAATTATTTTATTATAGACGTAAGACACCCGACAAATAGTGATGGGTGAATTTTGAGGAAAATGAACCAAGCAATCCAGAACAAATACTGTTTTTGCCCGGAAGTGTTGCCAGATAGATTATTTTTGTATTTTAAAATAAAATTTCATTTTTCGGCCAATGCAGCTAATTTTATTTTAAATTTGATGGTTTCATCGTATTTCTTGGAAAATTTTACGTAAGAAACACTTATCTCCCCGAGGTAATATGAGCCAATCTTGAGATATAGCATTTTTACGAAAATAGTTCTGAATTTCGTAATTAATTTTTCGTAAAAATGTTATATCTCAAGATTGGCTCATATTACCACGGGGTGGTAAGTGTTTCTTACGTAAAATTTTTTGAGAAGCACGATGAAACCATCAAATTTAAAATAAAATTAGCTGCAATTGCCGAAAAATGCAAATTTAGTTTTAAAATACAAAAATAATCTATCTGGCAACACTTCCGGTCAAAAATAATATTTTTTCTAGATTCCTTGGTTTATTTTCTTCAAAATTCACCTATCACTATTTTCCGGGTGTCTTACGTCTATAAATTGTAAAAAAAATTAATTACGAAATTTACAACTTTTTTCGTAAAAATGTTATAGCTCGAGATTGGCTAATATTGCTTCGGGATGATAGTTGTTTCTTTTGTGAATTTTTCCAAGAAACACGATGAAATTATCAAATTCAAATTTCAAAATGGCTGCATTTGGTAAAAAATGTAAATTTAGTTTTCAAATACAAAAATAATATATCTGGCAACACTTCCGGTCAATACTTATATTTTTTTTGGATTTCTTGGTTCATTTTCTTCGCAAATCATCTATCAGTATTTTTCGGACATCTCACGTCTATGTATAGTAAGAAAAAGAAAAAAAAAAGATTTCGAACAAAAAATGCGTGACTTTGCAATAAACAGGGGGGTCCCACAGAGCGGGGGGTATCCCAATCGACACCAAGTTTAAGATTTTTCCAAAGTGACAGTAAATGAATAATTCCCCCAACTTTGAGCAAAATCTGTGATGGTCATGTCCAAGCTTGTGCTTTTTTGTGGTCACCTCGTATGGAATGACCCATCTACATTTAATAATATTTCATGCAATTTCGAATAATTTTGAAACTTTTTCTATTATGTTTGTCTGTGTCAGGAAAAAGACTCTTGAAAAAGACTCTTTAAATTAACTCTTCGCTGGCTACTGCTTGGCTGTTCGGTGAAATTATTAACACTGTGCGTCTCGAGTAGGTATATTGTTTATTCCATCGCAGTGGAGTCAACTTCTAATGATGATGGCAGCTAGGGGCAAGACACTTTCGATATATTGCGAAATATTTTCAATATTAAATATTACAAAGAATTTAACGTTGCATTTTTGGGCACCTCTCTATGTATATCATAGCTCATTGACGTTACATTATCGTTAGAGGGTTGTCAATTGACAGATAAACGATGTATATCAAAATACATCAACTAAAATCGAGTAAAATTATCGAAATATTTTTCATAAAAATAAAGGTGTCTAGCCTCTAGGACGGCAGTAAAGCTGCGCCAATGAGGTATACAAAGGTGAGGAAGAAGAAGACATTTGTCAGTATTAGTAACGAAAAAGAGGTAAACAGAAGCACATGTTGGGGTCGTGACGTAGATCTCCAAAAACAAGAAAAAGACATTTGGAATTGTGTTCCGCATTGTTTAACGACTCTGGTAGGCATTTTCAGCCGCAAACTGTCATAACTTGTGAAAATTTCTTGAAAAAATGTACCGAACATTGATTTTTGGGTATTATTTTTTGACTTCTACATCATTACTGTTAACAAAAGAGAAGCCCTTTAAACCCGAGACTCAAACCATCTCCGTACCTTTCTATATTCCATTGAAGCTGCGCCTCATATATAAGGCAATTTGTGGGTGACGTTTCACTGCTCAATCGTTTGTTATTGTTGGTGTTTTTCAAGCTGCAAAACCAAAATACGACCATAACCGAAAGCTTTTAATGTCGGTAATAATATCAAAAGGGATTAATTATTGTTGTATTTAGGATTGGAACTCGCGATATTAGAGCTACCGATAGGATAACATTTGTTTTTCACGTTTCTCAATCCGGATTGCATTCAAGCTGCGACCGATCGAACATATATGAAGTTGTCATAAGTTGAAAACCACCCCTTTGGCATCACGCCATGTTTCAAGGGCTAACATCTCAACATATGTGTAAACGAGATAGCATATCACCGCTTCTTTTCATACATCTTTATCTTACTGCTGACAGCGGGCACAAATTATTTTGAGCCCAGGACATGAGTTGATTGTCATTCACTGTTACACGGTATAGGGATGCCAAAGGCTCGTTGAAAACAGACCGAACTTGAACAGACTGGCTGATCGCAACTGTCTCGTGGATTGCCTTATAGGTGAACCGATGCCGAATTAATTTATCAAGAAGAAGAAAAGTACAATTTTTGCTGTAATTAATATTTTGCTGCTTGCGTGCGCAACAATGTTATATAATTTTATGTCATTATTGTTTCAGTTTATTTCGTTTTAAGTCAATCGATATCTCGTCAAATAACTTCATATCGTTTATATCATGACATTTTATATAAATCCATATTATTTTTTATCTTTTTTAATAAATTCGTGTCTTGTCATTTCGTATCACTTCACATGATTTAATATAATATCACACCATTCCATACTGTTAAACATAGTTGATGATGGTCTCGAAAGTCTGTTGTCTATTGTATTATTGACAACTAAAGCAGAGGGTCCAATGTCCCAAATTACCAGCTACTAACAGAGCCTGAAATATACCTGGCGCTCTCCATAGTACTTTAGCCTGTCACGCAGCGGAGCTTTCTTTCGTGGAAAACTCGTGGGATTAAAAATAAAATTAAGTAATAAAAAAGAGCTAATTTAAAACCCCTGTCTCGTCAACTTACCTCTGCCGTAACAAATGGAGTTATCAAGCTTTATTGGGTGCAGCCGTACAAGACTGCACGCAACTGGCAGAACCAAAGAGATGAAACTGGGGAATAACTTCAACCTTGACAGCGAATCGATGAACGTCTTCAGTTTTATCACTAATTCTTGGTTATTGGAAAAGAGGAGTGCCCTACGGACGGTCCCCACGATCCAGTGACGCAACCGAATGACAAAGGAAAATCTGGGTTAACTCGTGCTGCTGTCAAATGGCAACGGAGGGGCCTGCAGAGACTGCTAAGCCAAGGCCACTCACGCGGGGAGGCTGCTAGCTTAGCTCGTCAACCAGTCGACCAGACTAATCGCCCAGGTCAGGTTGCAACCAATCGACAAAGGTCGACTGAAACACCGTCGCTTAACACACCCGCTAAAGTCCCGAGCAGCAAAAAGCCCTGAGACTTGCCATGCCCAGAGCTCTCTGCACCGCGACAAACGTCAGGGTTAACTTAAAGGGAGATGCTGGAGGCCAAGAGCATGTCTATCGCATCTATCGACTATCTAGGTTCGCTACTTACCCTACAACCTGACACAGTTAGATGGCTGGAGACCACTGCATCTTCTCTCAAGCTGTGGGACGGAGTACAGCTTCGTACCTAAGATTCATAGGGTACTTCCAGGGTAGTGTGGACACCAAAAATTAGAGAATTCACCTTCTACTCCAGAACCAGAACGACAGTTTCTCCATACGTGCATGGCGAGTAGGTCATCGCAATGTCACTGGAAAAACCGTCGAACAGATGGTGGAGCTAAACCAACAGTCTGCTAACCTAATAGCGGCACAGAGATTCCGGCTGAACTACAAGTACGGCAAGGCACGTATGCGGCAGATTGGCAGAAAGTCTTCGAACATAGTTGCAAAGGCAGGAAAGGTACATTCGGAGACTCCCTCAATCCTGTGAGAGTGACGAAGGCTCCGCCGAAAAACCGAAAGAGGAGTAACTGTGAGCCGCAACCTGCCAAAACGTGGAAGTCGCACTTCTATCGCCTGCCGTTTGCTGCAACAGGAGCGAGTTGCTGAGGGTGCGATGGCAGCCTAATACAGCGTCACCGCTGATGGTAACGGTCCACCAATTGGAACTGAACTAGAGCCGATGAAGTACGTGTCGTCTAGTCGGCGTTCATGTGAATCCCTATCATGCAAAAAGCGCTTCTAGTGTGCTTTGCTGGAGGTTGACAAAAGTTCCGTCGCACTGATCTAAGAACCATGGGTCTACGATACCACGATCTCTGGCTTAACCAAACCCAATGGAAGGTTGATTTATTACAGTCAAATCTTAGGACTGCAATTCTGCTAAACAGAAACATTAAATTTGTTCCCATTACAGAATTCATCCAACGGGATTTGGTTGCCATTGCAGTGAAAGAAACGTGGATGACATACCGCCATCCAAAGTCGTAACGCTTGTGCGGTACTGCCGAAGCATCAACAAGCCATTCATACTAGGCTGCAATGCCAACGCGCACCCCACAGTCTGGGGCAGTTCGGATGTAAACACAAGAGGTACCTGCTTTAATACCTTACAGATTGGACTCGGAAAAAATGCGACACTTTCTTTGGGGTGTAGCTTTTTATCGCGTGCGTAAAAAATAATAAAATTATGGGTAATACTAGTTTAGAGTGTTATGTGCGTAAAATTTTATCGCGATCAAGAACAATAAGAGCTACGCTAGCAAATCTTGGGCGCGGTGATGGATAATCCTGGCACAGATGGATCGGCAAAAGGCTTGAAATCTACGATTACACCGTGGCCCGCGTTATGAAGATGTTCTGGGAGACGAAGAACATCGAGCGGTGCGCTGGAATCGGCCGAAAACCGAAAACGGAATACCGGAAACGGTACTTTAAGAAGAACCCAAACCTTTCAACCCGAGATGAGAATAAAAAGGTTAATTCGTCAAAATGATTGTCCAGCAGACCATGAAGCTGGCTGGGCTTAAGATCAAGAAGGTGTCAAACTGGACTGACAAGCAAAACATGGTGGACAAAGGGTGCACGCGGAAGCTGTACCGTTAGGTTGGTCAAGCCAGGCTGTCTCATCATGGACGAGATACATAAAGGCGAACACCAAATGAATCCCCGGCCTGCAGTTTTTTGTCGGTACGTCCCGCATTGAGGTTCCTGAACAATTTCGGAGGAGAAAGACAAACATATTCGCGAGAAAGTAACTGTTGTAGCAGGCGATCTGCGAGTGTGGACGGTGCAGCAAGCCGTTCGTTACAACCGGCACCATAAATGGACAGATTTATCGAGAGGAATACTTGCAAAAGTGCTTGCTGCCCTTTCTCCACTCTCACCGTGGTCCCACGCTGTTCTGGCCGGATCTCGCCTCGTGCCATTACGCCAAGCCTGTAATGGATTGGTACGAAGCGAAGGGCGTTAATGTGGTCCCGAAGGAGGCGAACCCCCCAAATTCACCAAAGCTTTGACGAAAAACTGGGAGAAATTGTGTAAGGGAGACGGACAAAACCTCGCCCAATACCACATGAACAGTGTCAAAATGAATGTACGAGCATTTAGCTTCGAAGAGGAAATTAAATAAATTATTTATGCCAAAACATAGCTAATATTTAGTGTTTTATTTGAAAATTTGAGAAGTATCCAATCTAAACTGAATTTTTGGTGACCATTTTTGTGTGTCTAATTTTTTTCGTGTCCAATCTTTACTTATAACAACGAACCAACTTTATTAACGCTATTCGACAAGAGGTCTTAGGTCGCATTTTATGTAGCGCCTCGGTAGCGGAGAAGGCCAAAAACTCTGATGAACCCAGTTTATCAGACCATAGACATGTCAGATTTGATATCTAGGTTTTTTTTAGAGAAGAACAGTTTAGGAATCAAAAGAAAACCAACTGAAACTCCTTTGAGGAACATTGGGGAACAGGTTGACTCAAGGACACATTGCCATTTAAATATTCGAACTTCAGTTGACCTGGACATTGCAGCAAGTGACTTACAGCAGAGGATCACAGAAGCATTCATATCAACTGTCCGTTCAAACGAACAGTCTGCCGTGTTGTGCCCTGGTGGAGTGAAACTCTCAGCAATCTTCGTTGGGAAGCTAGATGCTTGTTCAACAGGTTGGTAAAATCACGTCCAATTGGGATGTCTATAGAGCATCCTTCACTAAATACTACGCTGAGCTACGCAACGCCAAAAGGAAATTAAGAGTTCAATTTTGTGAGGATATTCAGACTCTACAACAGGCTTATTAAATGTACGGTATTGCGACAGTATATGTGAAGCCGGGCTTTCTTTTCGCTATAACAGCGCTATGAACAAGCTATTCATGAGAGATCACATACAGCTAGAGCTCACACAGCCAACGTCGTTGTCTCGTATTGCACACGACAGCTAATTCTTGCGCATGTATTTTGTTCGTTCGGTCATGACAGCCTTTGTTCTTTTCATTTAGAGGATGTCATGTTGGTTTGGTCTGTGCTATTGACAGCCTGTTGATCGGCTGATGCTGTCAATGATGATATTAGACTCGCATCACGTCGTGTGCGTGTACGGGAATCGCTTGATGAATAACTTATGAACGATTTGCTATTGTGAGTTTCACTGAAACTTATTCGCCGCGCTATAAACAGAAACTCTGAAACTAAATGCCCTTCTTGGTTGCCGAATCGATTATATTTTCCTCGGGACACTGTAAGCAACAGCCAAAATTAAATCTACCTGTCTTGGCAACCCTTTCCAAAATCAAAACAAAATTCGATTCTGGCAGCACACTGAAGGCGACGTCAGGGGTGCCAGGTTTACGGGTTATTCTAATATAGATCGATATCATAATGCTTAAAACAGAAACCACGAAGTGAGTATATTATCCAATAGATTTTCCTGTGGTGATTAGTAATCCTTTTTAGTCTCCACTGTTCCCAGCAGTGATTTCTTCACGGGTTTTCCTGATTCTTTAACAATGAAGGTTAATGCAAATAAGAACAGCATAAATCTGACAACTCAGCGCGGCCTTTGATTTGAGCGCGGTGTTTGGATTAGACCGCGTTCAGTTTTGGGCAAATCTCTTAATAATAAATTGTGTTTATTACCATCCATTCTCATTCGTCATTTGTCGCTTAAGAAGACATAAAGGCCTACTTTCAAAAACAGTTTTTGCAGATTTTCAGAAAGGTTTTTCGCGGTTTTCGATTTGTCTTTGTGTTGAAATGGAGAATTTTGTTCAGGACGTGGATATCCTCAATGAGAGCGTTGAAACAAATCTGTTAGAGCTTATTGATGTACGTGAAAATTTTAATGATAACAGTGGTGCTGGATCAAGTTGTATAGGCGGTGGAAGCAACATCGATAGAAGTAATGCAGCTAGAAAGAACGCGGGTGGAAGAAGCGGAAAAAAACGGTCGTTCAGAAGTATTGCGGAATCATACATCGAATTACGGGGCGTGTTGCAATTGTTGTGTTGCAATATAGATATAAACAGCGCATGCACGTATAAACAAAAACCGCAGAGATTGGACAGCGGTAATTTCATCCGGCATCTTAGGTCAGAACATCCGGAGCTCGCACGAGCCAAGGGTTTATTTAGGGATGAGGACACAGACGCTGCCACAGTTGTTCAATCAAAAAAGCGCCGTATGGGGAAAACTGCGGTACCCATTGACGCACAAACGGCTGTAGAGTCTGTGGTTAGAATGACTGGAATTGAAGTTATTCCAATACAAAAAATGGAATCGAAAGGTGTGATATTATTACTGGACCCAATTTGTGAGGCACTAGGTCTCACAACAAATTCCGTAACAACTATCACTCTTTTGAATAATTGTGCGGAAGATATCAAAGTAACAATTCGCGCCGAGATGAAAAACAAATTAATCTGTCTGAAAATAGACTCTGCTTCTCGCCATGGGCGGCACATACTGGGTGTGAACGCCCAATTTTGGAATGGACAGGATGTCATTATCCGAACCCTTGGTATGTTATATTGTTTGCATCACCATCTGCAGTGAAAATATCTTTATTTCTTATTTTCTATATGACCTGTTTTATAATTAATATCTTCGAAACTTCGATAATTCTCTGTAGATTTTTGGTCTAGGAAAAAAAACATTTAGCAAATCTTTGGACCTAGTCCAGTTAATTTTTTTCCATTTCGAATATTTTGAAATATTTTTTTTAAAATCATGGAAACGTAGGTTTCCTAAAAAAATGCAATTAGTTACTCAAATTTTTGTAGAGGCAAATTGTATTATATAATTTTTATGATGTTGTGAATAATTATATTCAAAACAATACCTATCTATATTTCAATCCTAAATTTAACAACAGTACTGGTAATTTCTCAATCTACAGGTCGGACTCGATTATATATAGAGTCGCTTATATATACCGATTTTTTTATTTCAAATATAGCTTATCTGAAACATAAATGTCTTAAGAGAACGTCCATAAAAATGCAATTAGTTACTCAAATTTTTGTAGAGGCAAATTGTATTATATAATTTTTATGATGTTGTGAATAATTATATTCAAAACAATACCTATCTATATTTCAATCCTAAATTTAACAACAGTACTGGTAATTTCTCAATCTACAGGTCGGACTCGATTATATATAGAGTCGCTTATATATACCGATTTTTTTATTTCAAATATAGCTTATCTGAAACATAAATGTCTTAAGAGAACGTCCATAAAATACGTAACGTATGAGAAGAAGGAAGGGAGGTTATCTAAAACTGGATTGCAACCCATGCGGAAAATTTTGAGGATCTTTGAAAAAGAAGAGATAATAGAAATAGTTTGGCTGCACTGCATAATCAATGGATTTATAAAATAAAAAAAAAATAGAAAAAAGGAAAAAAAAACTAAAAATAAAAAAGTTTAAAAACGAAAAAAAAAATTAAAATTAAAAAAAATTAAAAACAAATAAAAAATCAAAAAATGTTCGTGTTTTCTGTTAGTTCAATTCTGGTTAGTCAAAAAAAATCTTATTTATTCAGATTGTTTCTTAAATATATGCAAAATGATCAAATAATTTCTTTTGATGATTTAACCATATATAATCGAGTCCAACATGTATATGTTTCGTCTGGTAAATAATTATTTCTACGTTTTTTCCTTTTTTTTGTTTTAGCATGTAAAAATGTAATCTTTCGTTTTTCTTTTGGAATACGCAGAATTTTTTCATATCAAAGTAGAATAAATTTACAGGAAATATTTTTGTTTAAAAAAACTTTGGGCATCTTATTGAATGGATTAATTATTTTTATTCATTCCTTATACGCTTATTTAAGATGATTTTTTTCCAATAGCAATGCTTGAAATGAACGAGCGGCAAACCGCCAAATTTATCGTCCAGAAAATTGAGGAAATTTTGAGAACGTACGATGTTTCGCTCGAGCAGGTTTTTACCGTGACCTGCGATAACGGCGCCAACATGCTAGCAGCCGTTAGAGAGCTAGACAAGAACGTGCAAATTTCGTGTGCGCAAAAAATTGATGATGGAGGCTCACTACGATAATTATGAAGACAACGAGCAACTCCTAGAAGATTTAATCAACGAACTTTCCCCTAAGGTTTGTCTTGTGAGGTGCGCCGCACACACCTTACAGTTAGCGGTAACGGACGTAGTCAAGCACACTGACAGTAGAATCCGTGGCATTACTGCCATAGCTAAAAATTGTCGAAAATCCGCATACAAGCCGTCATTTGACCTAAAAAATATTCCGCTTCCACCATTATACTCCAAAACCAGATGGGGAGGTGTATACGAGCTGGTTTTGAATTTAAATGATCACGAAGAATTTTATACAGATATGGGTAAAAAATTCAAGGAATTGGGTAAGTTCATATTATTGTCATAAAAAAATTTCTAATATATATACATTTCGCAAGTATTTGAAAGTTCATGATATATTTCCCTGTAGATCTGTCGGAATATTGGAATTTCATTCATCAATATAAAAATGCATTGCAACCGGTGTTTGTTGCCACTAAAAAAATCCAGTCTGGGCATATGTCTCTAGGTGATTTTTTATGCGCTGGTTACACTGTATTATGGAAGTTGAGCAGCAGCCTACAAACGATTTAGCAAATGCTCTTGAATCATCTTTGCAATTAAGACTGGAACAACTTCGACAAAATATGGCCTTTAAAGCTGCGTTGCTAATTAATCCCAGGTTCAATTATATCTCCTCATCTGTTCAATCTCCCGAGGAAAAGGAGCAAAACAGAGTATTTTTTATAATTTCCTGCAACTATAATATCAAAATATTCACATTTTTTTTTATAGAAATTTATAATAACTTTATCGCAACGAATCGAGTCATTGCGTTCGAATAAGACACCGAAGACCAATATTCCGGAACAAAGCACACGTCACTGTAGAATTGACGATTTCTTAACGAGCCTGTTTGGAGTAGCAACACTCAGAGGGAGAGATATGCGAAGAAAGTGTTGTGAGCCAAACGAACATGTTAAAAATTCGAGCCAAACGAACAAGAAAGGTAACACATTGAGAGGTATTGCAATAAGGTTCAATAAAGAATATATTTATTTTTACACGTTTTTCATGTTTTATTGCTAAAACATGAATTGAGAATGCTCCAAAGTTGCTTCATCACAGTGATTTTCAACTGGTGGTTTACAAACCCTTTGTATGGTCTACAGAATAATGCTGAAAGTATAGAAAATTAAACATAAACATAAAATTTAACACCTTCGCGGTTTTAGTGATGCACTTTATTTTTCCCCAGGACTTCCACCGTCACCATCAGTTATACGAGCCGAATAAAAAAGTTAATGAACATTGCGCTTTGCGAAGAGATCTGGCACCTCTGATATGTGAACCCTAGTTGCCAAATTAGCGGTTTTTCATCGCTTATCTCTCCCTCTGAGGATCTCTAGTTTGGAGGACCCCCACCTACGTCATCTTCTAGCAGCAACCACAACACACTTATAAAACAAGTGAATGCTTTGGATCTTGAAAATCGGCAAAGTTATTTGTTTGATGCGTGGAAGCACTGGGCGGAACGTAAAGTTTCGCATCCAGAGCTTTCAGAAGTTGCATTTATTGTTATGACAGTACCATCGACACAAGTTTCGGTTGAGCGTGCGTTCAGTGGCTTGGCTTCAGTACTGTCACCGGCACGTACAAGACTATCCGCGCAAAACCTCGAGAACATTCTTTTAATCAAACTAAATGAAAAATTGCTGTCCGCAGTCATACATTAAGTGTATGATTGGAAGCAGTTCAAAGGTATAAGCGCTTTAACAAAATAACATTTTACAAATTACTCCTTTGTTGCTGTTTTTATCGTATTTTAAGTAAAACACAAATGAAATGCTCAGCTTCTACGAAATATCTATCCTTGGAGAATATTCCTTCTTTAAAAAATATTGAAATATCATTGAACAATTAGGTTCAATTTGATTCAACATATTTCATTGTTGTCATATTTAATTCATTATTTTGAATTTGGTTTGATTCAGTTCAAATTAATTTAATACATATTGCAATAGTTTTAATAATTTTATTAAATTATTCGAACTAATATTTTTAAAGTAAACAATCCAATGAATAAAGTTTGGTGTTGTGAAAAAAAATGAATAAAGTTTAATTTGTTCAAAATCTAATAAACGTAAACAATTCCTTTTGATTTTAATTTTTTCAATACAATTATTTTGATTTATTAAATTTTATTCAATTTATTTCAATATAATTAAAAAAAAATTATTTCAATTTAATTTATTTGGGTTCGCTTTACGTTGATATTAAATATTTTCACTCAATTTCATTCAATTTAATTTGATTCAATTCAATCCAATTCAAATGAATAGAGTTTAATTCAATATGCTCTAATTTAATATAATTCAATTAAAAATAACATAATTTACTCGATTAAACATAAATTAATTTGATTTCATTCAATATAATCCAATTTGACTTGATATAACATAATTTATCTTAATTTAGTTTAATTCAATCTAATCTACTTATAATTTATTCAATTCAATTTAATTTCAATTAATCCAATCCAATTCAATTTTATTTATTTTAATATAGTTTCAATTCAATCCAGTTATATTCACTTTAATACATTTATACTTAATTTAATTTAGCGTCATTTGATTTATTTTATTTGAATTTAATTTAATTTTATTTAATTTGATCGAATATAACTCAATTTAATTAACTATTGGATTATTGGAATGTATGTAATATAACAAAATATAATTTATTATAACATAAAATCGATTTTATATCAATTCAAATTAAGTTAAATTTCATATTCAAATTAAGCTAATTTTAATTTACCTTAAGAGAATTGTTCTGATTTGATTTATTTTGCCTTATTTTTCTCAATATCTTTTTGTTTTATTTTAATTTTATTTTTCAAAAAGACGGCTTGATAGTTTGTTCAATTAGTTCAGATGCGCTTCAAAAAGGTTCAACAACCACATAAAATTGGTCTGCCTACATAATTTCAAAGGTCCTTTGATACAGCAATAGGCCACCGCAGCCTAAGCGCAAAATATTTATTGAAACAAGACTATGTATACATACTTGTAAAGAAATCTTCCTGTCACTACCAAAGAAACGCAGGATGTCTTTGGCCCGACAGTCACCTTTGGGTCGAACGTTGAGGAGCCAGGCTAGCGCATGATGCCACGTGACTCCGCAGTGATCGCCGGTCGACTGTTCTAAGTTATTTTGACCGGATGGCGTTCTACTAATCATTCTACAAAAATCCGAGCTCATCGGCTATTTTCGAGTTCGCTTTACTCTGGGGCATATCCCGGTCAGCTTGCGAAACGTTAAGGTAGTGTTCATACCAAAGCCGGGTGAAAAAGACAAAACATACCCATGCCTTCCAGACCGATTTGACGTCAACTTTTCTCAAGTTTATGCAAAAAGTTGCAGATAACTACATATGTTGCGAGTTTCCGAAGGACTTACCCTTGCATAAACTCAATATGCTTATCAACCGTGTAAATCTACTTAAACCGCTTTACATTGCCTTGTGACGACGATCCACCAGTCACTGAAAAGTAAAAAGACAGTGGTTGCGTTTTTCTTGAAATGTAGGGAGCTCTCGATAGCATGTCTTTTGCATCAATTTACGCAGCTCTACAAAATGAAGGAGTCGACAATACTACAACGAGCTGCATCCAAGCAATGTATTTGAGCAGGAAGATCACAGCTGCATTTGGAGGTGCGTCTGTCACAGTAGAGGCAGTGGAAAGGTGTCCCCAGAGAGGAGTTCTCTCTGCACTGTTATGGTCACTGGATGGTAAACGTTCTCCTAACCAAGCTATCGCAGCTAGGCTACGAAGTCAATGGTTGTTCTAATGATGTAGTACTTATTGTTCGGCAAAAATGTGATGCTACTCTATCTAGTCGTATGCAAATGATGCTTAACGGTGCTTAGAAAAAGGGCTAAACATTAACCCCTTTAAAACACTCATCAAGCCCTATACCAAGCGAAGGATGCATTTATTCTCTCCTCCACTATTGAATGGTATAGGACTTAGTTTCGAAGATGACACCAAATATCTTGGAATCATTCTCGATAAGAGGCTGAACGTGGGGGTTAAAATCACAAATTAAATGACAGCTCAGGCAAAACTTACAAAAGCTCAACGACTGGCCTGTCTTCCAGTTATCAGTGCCCGGCGCAGAACCATATTCTGCCTACTGCCTCTACATCTCCATGTGAAGAAGGGAGTAAAGCTTGATGCATTAAGGCTTCGAAGAAATGTGACGATGCTCGAAGGTGACTCAACGGGTCACCTAAGCATCCTGAAGGAGTTCAAGCTAACACTTTTAGTAACAACAGTTTCGGACTGGATGGAAGCAAGCCAAACATGGATGGGGTGATTGACACAGAGTTTTTACCTCAAAAATCGGATCCAAACGGGATCAGGGATCTTCGGTCCAGGTATACAGACCGCTTTCTTTTCGGGTGGATGGCCAACCGTACAACATACATCTGTGCTACGAAATGCGCCAACCTAGCGCCATGTAGCTGCTGACTTCCATATTAAGCTGGAAGCTCTTGATATCCAAAACAATTTTGCTGAAATCCACAACTCTCTATGCTGTCGACAGTGAAACAGCTTTTGTCGACTGTTTTTCTACGTTTCAAAAGCACAAATTACTGAAAGATGTCATTTCGTTATTTATTAAAATAGAAATTCCCTAGCATGATGCTTTCTAGCACATATGCTTCACATTAAATTTATACTAATAAGTTACAAAGAACCAAACAAAAAAAAAAAAAAAAAAAACAAAGAAACGTGCATCATTTCACCCCCTGCGCTGCGGATAGTCACAATTTACCCGCGCACGAATTCCATTTAGCAGCACAATTTGGTTGTTATACTTCCGCTTCAAATTTTACCCTTCCTACTGTTACTGTAGTGAACTTATAGCCCATCCAGAGGCACTTAGTCTTGCCTCATTGACGTTTCCACGGCGGGCGGTTCTTATTAGGTTCTACTGTTTTTGTTCTCTTCTGCAATAGGCCAGGAGAACAAGAGAGGAGAAAAACACATTCCACCATTCTACTACAATATGCATTCTCGGGTCCGCACATGGCACATTTTATGACGGAAGAAAAAGTTTAAAACAAACACCAGTCATAAATCACGCCAATCGCGCTGACTTCGAAACATCCGAACACGACCCAAGAAAACGGAGACGGAGCCTTCGCTGCGAACAAGCGAACGTGCGAGGGTTAAGTGGAAGAAAGCATCGGATTCAGCCGGGAAGTGGTTGCTTCCTGCGCTACGCTGATCCTTTCCGCAGCTCCGGGTAAAAATCCTGGTGGCAAACACATACCACACGATACCGCCCGCCACTCGTTGCAGCCAGGTCCCAGGTGACAGTATGTAGGGGTTCCAAAGTGGCCCGTAATTTACGAGCTCGGCTACCCAAAGTGCCACGAATAACTGAAGAAAAAAACTGTATTTAAGTTTTATTTTATGATCCTATTATGCTAAATGCTTTTTCGATACGACTGCAATCCTGCCTTTTAATGGGATCTGCTTCCGACGGTTCTGTCAAATTCGTTGGCCCCCTCCCACCATCCTACCTCTCTGCTTGCGTACACACTACATGGAAGATTGAAAAACAGGAAAAAAGCTGTAAATATTTACAGAGTCTGTCTGCTTCCAATATCAGTTTCGAAGGTTGCACTGCAAGCGGCAAACACTTTTCGACGGTTTAGAAAGATGAAAAGACAACGCGCACAACGAGAGAGGATTTTTGCCGCCCGAAATTTTTACTGCCACTTCAGTGTGCAGCAGCAGCGTTCGCAATGGGTTCGGTTCGGGTTTCACCCGGGGACTGGGACCCAAGACGGATCGGAGCGCACTCGAGCCGTGAGGGTAACAAATATTTATACTTTCCGGCTGCCAGCTAATCTGTTTTGATAGCTTGAGCAATCCGGTGTTGGGAAATTTATTCCTGACACGTGTTAGTTAAGTTTTCACAAGCAAATAATAAGACGTAAGCTGTCAAAATTTCGGAACTTCTGGCGGCGAACGCGCTTCCCGTCAAACTCACCACATCGTCGCCATTTGTAACCGCTCAGTTTTTTGCTCTCTCGGCTCAGAAGTTGATGCTTCTCCTCTTCTTCTTTCGTTCTCGACATTTTTAAGCAAGATTCAATTGCTTTGTCAAAGTCAAACTTATGACTGCCCGCAATCAATCTGACAGTTTGTTGATGCTCTCTACTACTACCATTTATTCTTTCGAAATGTTATCGTCCCTTTCCACTAGAGTGATCATAGGCTAGAGTGGGGGTGGACCCCACTTTTTCTCAAACAGAAATCTTTTATTCAGAGAAGACCATCGATATGTTTCACATAATATGTGGAATAATATTAATATAATATAATATTTATATTATAACATACTATGGCGAAAACCAGTGCTTCTATCCTAATGACTGCTTAGATCTATCTATGAAAGTGTTCCAATCTACAAACAAAGAAGACGCATACGTCTCGAATCAAATGGGTTGAATAAATAGCCTGCATCTTTTTTCAAGTGTTCCAAAAAGCCTAGAACAAATATCATTCCGATAATAAACATGGTTGGCATAATGGAATAATATATTTTCGAAATTTCGTCCCCATATGCGTTCCAACCTGCGAACGACATTAACTGACCGGCTGGCAATCGCTTCCAGAGGTGGAACCGCTACCGCCTAATTTAAATTGTCCAACATTTATTTCTTCAGCTTTCGGCACACCGAGAGAATACGAGGGCATTGGCAAGCGGTCCCTGCAATTTTCACTGGTCGAATGTTGGAAGGACGACCGATATGAATAATGGCGAAGGCGTGTCTGGTACAAATAAATAAAATGCAGCCCCCCGGGTTCGGTTCTGGCCAGCCAGCGGCGGCCGAAGGAAATGGACACACGGAGAGTGTGTGATTGTTTCGTTTGCTGCAAGTAATAAATTGCATTAACCCCCGTGCACGGGTTGATACACATAGGCGGTACGTGTAAAGAGGACATCAATTTTCTGAACCATTGTCCTTGCTGGCTTGCTTGGAAGTGGGACAAAAAAAAAAACGCAGTGCCCGACATGTTCAATGTTGATTGTACTTGTTTAGGCTATTTATTCGAAGTCCGCTCGGGAGGATCAAGCGCAGTTTATTTGGTAGCCGGCTGTTGAAGGATTACACATTATGTCTTTTGCGTCCTGTCGGCTTCCACCCAAGGTCAATGTTTATCTTATTAATTTGTTCATAACATGTTCTATAACTTTTGTTCCAAACAGAAAAACACGGATTTTTAAATGAAAATTTTTATGAGAACTGATGTTTTTTTAGTTCTAGTAGCTCAAAAATAATCTCTCAGGTTAGAAGGGCCTGCTCAAATCATCCCAGTCGTACCTTTGGGAACTAAAGCTTGATCGCATGAAATTGGACATATCTTCGTCAGAAAAACACGTATGAAAACTCTTCAAATATAATTTTGCAGCAAATTTATTGACCTTTAAAGGAAAAATACAGAAACAATTATTCGTCTGAGTTTCAGATGAATTCACGCACTTTCTGCACTTTTATACCACACATCATCTTCTGCACAATGGAACTGTCAACTCGATCCGCCATTTTCTTCCACCATTCAGATAGATCAGCTGGGTTTTTCATCGTCCTGCCTTTTTTCTTTATCTTGCTCTTGATTATCGCCCAGATTTTTCATTTCCACGAAAAACTGGGTAATTTGGTGGGTTGATAGCGTTTTCGGTGATATCAGTTCCATTCCCCTTGTAGCAATCCATGACTTCCCGGCTGTAGTGGCAGCTGACCATGTCAGGCCATAACTGCACCGGACCGTCATGGGATTGGATGAATGGCAAATCCGCTGCTGAAGGCACTATTCCTTATATACCGTGGAACGGGGTGAAATTGATCAGTGGGGTGAAATTGATCACCTGAAAATTCGTGATAAAAAATACTAATCAAAAGATATTGCTCTTATAACACTAGGCAATGTTAACGTGTCCCTAAACGCAACTCTTGCATGATTCACATACCTGTCAAAGTTAACTCTTGCATGCCCGGTGCATTTTTTCATATTTTCGAAAAAATCTTCTAACTCAGTCAAAACTCAATCAAATTTGATCAAACAAGTTTCCAAATAACAAAAAAAAGTATTGAATTTACTTAAAGTAATCTTAATTGAGGGTTACTTACGTTAAATTTGGAGAAGTGAGTAAAGTTTGATAAAAGCTCAAAAAATGTAATTTTCAACAATGATCATTCCATACCATTAAAGAAATACTGATGAATTCGCAGGAAACCACAAAGATTTTAATTTCAGTGCTAGTTTTTGAGCTTTTGCAACAAACCGAATTGAAATCGGTTTAACGACGATCGAATAAGAGCAAATTCAGTAACAAGCAGCTCGTGAACCAAGATAAACAAATTTTAACCTGAAATATCGTTATTTTTGTTTCCAAACTAGCCTGAAAGATATTTTTCAGTACAGAAATCATTATTTGTCTTTAGTATATCGAAAAAAAAAGCTCATTACCAAAAGAATATATGGATTTCAATGGTGATCAATTTCACATCAATTTACCTCATAGTACCTTATAGAATTATCGAATTTATTTTATAAAGTAGACGATAGAAATTTTACGAAATAGCCATAGAGGTTTACTGGAGCACCTACCAGTACTTGTTTTAAAATTATACTATTTCGGGAAAAATGTACATGAAGCTAGTTAATTGGAAATTGTTATAAAAATTGATCAATTTCACCCCGTTCCATGGTACCTGGCCATTCATGGTTGATCTGATGATTAAAACCTTGATTTTTTGCCACAGCTGTTGTTCCCCTGCCACATTATCAGCTTCTAAGTTAACTTGCCCGCAAACATGAATTTAAACCACTTGGTGATTCTGGGCTGGCACCTGCGCCGAGCTCCCTTAGTAAGGTCGCGTGGCAACCGCTTGAAACGGCGAGATAACAAACGGGGCAGGGGTCTCCGCCCGCAAAACCTGGCAGGCCTTCCAGTATGTTCCGCGTCCATTGCCTGGTGGGAATCAGACAGAAGAGAGATACTCTACCTCACAACTTTGCCATAGCCACCATGGAACCACCCAAAACACAAAAATGAGTTTCAATAATAAACAAGTGACGAGTGTGGAGAGACTACCAAATCCCTTCGCGCGAGGTGGCATCCAGTGGTCTCCGCAGAAAAAGGCGGAGACGGATGTAGCGAAACCCGTGACGGAAAGGCTGACACGTCAGTTTCCACACCGGATGGAACGGTCGATGGTCCCTTGCTAGTCAAAGTCATCGAAAACAGCAGGGACAAGCGGCCTAGGGTGGCAGCGCTTTCATCGAGTGCGCGGCGAATAGGAGCAATATGTCCAGGGATCTGAAGCAGGGCCTCCTCCTGCTTAGGGCTACCATCGACAAAGCTCAAAAGGAACACGCCGAACTTGTGGCTCGGGTTGAAGCCTCCGAAAAGGACTAGGAGGACTAGGAGGGCAACTGAATCTAAGCAGGTTCAGACTGAGGCCCTCATGCCCTAATTCGCCGCGATCTGCTCTACGGGGCAGGTCGGTAAGCAAACGAGGCAGACCCCGGGGGAAGCGGCCCCCGATAACGGGAAGAAGTGGTTGGCGGAGCTAGCCTCCAACAGGCTCAAAGGCCGGAACATCGACCGGAGCCTAAACAACCCATGGAGAAACCCATGGGTTACCGTAGTAGGAAAAGGGCGCAAGGAAGTTAGACCCTCAGAAGTAGTACTACTAGTAGTACTCAGAAGTCTTGAAGAAAATGAGGAGTGTAACTCAGCTCAAGGATTTAGGGGCGGATGTGCGGACTTGAGCTTCGAAAGGATGCGAAGAACAAGGGCGCTTCCCACAAGGCGGTAGTCGAGCAGGTGCTTGGCAAAGAGGTGCAGGTTCGGGCACTCACCTTGGAGGTGACTCTCCAGCTTAAAAACCTGGATGAAATCACCAAGGGGTGCGACGTTGCACAAGCCCTCAAGGAGAAGTGCGGAGTGGAGGTGTCCACATCGTCAATTCGCCTCCGAAACGTTCCAGCGGGGACTCAGGAGGCCACCTTCCGACTAGCATCGGCAGATGCGAACCTGGCACTAAAGGAAGGCAAGCTAAAGGTTGGCTGTTCAGTATGCCCTCTGGGAATACTCCAACAACCGGACGTTTGCTTCCGGTGCTTCGAGGGAGGACATAAGTCCTGGACCTGCTAGGGGCCCGACAGGAGCCAGTAATGCAGACGTTGCGGTGGTGCAGGCCATAAAGCGAAGAATTGCGGGGAGTCTCCCAAGTGCATGGTGTGTTCCGGAAAACGGGACGCCAAACACTTTATGGGAGGCCCCAGGTGCTCAGCCAGTAAGCCGGCTGCGAAACCACGGGCATAAGGGTAACGCAACTGAACCTGAACCACTGCTATGCGGCTCAGCAGCTACTACACCAAGCAGTCACTGAGTCGCTGTCGGACATCGCCTACCGGACCCCTACCGCATTCCTCCCGGAAATGGTAACTGGGTTGCGGATAAGTCCAGTATGGCGTCCGTATGGACGACGAGCAGGTTTCCGGTTCAGGAGGTTGTTTCCACTTCAAACTAAGGGTACGCGGTTGCCACGGTGAGGTATGCTTCGCCACGTTGATCTACCGACCAGTTATCCATGGAGCTAACGGGCCTAACGCCGTTGGTGGTGACGGGTGATTTCAACGCTTGGGCTGTTGAGTGGGGAAGTCGCTCTACGAAACAGAAGGGTCAGATCCTGTTGGAGGCTTTGGCAAAGCTCAACTTAGAGAAATGGTGCGGAGTCGATCATCGATGTGACGTTCACCAGCCCAGGACTGATCACGAATTGGAGGGTAGACGATGGCTACACCAATAGCGATCACCAGTTGGTTTGCTGTAGTGTAGAAAACAACGCGATGCGGCAAGTGACGGGTACAACCAACACTCACACCGTCCGTGGCTGGAAGACATCGCATTCGATACCGAGGTATTCGAAGAAGCAATGAGAAGAGAGTGCAATGGAGGCAGTTGGCTCCGCCCTACTGCTGACCAACAAGTTGCCGTACTATCGCGAGCGTGCGACGCTACCATGCCTAGAACCAGTGGCGTAGCTATGGCTTAGTGGGCCTGGTGCGGTGCAAAAATGTGGGCCCCCAATAAAAATGACGGAACAGTTTTTTCTTTCATTAAAGGAATTGAGACAAACAAAAAATTGATATTTTTCTATTTATTTATTCCGTTTTCCGCAAAATCAAAAATTAGGTAAATTTAGATACTCATATTCCGTGCCATCTGGTTAGAAAAATCAAAAATTACAGATTTAAAATCAATGGAATCAGTGATTTCACGTTCGATTGATAAAGTAGCAAAGTTTGTTAATCTCAAGTTACTCATCGTTGACCTGAAATAGTTCTTGATCAACTTTAATTTAGAGAAACTTGAGCAACTTCAACCTAGAGCCAACTGTTCTCAGGTACATATAGTCACGCGCGAACGCAGATTATTTCCCTCACCCTGTTTCATGTTTTCAAGTTAGCCACACAGCAACACAAATAGACAACGTTTTCCAGATTTGGTAAAAGCACCGCTCCGAGCCGCTCGGTGACATCGCCAAATTACAAACACCCAGCACCACGAGCGTATTATCTTCTTATGCGACATTCGTAGCAAGCACCAGCTTGGCGCAAGAGCTAAAGAAGCTACGAATGCAGTGCGATAACCTTGTGTTTGTCACCGAGAGGCACGTTGAGCGTTTTTTTCTTTTTCGTTTTGTTTTGATCCGTGAAGAGATAATTGCTGTGTGATAAACAAAAAAAAAAAAACAATATCGCACGCTTAGCCTTGGGGCTAATAGCGGTCTCGATCAACTAGATTAGTTGAGAGAATTCGTTACCGATATTGTTTTTGGCACATTTTGTATGTGTAGGATAAGTACAACGATACACTGTGCCCCAGTGCTGAGTCGAGAAAATTTCCAGCTAGAAAAGATCCTCGACTCGTTCGGGAATCGAACCCGATATCACAATCGTGTCGGAGAGCTAGCCGACCGACATCGCTAACCACAGAGCCACGGGGACCACATTTGCTGTGTGATGCTCTTCTTAATTTGTTGCGCGCCAAACTGAAAACCAAAGCACCTAGCCCGAATGCGTGTGGGTTATGAAGGTAGAGCTACAATCAAGCTCTGCTTGAGATGCTTTGCGTGCTTTACCAAGTTTGTTTAGGAATTTTGTGTGTTTTTTTTCATATAAACTCGTTTTTTTAATGAAGATTGGTGATTATGCTTCCTGAAACGACGTAAAGTATCAAAATATTGTGTTGATTATTCTCTACTGTATTTTCTGGCTGAAGGCTCAAAAATATAAAGCAATTTAAATCTCACATTGAGGAGTAATACGCCCCGGTTCTAATGCCTATATCTAGTTTTCTATATTTAGAGAACAACACCTCGTAGAACACCTTGCTTTTAGCCTTGTTTCATTTTTCCATAAGACGTAAATAAGCATCCTGGTTTGCGCGTGTGGTATAGTAGTCGTGTGAAAAAACATCAAATGTGAGAACGAAACAAACAAATCCAAGTAATTGCAACTGTGGCGAGTGGAAATTTTTGGCGGCATGTTTTTTTTGAAACTATTAAACAGAGCATTATTTTGCTGCTTCATTACATTAAATTTCATTACATTTCATTTCATTGAATTCATGACATTTAATTTCCAAAACAACACAAATATATAGTCACCCACTCATCCGCATACGTCGTCAGCGCTCACCCTCTGCACTGGCCGCAACGTGTAATATACATAGCAAAGAGTGCAGAGTACAAGGGGACGGAGATGCCACGAAGCAAAAAAGCATGCAAAATGATTCGGGGCTACACTGTGCGCTCTACGCAACTTTGGAAAAACACCAACGAAGGGATATCCGCTGTGTGGTGGTATTCTTCATTCTTCGCGTGTCGAATCATCGACTGAAGCACCCAGCTCAAGTGCGTGATACTAGCAAGCAAGAGCTCAATTTTTGTTCCGCTTCTAGTGCGGTGCGTGCTTTACCAAGACTGGCTTTTAGCATCGCAAAAAATCGCTCCTTCGTTGCGTGTTTCCTCGTTGCATCGAATGTTTTCTGCGATCGCAAAACATTCAACTTCGGCGTCAGTCGAATCACGAATCATGGTAAAAATGAACACCGGTATCACGTATACTTTGTCCGTGTGGATCACGAGAGCAGAGTGGCGAGTACAAATACATCTGAACTTGACAGATGGGCATGTTGACCGGTTCGGTCTTCGCAAGATTTGGGGGCCCCCTTAAGTGGTGGGCCTGGTGCGGACCGCACCAAACGCACCCCCCTAGCTACGCTACTGCCTAGAACCCTCCAACCTAAGAATGGGAAACCACCGGCTTACTGGTTGACGGACGCGATAGCCGACCTTCGCAGTTCAGCCTTCGTGCAAGATGGAGGATGCAGCGTGCGCGAACAGACGAACAGACGGATTGAGCGCCGCGCAGCATTCGGTTCTGCAAGATAGGCACTAAAGAGTGTGGTTAAGGCAAGCAAGAGGGCCTGCTTCGATAGGCTATGCGTGAGTGCCAAAACGAACCCTTGGGATAACGCCTATAAAATCGTAATGGCCAAAACCAAAGGCGCGCTGGCGCCGGCAGAGCGATCACCAGCAAAGCTGGAGCGTATTATCGGGGGTCTCACGTCCGACGTTCCAGTATCTCGGACACGGACCAAGGATGGTCGGCCAACCTGCCGAACATCCAATCCGTGAGCGACGACAGCCGTGTCGAGATTGAGGGAGAGGTTAGGGTTACGAATGAAGAACTCATCGTGATCGCCAACTCCCTTAAAGTGAGCAAGGCAACGGGACCGGATGGTATCTCTAACCTGGCAATCAGAGGTGCCTGGATGACTGCCTCTTACCGGACAGGTGGAAGCGGCAGAGTTTGGTCTTACTGCTGAAAGCCGGGAAACTGCCAGGGGATTCATCGGCATACAGGCCTATCTGCATGCTAAACACTGCGGGCAAGGTGCTTGAGAGGATTATCCTCAACAGACTGGTGAGGTACACGGAGGGTGTACACGGTCTGGCAAGTAACCAGTTCGGTTTTCGAAAGGGCAGGTCCACGCTGGATGCTATCCTCTCCGTCACCGAGGCGGCGGAGGTAGCACTCCAGCGCAAGAGAAGGGGCATACACTATTGCGCAATCGTCACGCCTAACGTGAAGAATGCGTTCAATAGCGCCAGTTGGGACTCCATAGCGCTTACGCTCTAGAGCATCCATGTCCCGGTGTCGTTGTACAAGATTCTGGAAAAATACTTCCAGAACCGAGTACTCGTTTACAACACGGAGGAGGGTCAAAAGTGCGTCCCAATTACCGCAGGAGTTCCTCATGGTTCTATCCTGGGACCGGTTTCGTGGAATGTCATGTATGACGAGGAGTTGAAACTCAAGTTCCCTGTAGGAGTTGTGATCGTCGGCTTCGCAGACGACGCACTGTATACGCAAGGTCGAAGACTAGATGCACTCGAGGAAACTGGAGTTAGCGCACGTGAAAAACCGCAAATCAGAGCAACTGGCGGTGGTCAGAGTCGGAGTCTGCACCATCACCTCAAAGCGATCTTTGTAGCTCTTGGGGGTTATGGTTGACGATAAGCTCACATATAAGAGTCACTTCAACTATGGTTGCAAGAGGGCTTCAACGGCTATTGCAGCACTATGTTGAATGATGTCGAATAGCTTAGCGGTGAATGGCAGCAAGCGTAAACTTCTTGCCAGCGTGGTTTCGTCCATACTTAGGTATGCAGGCCCAGTTTGGTCCAAGGCGCTAGGTACTTACAATTATCGTGGTAAATTGGAAAGTACCTACAGGCTCATGTGCTTGAGGATTGCGAGTGCGTTCCGTACGATGTCATCCGACGCAATCTGCCTCCTGTCCGGCATGATGCCTATCGGCATAGCCATTAGGAAGGACGTAAAATGCATCGACAAATGTGTCACAAGGGGCATACGAGGTACTAGAAGATCACTATCGATGATCAGATGGCAGCATAAATGGTCCAATTCCACGAAAGATAGATGGACGCACCGCCTTACTCCGGTGGTTTCCGGGTGGGTCGGGAGACGCCACGAGAAGTAAACTTCCACCTGACACAGATCCTGTCAGGTTATGGTTGCTTCAGGCAGTACCTATACAGGTTCGGGCATGCGGGGTCCCTCGTGTGCCCCGAGTGCGTGGATGCGGAAGAGACGGCTGAGCATGTCTTCTTCGTATGTCCTCGTTTCGCGCGTGCGTTCAGAGGATGTGTGAAGACTCGAACATCTGGAAGGCGGTTTGTGCAGCCGCCTCTCAAATAGCCCTAGAGTTGCAAAGCAGGCGACAACCGACACGTCAGTGCTAGCTAACTGCCAGTCTCAAGGTTAATTAGCTAATTAGCTAAGAGATTTGATAGAGCCAGGAGGTTGCACAAAGCATAAAAGCCGCTTCCCGAAGCAATACTTAGCGGTCGTCCCGGAGACTATTATGGGCTGGAGACTGGAGGGGTTTTAGTGGGTCTGGTCACTGATTCAAACCAACCCCACACACCCTGAAGTTGGTCACCCCAGGCGTTCGATCGCAAATTTTCTCTCCACCTGAAATAAAAAAACCACTTGGCTTGAATATATAGAATTATTTGTCTGAGAGCTGTGCGGAATCTATTTTTTTACATATGTCTCATCGTCCTTAAAACTGTCGAATTTGGTCAGAACTTTCTCATACAGCATCCTAGCGTGGCGTTTTGCAACGAGATTCTGCTTGAGAGTCCTGTTGGGGTGCAAGCTGGTGTGGAATGGCCGCAGACCTTCATACCGACAGACTCGTCGAAAAGTGCTGTACGGGGTCGAGAACTATAGATAATATAGAAGATTTGACTAATTTTTTTCATTTATGTTCTATTTTAGATTAATGTACATATTTGTTTATTGCAGTGTAAAGAAATTCAATCTTGGGCTTTCTTTCTAATCAAAACCTTGGGTTATTCAGAGTACTTTTGTGTGTAGACATAACCTAAATCTCCCAGAATTCGTTACTAATTCTGGTTAATTTTACTGTACCCTATTTATTTAATAAATTCGATGAAGTTTTAGCACAGGGAACAGACATTCATCTTAGGTGTGGAAACTTGCAACCGTCATTTAACCGTAAGTGGTAATGCTCCCGCTATACGGCACTCGCGTCAATGATAAACCAAGTACTGATATCGATAAAAGATCAATACGGCAATATTTATTATTATTTATGCAACTGGGGCACCACAAGACAGATGTCGTTAGTGTATTCACGTATTTCGAGTCAAATTTTTACACACGATTTTCAATTTTGTTAATATGTAGATGATTGTCTGTTCTCTGTGGTTTTAGTTAGTTTTAAACGGTGCTGGTATGTATATGTACATAGCCACACAGACTTGACTTGCGCTATCTTCATGGACTTTCGCCCATACACATTTTTGAAAATTTAATTAGAGTGTAGATTCTGGTCTAAAAGCCTCTTCGACTTTCTAAATGTCAACATTTACGGAAACATTATCGCGTAAATTTATTAACTGGACAATAACAGAAATCTATGTCCCTTCCTTTCTTACGAAATGTTGATATCATGTTCATATCGTCACAGGATCAGTTCAGATACGCTGTTTGTTTCAGCTTTGATACTACGCAATATACTACGTTTTACTGGAGTACTATCAAGGAAAAAGTAGCAAAGCAAGTGGTATTTGCAGCAAAAAATACTTTCGCTATGAAATGCCATGCATTTGCCGCACTCCATCAAAGCTCGTCATAGGTAACATTGTTTGAGTGAATCTTGTATCGACACGACTTCGAGTCCAGAATACCTGTCCATTAACGTACCCTGGTGTCGATATTTTTAGTGGAGAAACTGAGACGTTAACGTATCGTTGTAAGATACGGGTGGCTGTGAAACTTGGAGCAGTCAAAATGGTATTGCAATTAGTCAGGCGTCCCGCAAGGACGCACATTAGGATCATTGTTACTCTCGTTGTTCATCACCGACGTCACATTTTTGTTGCCCCGTGGTTGCCAACTTCTTCATGCAGATGGTCTTAAAATTTACCTGGTCATTGAATCGATTGATGACTACATTACACTGTAGATCTTGCTAAACATATTGTAAAAACCGATGAAACATTAGCTGTAACTTTGAGCATCTTTTAGACTATTATAGGGTGTTTTTGCAACAGTTACATTTTTACACGTTTTTTTACACGGCCCGTATTAATCGTGTAAAAAATACTTTACTACTTTACTTGATGTCATACAATCAAACATTTGAGCAGTTAAACAACTGACCTCCGTTATTTAAAATGGTGAACAATCTGGCATAGACACGATTTCCAATGGAGCAAATTAGAAAGTATAACGAAATTAATCGGCAAACCGGAAATTCATACTTATATTTCACATAAAATTCTGCATTCATCGACAATCTGCAATTTAGCTTCACCACAGAATGTATTTATCATAGTTTCGAATACTGATTACCGGCACTTTTGGTTTTGGTTTTGTTTCAGTAAAGATCAACCTGTTGCTGTTCACTAACGCCGAATTTTGGTTCTATTTGTTTCGCATTGCGCTCAGCAAACCGCAAATTTCAACAATGTTACGAATTCAAATTTTCTTCCCAGTGATAAATATGTATGATGGTGAGCTGGAAAAAAAGTGTCAAACCCAGCATGACGTTGTCAGGTCCGGCGAGCGAGGAAAAGAGTAGGAGATTATGCACCCAGGAATGGACCAATTCTGTCGTACGTTTTCCAACCGAACCAGCAGGTGGAACGTCCTGCCACTATGAATAACATCGGGAATGCACTTGGTTAGACCGCGGAACCGGTCCTGCTGGGAACCTGCTCCGGTCAGCAGCAGCCGTCCTACCTACCGCGTGCATCCGTTCAGTATGTCCTTCGGCAACGAATTGTTTGGCGCGGAGGAAAATCGAGCGCGCGCGGTTTTTACGCGACCGCAAAACTGTAGCTGCTATCCACACAACACACAACACACATAAACAACGGATATCGGAGATCAAAGTGCCATATCAGAACCGCAGACACTCCTGCCCAGCTCCGTCTTCTCCTAGAGCAATTTGCATAAAAATTATGCAAATCATTAAAATGAAGAAATTTGCATTCGCTCGTACTCGCAGTTATGCGCGAACGGTTTGCAGTGTGCATATTTATTAAGGCTGGTTCTATGTGCTGACCAAAGATGGAAGCAGACCGATGACGATGTTGTACAGCATCGCCCAGGAGGGTTCATTGTAAGTTCGTACGTACGAATAATTCTCATTCACCAATGCTAAAAAGTTCCTCTACTTGACGGATTGATTGCACAAGTCTGGTTCAGCTATTGCTCCATAGAGAAGAAAAAGCATCTCGAACAGGTATAATACCAAAACGTAATGAATGATTACCAAAGTATAAGTACATGTACATACAGCAATCACAACTCCCATGGGAAAATCGGAACATATCCGCTCGTTCCGGATTAAGGTCATGACAAGGCAGTTTGGCAAGGAAGTGGAAGCATTTTTTTGAACCGTCCATGCAAGCGACAGCCGAATGCTAGATTTATGATTTATTGATTCATTTTTTTTTTCAAACCTTTCTAAATAAATAAACCGATTGAACCGGGGGCAAGCACACAACACGGAACCCCCCCGAGAGCAATAAATCATCACCATCGCACCGGTACAGATTGTTGCAGTCCTGAACAGCTGCGGCGGCGCGGGTGTCCCCGGAAGAGAGGCGGATGGAAACCGAACAAACGTTTCAGACTGGCGCTGCTGCTGTAGCCGCCGCTGATCGATGAACACACCAAAAGGAAATCCCGGAAGAAGATACTCGCTTGAATGGTGCCACCCGGACCGGGAAGAGTGGAGCCCCGGTTTTGTCTAGGTGTGCCGAACATAAGCTGTAATCAAATCTTCAACTTTCCATTCACACTGACTTCTCACTTCAACTTCCTATTAAAAATGATTGATGACAAGTAAAGCGAGAGGCACTAATATAGGACGCTACCAAGCCTGCTGCCGGTGACTACCAGCTTCCCCGACCGTGTCGTCATCGTCGTTGGGGGAGCGTAAGAAAGTTTAACACTGGACGATGGAAATCTGGGTAAATTTAACAAGGCTTGTTGTGGACCGGATAAACTGGCAATTAATAATCTAATTTATTTTGGCTTGTATGCGTTGATTGCGTAAACTGCCAAAATGGTTGCCTTCGCTGTCAAACTTTAAGAATGTTGGATCTATTTTGGCTGTGATTAAGGTTATGTTCTGGTGACACTCTGCTAAAACGGTATCCTGAATGAAGGCTTTTAAGGCCTGCAGAGTTTTTATGGGTTTTGACATGGGGTTACGTTTTTGTTTTCTATACTGGGGTGCATTCTGTAATATTGGAAATTAAACTGGTAAATCTTCTGAGGATTTGAATGATATAACCATATGATGGATAACACTAACAATAAAAAGTTGGACAATTTTTCAATACGCTAGTAATCATTCTTATTTTATTGCTCAGCGGTAAAAAGATGATAAAATGATTAAAAATTTACGCAAACAATGAACCAATCACACATTCACATTCTTAGAACAGAGGACATGAATAGACCCAACCCTTCCCTGTGACATTCTCCGTATCAATGTCAAAATAAAATCATAGTGTACTTCCGTCCCGATAAGTCAATTTTTGTTTGCTTCCAGGAACTTAGAATAATTTGATGACCCGAAGGTAAAAGTTAGAGTGTTGAAAAAAACAGATGTCTTGAGAGACATTACAGTTATGTGGGGCATCATTATATTGAAAGAGTAAAATCCTGAAAATGCCAATTTAGGGTTATCAACCGTTAACTTATCGACTAGCCCAGCGGTTCTCAACCTGGGGTACGCGTACCCCTGGGGGTACTCGAAGGCCTTCAGGGGGTACGCGAAAGAAAAATCAGTAATGGCGGACAAAGATTTTTTTTATAAAAATCCATTTCAATCTGACAAATCTTGCTTTTAAAACATGACTGTAGCAATCAAAAAAACCGTAATTCAGTTTTAAACATGATCTAGACTAGCATAACATGATCTACCACTACCACTCTCCCACTCTACGAGAACATTCCAAGCTAGGGGGTACAATCGACATGAAAAATATCGCCAAGGGGTACGTGGGCAAAGAAAGGTTGAGAAGCGCTGGAGTAGCCAATGATGAAATACCAGTGACTCTAGAAATAGTTACACAAATTTCATAAATGCAATCGATTACAAGTTTCGATCCTACGTCATCGTCACCTATGTTTTGTGAAACAGAGAGAAAACTTCAAGCGCCAATTCGAATATTTGGAAACAAGTGTTTTACGCGCTGACTAGACTGACTAGACGCCACTAGAAATACTCAGAGAGAGAGAGAGAGAGAGAGAGAGAGAGAGAGATAGGCGATAAACATGTTATTTTAGATGTCTAGATCTTTTCTCAAAGCGTTAAGTTGACTTTTTTTTCATTCGATTCGTATAATCGATGGTTATGGTGAAAGTCCAGGAGATTGATGAAGTGCGTCGCTTAAACCGTGAATGTGTTAAATTTTAGGCTTATGTTGAATTTTATACACTATCACAACATCAGCCCTGCAAAGCGAGCGAGAAGCAAACCCTTCTCCTCTTTTCTGCTTGAGAATGAGACATATGCTATGCTTCTCAAGTCTTTTGCACACACGATTTCGAGATACTCTTACTTCTTCATGCGTTCCCCTGAGTAGTAGCAGCAAGCGCGCACCGAAACGCAAAAACTCTTTTGTATTGCTATTCAGCGATTGTGAAAGAGTTCCTGCTTGCGTGTAGGAGTACTCGACTAACATTGCTCGACTAGGAGGAGTGCTTGAAAAACTGTGCTCGAAAACGAAAATGCTTGCTTAATCTACCCGGTTTTGCTTTGTGCACTGACAGCCGAATGTTGGGGAAGAATTTGTAAAATATCGCATACTGGAACGTGTAGGGTATCGGACTGCTTTGGTAAATTTTTTATAGCAGTCTAATAGAAGTAGTCCGTTACCCTATTTGAAATACAAAAAAAAAAAATCAACGGGTATGTGCTTAACTGCACTAACTTAGGCTTGACGAGGGTGTAAAGATTTAATTCTGTCACAACACATACTATACTCGTATCATACACTATATCATACAAACACACGTACCATTCACATCTCTACGAAAAACGTACAAATATCATACACAACAAACCATGAAAATATCACAAAAATCACATACACCTATCATAAACCATACATTTCATAAACCAATACCCACATAAACTGCTCATAAATGTATAACAGTACCATGTAATTTCTCATCACTCTTGAAATTAACCTCAAAACCTTCTTCACATACCCTGTGCTTTTGTTGCTAAAGTGATAAAAAAATATGAATTTTTGTCAGTCCCATGTTACGATTAACGCAGGCTCAGAACTGAAAATAATTAGTATAAAGTTATAGCGTTATTTATAGACTGGAAGGAATGTCTCATCACACACAGAAGAGTCAGCTGATGCTGATAACTCTTATAGACCTGTGTGATCGAGACCAAAGTCATTCTGCGTCGTGCTTGCAAGTGCGACACAACTACGGAAGGTGCTCCGTACGGCTAAATTTTTCGAACTAAATTTCTATTTTTAACAACGGCTTTCTCCCGTTAACACGCAAGTTCATCAAGCAGACAGTATATGAAGTAGAGAGAACGAAAAATAGGCGAACTGGAAATATGATACAGATTTGGAAAAATATACCGCATCCCGACGGGACTTGAACCCGCAATCTTCCTGTCTCCCTGTAGTTAGGGATGAGCAATAAAATAAGTCGGCAGCGGAATGTGATACGATATAGATTGTGGAACAGTACCACCGTCCCCCGTAGTTTAGTTGGACAAAACACCATGTCGGAGACAGGGAGATTGCGGGTTCAAGTCCCGTCGGGATGCGGTATATTTATTTTTCCAAATCTGTATCATACTTCCGGTTCGCTTATTTTTCGTTCTCTTCACTTCATATACTGTCTGCTTAATTAACTATAAAGTTATAGTAACTATCATTGAAACAATGGAAAAAATAATAGAATAATAGAAAAACAAAGCAGTGGAAACCACAAGCACGTCAACGCTATCGCTAATCATCCGAAACCTGCTATCAAGAAGAAGATTCCGAAAACACTCTGCTGGTTGTGTGGAGACCCGCACTATGTCAAGGAGTGCTCTTATCAAAACCGTTATTGCAGCAAGTGCAAGAAGAAGGGTCACAAAGAACGCTATTGTTTCTCCGCTGAGCAGAAGTCATCCAGGCCGGTCGACAAACCAAGGAAAAAAAAACACGGTCAAGTCCAAAGGCATCTAATTGGTTAAAAAAGTCGACCTCTCAAAGAAACGGAAGCTGAATCTCAACGGCTTCCCGATCCAGTTGCAACTAGACTGTGCGTCAGACATCACAATAATCTCCGAGCAAGTTTGGGAAGAGATTGGCAAACCACCAACTCAAGAGACTGAAGTTGAAGCTGTCAGTGCATCCGGAGACGAGTTTGGTATCATCGGTGAATTGCTAGCAAACATCACTGCCCATGGCATCACCAGACTAGGCCGAGTTTTTGTTTCAAGCCAACCGGATCTCAACGTCTTCGGCATCGAGACGATCGGTCAATTCCAGGGGGCAGAAGTGGCTGTCAGATTGCCTATAAAACCAGCGTACCCAACGTTGCCAACTTTCGGCACCAACCGTTGGTGCTTTGGCGTTTCCTCGTATGCGCAAGCAACAGTAGGGGAGAGTTGACAACCGCATTAGCAGCTAGATTTTCTAATTTGTTTGTTAAGTTATTGTTCCTGAGTATTGAGCATATTAGGTGATCTGAAGAAAAATGCGCTTTTTATTTCATTCGTTCATTTTGTGTGGAGTCAAGGTTGAATTTGAACTGACAGGTGAATGATACAGCCGCAATTTTTCAAATAGTAAAGGTGTATTCTCAAATCACATGTGAATAATGCAGCTCGTATTGTGTAAAAAATTTACTAATAGTTTAGTTTTCAAGATTCCCCACGATTGAACAAAAAAAGCTTGACTGTTTGATTATCTCCATCTGCAAATTATGAAATCAGCTTGCTTCTGGAAGCCAAATAAAAGCAGGAATCAGTGTTCTCGCCGCTTCTGCACATTTGATTGTATTTTACAAATATGCTATTCCGAGTTTGTAGCTTGTAGAAAACATCGCTGAGTTGAATGTATCGAGTAGAATATTCAAAATTACAACAGATAGCTGCTCTCTCCTAATTGTCGTGAACAAACGACGCCATATTGAATTACGATAAAACTGCTTGACTTCACCCCCTTGGTCAATTCGATCTCTGGTTAGTTCCGTTCAACACACTGATCCAGTCTGTACAGCAGAAGTTCGAGCCCTTAGTAGAGAAGCTCCGTTCCAGATTTCCTGATGTTTTCCTAAGTTCCCTCGGTCGTTGCACCAAAGCACAAGTGAAACTGTACCTCAAACCCAATTCACGCCCTGCACGAAAAAGTTGGATGGTGCGAAACCAGTACAAAATTGTGCTTTTTTTAGAGCAATTGTTGATGTAATTCGGAACCAGTACAATGATTGCGTGTTGGGCATAACGCAATTAATGCTCTAGCGTTTCTCCACTGTATTTGGCAGCTCCAAACTACTACACCTAAACAGTTCAAGCAGCATTGCAGAGCGAGCGAGAAGCAAAACCATTCTCCTCCTTTCTGCTTGAGGACGAGACATATGCTACGCTTTTCAAGTCTTTTGCACACACGCTTTCGAGATACTTTTTCTTCTTCATGCATTCCTCTGAATAGCAGCAAGCATGCACCGACAGTATGAGTGAGACTAACAACACTGGTATCAAGTATGTACAGCACGGGTGTCTCGCTCATTTCGTAAAGCAGCGAGATATCGCCTTGCGCGTCGCAATCCGAGCCGAAAGAGAAGCGAAAGAGCAACCTGCAAATTGTAGGTGACGTGTCTAGTCTTGCCGTACGTACATGGAAATTCTACGAGCGAGAGAGAAATTTCTCTCGTCGCTTGCACTGCTCCATGAGTAGCAGTCACTAATACACTCGACGTGAGAAATAAAGTGTCGGTATACGATACATATTCTGATTTCATTCTATGTCAATGTATTCGCAGTACAACTGTTGCGTTATGCGTTTCACACATTTATTATGCGATTTCTGTGCAACATTTGTGCGAATCGGGAAGACACAATGATTGTACAAGACTTCAACTTTTGCGTGTGTGTATTGTCCAAAGAGGCCGGTGGCCTACGCTGCACTTCCCAAAGTTGACGCCGAACTACAGAGATTGCAAGATAAAGGTATCATTTCACCAGTTCAATTCTCCGACTGGGCGGCCCCCATCGTGGTTCTTTGCAAGGCTGACAACGTCTCCGTTCGTGTTTGTGGTGATTACTCTACGGGTCTCAACGACGTGCTGGAATCCGATTGCCATCCTTTGCCGCATCCGGAAGACATGTTTGCCGAGCTAGCTGGTTCCCGCTTTTTCTCGCACATCGATCTCTCAAATGCATACCTCTAAGTGGAAGTCGAAAAAGAATGTTGCTGACCATCAACACTCATCAAGGATTGTTCCAGTACAACCGTTTACCGCCCAGAGTCAAATCCGCCACTGGTGCTTTCCAGAGAATCATCGATAGTATGGTAGCCGGCATTCCAGGTGTCAAACCATATCTTGACGACATCATGATTGCTGAAAAAAACTCAAGAGGAACACGATCGCAGCCTTTACGCTGTGTTGGAACGAATTCAAGACTATGGATTTCATCTCCGCATTGAGAAGTGCGTTCTCACTTCCACAGAATAAATTCCTGGGTCACATCATTGACAAGGATGGTCTCCACCCTGATCCTGAGAAGACGCGCGCCATTTCTCAGATGCCAGCCCCGAAGAACATTTCGCAGGTGCGATCCTGTTTGGGAGCAATAAACTACTACGGACGATTTGTTGGCCAAATGAAAGAGCTTCGTGCGCCACTGGACCGTCTGCTGAAGAAGGACGCTCGCTGGGATTGGACCGCCGAATGCTAGAGGTCTTTCGAACGTTTTAAGACAATTCTCCTTTCCGATTTGTTGCAGACTCACTACGATCCAGATAAGGAAATCATCGTTGCAGGTGACGCTTCTAAGGACGGTTTGGGTGCAGTGATTATGCATCGTTTTCCGAACGGCGCTGTCAAGGCCATCGCATACGCTTCAAGATCACTGACACCAGTTGAACAGAACTACGGACAGATCGAGAAGGAAGCTCTGGCGCTTATTTTGGCAGTTACCCGTTTTCACAAAATGGTTTTCGGACGTAGAATCACTCTTCAAACCGACCACAAGCCGTTGCTGAAAATATTTGGAAGCAAGAAGGGTATTCCAGTTTACACCGCAAATCGCCTACAACGCTGGGCACTCACGCTGGTGCTTTATAACTTCGACATCCAGTTCGTGCCGACTGTAAGTTTTGGTCACGCTGATCTCCTGACACGCCTGATGAGTTCAAACAGTAGACCGGACGAAGACTACATCATCGCTGCTTTGCAAATCGAATTGGATGTGAAAGCGATCCTCGACGACTCTATATCTGCTTCACCGGTCACATCTGAAATGATAGTCAAGGAAACAAGTCGTGATCCAGTCCTACAAGAGGTGATCCAGCACAGCCGCAAACTGCAACCCAACCACAGGATCCAGCCATTCGTCAGTTTTTCATCAGACGAGACTACGTTGGCCCCGTGAATGGTTACTACTATTTGGTTATCGTCGACGCCTACTCAAAATGATCCGAAGTTTTCCGCACCCGCACACAAATCAGCTGAAGCAACGTCATGGCGACTGCGAAAGTTCTCCAGTATTACCAAACATGCCGCTCTCTATGCTGTAGGATGAATTCAACATCCAACCAATGAGGCCCGCTATTTCTGAGATTCAAGATGAACCAGCTGCCCCTGTAGTTGAAGAAGCTTTTCCAATCATACCTGAAGGTGAATCAGATGACGGTTTTCAGGATGCAGAGTTAGCCAGCAGCCGTTTCCTGTCTCCTGCCCAGCCAAACCGTCCAGTTCGAAATCGTAGGGTTCGAAATTGGCTGAACCCCTACGATCTCTTCTAAAAAGGGAGATGTAATGAAATAGTCAAGTAAGCCTTGACGTGCTGTCAAGGCTATGAAATAACCACCAAAGAAGCTAGACTATTAAAGTAGAACTTAACAGTTATTACAAGTTTTTCTTTCTTGAAGAATACAACAAGCTGGTAACCTGAAATGTAGCATTTCTTACAAGAAATTAGTCAACAAATCGATTGGTGATGGTTTCATTCTGTGCTGGGCACTAGAAAGGGTCTATTCTGCCCTTTTTCACCCTATATCTGGGTGTTTTTGAGTTTCCTCTGTTGTAGCTACGATTGTCGCTGCTTATCCTGCGCAAAAATGATCAAATCCCACGAATACATTAGCGTGAGACTTAATAGAGATGGTTCCATTTAGTTCGCGGCCTTAGAATGGCATGGTATATTCTACCCATTTCACCGTATTTATGTGATTTCCGTGCTAAAACGTGAGTAACAACAAACGCCGCTCAGCTCACAGTTTAATAGTAAACTTATCATGAGTGAAATGTTTCAGGAAATCGAATGGTGATGATTTCATTTAGATCCCACAACTCACCTTATTCTTGTAATTTCATTATAAAATCCATATATCATTAATATACACTGAATTTCCGACCCTGGATATCGTTTGGAGTCTTTTCAGTGTCATCACATTATTTCCAGAGAGTTTTTTTAGTGTTGGATGTAAGTTATTCTGGAGTATTTTATGAAAAGGTCGTATGTCTAAACGTAAACAAAACGAGTGAGTGTTATATCCCTTGTACTTCACAAGCACAAATCAACTCTCACTCGTTTTGTTTACGTTCAGACATACGACCTTATCACGGAGTACTCCAGTATTGTTATAGACCATCGCACGGTGACATCACTCACCTTAGTTTGACAGCTACTGGTAACTTTATTTACTTTTGGGTAGGGATGGGCGAACGGCTCATGGGCGGTTCAATAATGCTCCGTCAGAAAAAAACACAAAATCCAAAACGTAAACAGAGTTACCACTAGCTGTCAGAAAAGTGAGGTTAAAGAGATTCGGCGAGATAGTCTATACAATGCAAGTGATAACTTGAATTCTACGCCAACCTTGCGGTCGTGGCTGTGCGCCGGTGGAAACATACGATTTTTTTCTATGTCCGAAGAGCATTGGACAAAATTGCCACTGCGCCAAGAATGGTTGTCTTTTGTAGGTGGCCCTTACACAGATTACAAGATGCGCGAGTTCATTGATGGAGTTGAGCATGTTGATTGCTAGTCTGTGTCCCAATTCGGTACTACATGGCTGATGAAACCAGAGACCGTTTTGCGATTGTAACTCTATAACTGGTATGGAGTTGAGAGGAAACTTTCGAAGAAGTTGATCCTCGATGTAGTAATAACCCAGCAGAATCAGAGCAAATATACCGAACTTTCAGGTTCAGCGTTGCAAAAGCGGCAAGTGTCGGTTAAGCCTTTGACGATTTACCTTATGTGATAAAGACCAGAGTAGTGTCCAGGGAGGAGTCCTGTGATAATGCGTAGTTCACAAGGGGTAATCTAAGTAGCCTGTTGGAAACATGTACATGTTGCCATTGAGATGATATTTCTAGCTTTTTCCATGTACTTATTTCGCCTTAAATGGCGGATCTGGAGAAATCCTGAACCTTACGAGGGCTTACGAGGGCGAAGTTATACGTGGCCGAGCAATGGTGACATAAGACAAGAGCGCATATCATTACTGAGACTCAGTCTTAACCCGTTCCGTAGCGGGGGAGTGATTGTATGCGTCCTTAGCTTGGTAAAGGGTATAATTAACTATAAAGTTGAATTAATGTTCAGCCCTTCTTCTAAGCACCACTGGGAAGTAGTGGTAAGAGCCATTTGTATGCGACAAGCTATAAATGCATCACATTTTTCCTGAACAATAAGGACTACGTCATCAATCTACCCAACGACTTCGTAGTCAGACTGCGATACCTTGTTGAACGTCTACCATCAGTGACCTTTGCTGGAGAGAGAAATATTGTCCCTGAGGACACCCCTTTATTGCCCCTACTGTGACAGATGTATCAGATTTGCATCCAGTCCATTGAAATATTGTAGAGTTCTTTACTTTGTAGAGTCGCGTAAATAGATGCGGAGAACGTGTTATCGCAAGCTCCCTCAATTTTAAGAAAAGCGCAGACCAACTTTCTTCCGCGATCATGTGCTATAGGTTACTTGCTGCGATGTCTAGTTCAACTGGAGTTTAAATATTTTGTAACGAGTTGCTTGCTCCCGTAACTATCTTTATTTGATTAAAACTTGGACATTTTTTGTGGAATCGCTCCAATGATTTCGTACAAAAGCTGCGATAGTTTGTTTGGGAGATCGTCAACCGCCAGTGACCAAAGCGGGGTAGAGAAAACTCTTTCCTGAGGACACATTTTGCTTACCTCTACTGTGACAAAAGTACCTCAATGCGGCTGCAATTTTATTGTTTGAAGGCACTGGTATTGTAATAATTTTGACTTCTGCATTTTGAAGAGCCGTGTGAATATTTAGATGCAAAGGACGTGTTATCGAAAGTTTTCTCAATATCAAGTAAAGCGCAGACCACTGTCTCTTTATATTTTAGTGACTTATTGTGCTTGAAAACGGTTTTTCAATTCGTTAGAATAGCGGGCGTAATTTAGAACCCGTTAGTGACGGTAAATCTTCAACTCTTCTAGTGGATGAGTTGTAAAAAATAAATACAACTTACATAGTTTACAAAAGAATAATCATCACTATGCTGCCAATGTCGTGATCTGTGGGAATTTGTGAGATTCAGTGGCGAAAACTCTATTTCTTTGTTCACCAATTATTTGTCAGTCCCGAACATGTGCTGCACGCCATTCAATGTCTTGAACGAAATCATGGCCTACCAGATGCTCAAAACACAAACTCAAAACTCAACATAAAGACCGCCGTCATCTTGGCACTCTGCCGAAACCAAAACTCGTCAAAAGTTTCGGTATTTCGATATATCCCGTAGCTTTGCTTGCGGTAAAAAAGTTCAATATTTATTTTTCCACTGCTGAACGCAGCCACCATCTTGAATGGGACGTGTTTAAGTCCAGAGTAGGAATAGGTCTCATAATAATTCTACGATGCTGCTAGTGCTTGTTTGAACTAACGAGAGCTCGTTTGTACCTAAAACACAGATATCACCATGAATTGGCAGCAGTTTGAAACCGCTCGAGAGAGGATTGTTTTTGTTTTTCTTTCAGATTTTGAAAAAGCAAGCGCAACGAAACAAACTCTCCTCTTAACCGTGTGCACAAAGATGAAAACAACTTGCATTTGTCTTCGTCCTCGCCGTCATCGCCATCGCCAGGGAGTCGAGGCAGCCGCCGATGGCGACGGAAGAAATGAGTGGAACGCAACTTTCTCGAAGAGCTGCGATGAAAGAGTTCACGGACCGGTGGAGGAGAGCAAACAGTAAGAACGCGAGCAAACAAAGTTGCGGAAAGAAAGGTTGTTGTTTTGATTTGCTGTACGTTCAGCTAGGAGTAGGCAAAACAACACACTTAATCGACGACGGAATGACCCGGTGATTGTGAATGGGCTGTCACACCAACAACGTGGGATAAACATCCTTAATTTGATGGTGGTTATTGTATTAGTTTTATACTATGGAGTGGAACAACTCGGCTCTCTGATAATAAAAGTTGATGAAAGTTATCAGAAACTATTGCAGAAGAAGGTAAACTTGCAGACGACTGTTGCCAAAGGAAAGTTGATATCAATACTGTTTCGGAGTAACCCAAAGTTACTCAAAAACCTGTTTGAAGAAAATCTTGAATTCGTATGTGAACAAACGGCAATGTAAATTTAAAATCGATTCCTAAGTTAAAAACCTCATTGCAGCTTTGATAACTAACATTTTGGTTCAACTTGGGTATTAATTTATCCAATCTGCACACTTATGATCTTTACTGAAAAACCCTGAATTGCTTGAATATGGCAATAATCTATAAGTTCCTACAGTTCCTAAACCCTTCAACATCCGGCTTGAAGCTGTACCTTTAATTTAGAGTGTAGCAGCCATTAGCAATTTCAAGTGGTTCGTTCAGTACCGGGTTGTTGTTGTTTTCGATAATTATTGAAAAAGCTGTCGTCTCACGTACGAACACGAACCCACTTGGGGTTAGAAGGACGGGGTAGAATGCTGAAACGGACAGCAGCGCGGTACAGCGCGTACCAAACCAAGCAGAAGTCTCGGTCTCGGTGTGAGTCAGACCAGGAGTCCACTTGTGGTGGTACCGGCCAGATCTTCGTCCGCTAATTGAAAGGTGCGATATCGGACGCTGGACGTTGGCCGTTTGTTTTTACAAGAGGGTGGAGTTTGGGATCGAGTGTGCAAACAGAATGTGCTGATTAGACGTATGTTTGTCTGTGCGCTGTCGAGATATGGTTGCGTCATGTTCGGGGTATTGTGTGTGGAATCAGGTAAACAAACAAGTGAAAGGGAGGATTTGGTACTTGTTGTAAGGACGCCGTATTTATTCGTTTCCTGTGCCAAACACAAAAGGTAATTTAATTTTGTTTTGCCAAACGAACGCATTCCGGTTCCAGTGCACACATGTGCTTTTATGTCGCAATCATTCGGAAAGGCAAGTGTGTTCAAGAAAAGGGAATTTCCTTTCTCCGGTTTCGTTCTGCTCGTGCAGATCGTAAAACAATATTTACTGCTCTCGGTTGTTTGATGTTCCCATTATCGAACAACGAAAGAATTTTCACCCGATCTTCACCTCGGAGGGCGAAAAAATCGTGCACCGCACGGCTTTTGTACCTGTGAAGTATGCATACACGGTAGAACGGTTCTCCCCGTGCAGGGTCCCCTCAACCCGCATGCAAACGCATGCAGAAGAGGTGCCAGAGGTGTTAAAAAGGTGTCGAGTTTTCCGCACGTATTTCTTACAAAGTGTGCCCGCCTGCCTTTACCTCCAATGGTTTATACCTGTCCCAGCGAAGCAGAGAGAGAGACAGACAGACTGGTAAGCAAATAAACTGACAGCATCTCCGTTTCAAAGGAAATCGGAATCTCGCGTCGAGAGTTTATTTTTTTACGATTTCCTAGTACGACACTTTGGCTGCTGCTGCTGGTTGAGTCCGAACCGAGCGAAGCGATATGTGACGAAAGAAGTGCGCTTTTTTACGCTTCCATGAAATTGACGGATTGTGGTTTATTTCGTCTCGGGTAACACCATCGGCATCGCGCGCAGCAGTAGGAAAATCAAGTTTTAAGGGCTTGTTTGTGGGTTTCCGATGGAAACAGTAATTGTGAAAAGATAATGAAAACAAAAACGGTGTCAGGGTTTGCTTAAGATTATCATGAGGATAACAGCTTTTTTCTCATCGATTCAAAAGAGTCACTAGAGAGTTGATAAGATCTTATTGATAACATAGTCTTGATTGTCCCATCTATATTTTTTTTCCAGGAATTCTTCGCAATTCTTCACCTTCATTCACCGCAAACAGTGAAAACCGGCTGTGGCAAAATTTTGAGATTTGCAGGTGACAGTTAAGGTGAAACGAAGCCCGTCGAATTTCACTTTGAATGGAGTTGAAATTGGGTTGTTTAGCTATATCAGTTTTTCATGTCATCTGAAAGAGCTCCATTTTCTGAGCAAAAAGTGATTTTCAGAAATTTTTATCATTGTCCTTCAATTTTTAAATCACGAATTAATACTGCTCGAAATCTGCTTGAAATCGCTACAATGACAGTTCACCCATATACCAACTGTCATTGTAGCGATTTGGAGCGATTTTTATTTTTCATTTAAAAATCGAAGAACAACAATATAAAATTTAAAAAAAAACACATTTTGCTCAAAAAATTACACTCTATTAGCTGATATATAAAAATCAGAAATCCGTGAGTAGCTAAACAATCCAATTGACCGGAGTTGTCAGTTCATGTTTGCTGACTTTTCGCCAGTCGTTGTTAGGGGAAATTTCTGCCTTTTATTGAAGCACTCTTGAAAGATACAGAGCTCTTCATTTCTAATGTAAGGTCAGTGTCACACTTTAAAATAGATCTCCAAATTGCTCTAATAGAACAAAATCAACCCAAAACTTTATAATCAAAATGCAATTTTCTGATAGTTGTTGTTGAAATATATAACGTTTAAATTAAAATACTGTTTCGGAGCTATTCAAATTTAATATTGAGTAATTCATAGTTTCCGTATTTTCCCATTATCATTAGCTTTATGGAATATCAAGCCTTTCTGTCGCTTTAGCATATATAAATGTTGTAAAGAGATTTCATCGTTTGAAATAAAGATATTAAATGTGCTGGTCTGCTCGAAAAATACATTTTTCGTGAGCAGACCGTAATTTACAGATATTTGCTGCTTTTTGCAGACGTTGAGACTCAGTCTTCTCTGGCTTGAAATCTTCATTTGGAGTATCACACGCGATCTAATTTTCAAACCTCATTTTTCGACTAGCAATGTATTACCCGTTCTCTGATTGTTCTAGAAATTAGTTTTGATTCTCGAACTGATTCTTATCCTAATGCAATCAAAATCATTAAATCTACGATTAAAATTGAACCCAATCGCAAACCTATCCAACAATTCCTTGGAAGCGTAAGAAACGTACTTCCTTTGTTGCATTAAAGGTCTTAAACAGTAATTAAGGCGCCACTTCCTGTCAAACCCTTGCAAGGAGGAGTCATATTTGTTCAATAGTTAAATTATGTTTTTGGTTCTCTCAGATACGTTTTCTGTAAAACCGTGGATTTTTGTAATATGTTGTTGATAATGTCGAGTTGCTAGCGTTTAGTTTAATTATGAATTTAAACAAAAAGTTTGCTTCAGCGAAAATAAAAGTGTGGATTTAGACGAAGAATTTAAGGGTTTAGATTTAGAAAGCTGATAGTACTGATTATCAGCTTACATGTAACAGGAACGTGTTAAACATTATCTTTCTGTATATATCAGTACTAGGGTTTGCAATATTCCCGAGAATTGATTTCCCGGGAAACGGGAATAAAAAATTTTATTTCCCGGGAATCGGGAATGAAAAATGTGCGATCTTTTTGGGCAAAATATTTCTTAGGGATAATATATATCGTCGGTTTCATGCAACTTGCAACTCATAATATTGCATTTTTGAATTCTTGATGACAAACGATGCCAAATGCTGAAAATTTTTCTCCCACGAAACCCCGTTTCAAAACTCACACTAATTCAACAGTTATGGGCAGGCACTCCTTGTAACACAAATCTTGTACAACGTGCTCATAAAATAATAAAATAATAGACCCAAAAACGTTGAATGAGGATTGGAAATAAAGTTTTCTTGAAAATTAAAAATTAAATTTTCGACGCTAACTATCAATCGCGTTTTTCTCGAAACTATGATTTTTGAGTTGTGCCAGTGTTGCACGAAACTGACGATATGCTATCTTATTACACCATAGAAAATATTTGCTCAGGATTCCGTGTAAGAATTTGGATTGGTTGGCTGAAACGTTATTCGGCCATTCTGCCGGTTTTCTGTGAAAGACTGAGACAAACCGGAAGGAAACAATAGATTACTGAAAAATCATAGTTCAATACGACTCACCCAAAAAGATCGAAAATCGATCAACTGGTTCAAAAGTTATGAATTTTTTTAAATAAAATACATCGAATATAGCCGTTTTTATGGTCACCCTATTTCGGAGCTAGTCCCCTTAACAACCCAACGAAACAATACGGGTTTGATTATTTTCAACATAGATGCATCCCTAAAAAAATTCATAACTTTTGAACCAGTTGATCGATTTTCAATCTTTTTGGGTCAAATTAAAGATAATTACATCTTGTTATAAGAAAAAATACCGAAAAATAAATCTGGGTGCTTTTATATGAATAATGTATAAAATTATTGAAATTTTCGGCTTGTTTTTAAATTGAATTTACTCAATTTTAAAAAATAACATATTTCTAAAAGTTCCTCCATTTTTAGAGTCAAGTTTGCCCTTCAAAATGAGACCAAGAGATATTTATTATGTTTGCCCAAAATGAATGACATACAGATGAAAACCGCATATTTTTTGATGAAAAATATTAATAACTTTGAGTAAAATTGAGATATTTACGAAGTCAGCGTTGCAAATTGTTTCTCTTAAAAAGCTCTAAAAGTCGTTCAAAGACAGTTTTGAGATGAAACTTGAAATAGGAAAGTAAAAGCGTAAAATATGTTTTTCAATATAAATCGGTTGTTTTCAAAGATAGAGAAAAACTTCATTTCACAAAGTTACTTAAAATTAATGTAGCTATAACATTGTAGAACAAATTTTTCTTCTATCTACAGAGATAAAAAAGTTAGTTACTTGATTGCATCGAAAATGTTGGTCACTCTAATTTTTGATAATTTTTCAATGAGCGCTTTATTATATGTAACAACTTTGTAGAAGAAAGTTTTTCTCTAAAATGTTGCTTTAGAGCTCTAGACCCAAATTTCCCCCTAAATTTGGTTTTTGGACCATTGTGCACTGTTGCATAGAAAAATATAGTAAATCTTGCAGAATTTTTCAAGCAACTCGGGAATCCCAGGATCCCGGGAATCAATATTTCTATTCCCGGGATCCGGAAATCCCGGGATCCCGGGAATGCAAACCCTAATCAGTACATAGAACATTGGAGGCACGAAATAGTCATTAACGCTATGATTTGAATGTAAGTTTCTTTGATGATGAAGGCAATTTCTGTAACTACTTAAAATTTGTTTTTGTGTGGCACTGGATTTTGTGCGGGAACAAAAATATTTGTTTTGTGTTCTTAGTCGATATTACGGCTAGAAAAAAGAGAAAATCTTATATTTAACTCGGGAACGATTAAAATGTAGGTGTGACTTACCGGGAGTATTGTACTGTTGAAAAATGTAGAGGTTTTCCAACACTTATTTCAACCAATTAGAGCTGAAAACAAGACCAAATATCAAACAAAATTCTTAGTGAGTTTAAAAACCAATCACTACTTTCATCCCCAGCACAGCGTACACTGAGGTATACCCACAAATAGATCAACCTGCAGCAGGTAGAGTTGCGGCGAGTCGCAGCGCAGCAGGCGGCGATTTCAAATATAATATGGTTGTATGATGTTTGCTGCACGGTCGCTAGGGTGCTAGCCAAAATGGTCATCTCGAATTTCAAAAAAAAAAAAAAAAGAACCCTATACAAAATGTGCACCTGCTCGAAAAAACACCCTGTGCAAAATTTCAGCTCAATCGGTCTTAAAATGGGGTGGCGCAAAGCGATTGAACTTTGGCTTTTACAAAAACCGAATTTTTTTTATTGATCCCAAATGACTTAAAAATGCATGAAACGTCGAGAATTGGTGTCATCTGAAATTTTTTTTTGCACAAATCTACTCTCTGGGACTTAGTCGTTTTTTAAATTGTGGAAAGAGGACTTCAAAATGTTCAGAATTTATTTTTTGAAATTGATCATTAGTCTCTCGAAATAGCTCGTAAAATGATATACACTATAACTAGCATCGAATACATTATGTTTCATTAGGGTGGTTCATTTATTCGGCATAGGGTGGTTCATAATATTGTGAAAAATAAGTATAAAATAAAAAAAAACTTCGGTTCATTTGATTGGTGTGACGTCTTCGACAAAGTTGTAGATAATAATTCTGTCTTTCCAAAAAAATTACAATTAAAAAATAATTTATTCAAAAAAAAAGTTAGAAGAACAATTAAAAATTAATTATTCAAAAGGGCCCATTTTTTAAAAACTTGATTTTTTTAATAAAACTTTCAAAAGATTACCAAAACAATGAAACCAGTCATTGAGAAATCAAGAAAAATAAGTTATCATTTTTCGAAAAAAAAAATTATTTAAAAAAAAATATTTTCAATTATTTTTATTAAAAGGTATATTTTTTTTGAAGCACAAAATATTATCTACAACTTTGCCGAAGACACTATGCCGTTTCGACTGTAGACATATTTTTAATTTCCAATAGAGCACTCTATGAGGAATTAAAAATATTTCTACAGTCAAAACGGTTTATTCGATTGGCATAGTGTATCTGGCAAAGTTGTAAATAATAACTTTGTTCTTCAAAAAAAAGTACCCTGTGAAAAAAAAAATAAATTCAAAAAATATTATACCTTTTTTTCTGATTTCTCCATGGCCGGTTTCGTTGTTCAGGTAAACTTTCGTAGTTTTTATGAAATAAAATATCAGTTTTTTTAAATGGGCTGTTTTGGATAATTAATTTAGAACTTTCCTTTATTATTATTTTTTTTCAAAAAATAAATAATTTATTTTAGAGTGCATATATATTTTTTTTTTGAAAAATAAATCTATTATCTACAACATTGCCGAAGATGTCACACCGCTCATACGAACCGTGTTGGCTCTAAAAATTTTTGTAATCATCAATACCTATCCGAAATAGCATTTTTCAATAGCTTTTCAAAAATGAGTTGTGTTTCAAAAAATTAAACCAATAGCACAAAATGGCATCTTTTGCCTATAAAAACGTCTATGCAAAGTTTCAGGCAATGGGCACGTTCACGTTCTGACGATGTAAACCTGACAAAAAATGTATGGTCGAACTGTCAAAATGACGCAAACCCAGAGAGAACGAGTCAATTGCGTTGCGTATCTGATTAAGATCCCTATACTCTCATTATCACTGAATAACATCGATACAGTCTTTTGTCCAAATATATAAAACAGAGCACTGTGTGTTCAATTAAGTGTTGGCAAAGGACATTATTGTGGTAAATAAAACGAATAAATTGTCTGGTACAACATTCGAAAGAACAAGTACAAGTGTCTTAGAGAGTAGATTTTCAAACAAATAAAATAAAACATATTCCATCAGTTTACACTGTTTCATGTAAAAGTAGACACTCGAAAACATTTTTAAAATATTGTAATTCCATGTACCTCCCGTGTGTGATTTTACAAATGACATGAAAGCATATACTATTTACCGCGAGACACAATCTTAATTTTGGTTGAGATAATTTTTTTTGCACAGAGTAGTTTTTGATACATTTTGTAAATTTGTTTTGTAATAGCTTGCCATTTTACTTATAATTTTCCCAATTCAACATTGCCACCCTAACGGCAATGATATAACAAATATTATATTTCCAGAAATTTTTCTATTGGTATTCATTGAAAAGTGATTTTTTTCATTTTATACTCATTTTTACACAATATTATGAACCACCCTATGTCGAATAAATGAACCACCCTAATGAAATATAATGTATTCGATGCTAGTTATAGTGTATATCATTAAACAAGCTATTTCGAGAGACTAGTGATCAATTTCAACAGATAAATTCTAAACATTTTGAACTCCACCTTCCACAATTGAAAAAATCCCAAAGAGTAGATTTTTGCAAAAAAATTTTTTTTCAGATGACACCAATTCTCGACGTTTCATGCGTTTTTAAGTCATTTGGCATCAAAAAAAATATTTGGAAAAGAGCAGAATCATTTCAAATCGCCTGGAAATACGCGAAAATTTAATCGACCATTTTTGATTTGAATGAAACTTTGCACACGTATTTGGCTTAGCAAACTGAGCATTTTTCACAGGTGGAGAGATTTTTTACACCCATGAGTTACATTCTAAAAGGGCGTATGCCTTTTGGCATAGGTTTTATTCGAAGCATTGTAGCCCAGAAACCGTTGGTTGTATAGAAAAACTGTCTGAGAATGAGTTGCAGGGAATTAAAAAGGAACCATAAAAAAATATACACTGCACAAAAAAAAAGTTTTTTTTGACCAAAAAAAAATTAGAAATAAACATTAAATTTTAAATTAAAAAAAAAATTGAATTTTTTTTTTAATTTTTTTTTTAAAGAAGCTTGACGTTAATATGCAACTTTAAAAAAAAGGCCAGGATGGAGAAATGAAAAATGTTTTTTTTATGGTAGATTAATTTTTGTATAAAAATTCTAATTCAAACATTTTTCAAAATATTTGTATTCTGATGATTTAAAAAGATGCGGAGAGTCATTTTAAATTAAAAAGCTGGTTGGTAGTAAACATTCTAAAGGCATTGGTTTTCGAGTTATTTTTTATTTAAGCTCGAAAAATTATAATTATTTCGGAAAATAAACGTTTTTCTTAATTTGTCCATGGTTCTCCAGCAAAAACCATACGTTCATTGGAATGCTTGATCAAAAATATACAGTTCATTTTTTGACAACAAAACGATTGGGCGAACGGTTCTCAAGAAAAGAGTTAAATGTTCTAAGTGATATAAATATATATAAGAATCAAATATTTATTTTCGAGTTTTATTAGGCGAGTTGAGAACATATTTTTTAATGACATAGATACTTTACAGAACTAGTTTCACTTTATATTTTATATACATCATAAGTAAATGATTGGTCATCTTTTGGAAACATCTTCGTTTGTATCTTATTTTCTGAAATCGGAACTAAAGAGTAATACTTTTGTGTGGCAGCTATTATTATAGATTTTTTTTATTATAGTGAGGCAGCTCCATCAGACATTAATATCGCTTTTTTCTACTCTATTGTTGTTTTCAAAAAACTCATTAATTTGGCGATGAACACCTGAACCGCAACAGTATCATGAGATTCTGATTCAGTAAGTGTTCCAGATTCTGAATAGTAAACAACGAAGGGATGAATGGTGGCTTGACTATCATTCCAATAACTACACGAATCACAAATTAATAAAGACGTTTTAAAATGAGCTTGACTGTTCAATATTTTTAATTTTGCGATAACGTTTTCGTTTAATTTGCGTAAGCTTGATGAGCACCGATGATCAGGAAAGGGTTTACAGCATTTGGGCTTGTTGTATTTAATTTTCATTTTATTCATCTTCACAAAATGCATACTGTTACTAACACATCTGTAGTAGTGCAATCGTATTTATAAACGAAAACAGATATTATAGGTAACCCAGTAATTATTGGTTGCGTACTTTACAAACAGTTATTATTAGTAAACAAGTCGGTAGTGTTGCACGACAAACATATTTTTTTACAAAGCATTCGGTAAGGGGGAACGTGTAGGTAGGCTAAGGTTTAGCGCTTGAGTTATTTATCCAATCGTTTTGTTGTCAGAGAATGAATTGTATATTTTTGATCAAGCATTCCAATGAACGTATGGTTTTTGCTTGAGAACCATGGACAAATTAAGAAAAACGTGTATTTTCCGAAATATTAATAATTTTTTGATCTTAAATTCAAAATAACTCGAAAACCGATGCCTTTAGAATGTTTACTACCAAGAGCTTTTTGATTTAAAATGACTCTCTGCATCTTTTAAAATCATCAGACTACAAATATTTTGAAAAATGTTTAAATTAGAATTTTTATAAAAAAATTAATCTACCATAAAAAAAATATTTTTCATTTCTCCATCCTGGACTTTTTTCAAAAGTTGCGTATTAATGTCAAGGTTTAAAAAAAAAAAAATTCAACTCTTTTTTTTAAATTGAAATTTAATGTTTATTTTTAATTTTTTTTGGTCAAAAATTTTTTTTTTTGTACAGTGTATATTTTTTTATGGTGCATTTTTAATTCCCTACAACTCATTCGAGGAGACCTTATAAGGCTTTACCAAACAACGATATTGTCTGTTATTGAGTACGGGTGTTTCTGCTTCCGCTCCGCAGCAAACACACATTTGATCAAACTGGAGCGAATACAATTACGTTGTTTGCGTATCGCCTTGGGTTGCATGCAATCGACCCATACGATGAGTTTGGAGGTCTTAGCTGGAGTACTACCATTGAAAAACCGTTTCTGGAGCCTGTCTCCTCGTATTCTTATCAAATGTGAGGTTTTGAACCGTCCTGTGATTGAAAATTTTGGAAGGTTAATAGAACTTAATTCTCAAACCCGTTTTATGACATTGTATTTCAATCACATGTCCCAAAATATTAACCCTTCTTTGAATATTCCAAATCGTGTCAACTTATCAACTACTTCTGATTCTACTGTGTTTTTCGATACATCCATGATAGAAGAAACTCGTGGAATCCCGGATCATTTACGCGTGCAGCAGATCCCCAAAATTTTTTCCAATAAATACCGAAATATCAACTGCGACAATATGTTCTACACTGACGGATCACTTCTCGATGGGTCCACTGGCTTCGGTATCTTCAATAACAATTTAACCGTCTCCCATAAGCTCGATAATCCTGCTTCTGTTTACGTCGCAGAATTAGCTGCAATTCAGTACACCCTAGGGATTATCAAAAAAATGCCCACGGACCATTATTTCATCTTTACGGACAGTCTCAGTTCCATTGAGGCTCTCCGATCGATGAAAGATGTTAAGCACTCTCCGTATTTCCTGGAGAAAATACGGGAACATCTGAGTGCTTTATCCGAAAAATCGTATCAGATTACCCTTCTCATCAGATTCTCCCTTCTCACTGCTCGATACCGGGCAATGAGAAAGCGGACTCTTTAGCTAAGGTGGGCGCAACAAACGGTGAAATTTATGAAAGACCAATTGCTTTTAATGAATTTTTTGCATTTGTACGTCAGAATACGATCATCAGTTGGCAAAATTCTTGGACCAGAGGGTAACTGGGAAGGTGGTTACATTCCATTATACCCAAGGTATCGACGAATCCGTGGTTCAAGGGGTTGGATGTAGGTCGAGATTTCATTTGCGTGATGTCTCGGCTTATGTCCAATCACTATAGATTTGATACGCATCTCCGTCGTGTTGGGCTCGGGGAAAGTGGTATCTGTGCCTGTGGTGAAGGTTATCACGACATAGAGCACGTTGTTTGGTCATGCCCTGTACACCGTGACGCCAGATCTAAATTAATAACTTCCCTCCGGGCCGAGGGTAGAGGACCAGCTGTTCCTGTTCGCGATGTCTTGGCGAGTCGTGACCTACCCTACATGTACCTTATATACATTTTCCTGAAATCCATCCACGCCCCAGTCTAGTCCCATTCCTTTCCATCCACATTCAACAAAACGGCAAGAACACGTCATAGACCTCGATTTTGAAATCAGCAACTGAACCCCACACGGATCCGCCAGGACCTGAGAACCTTTCGTGATATCTTGGCTTGAACAACAGCGAACAACAACAACGAGCCATAACCAGCAACAGAACCCCGCACAATACTTCCAAGACCCGAGGATTACAAGCCCCTGCCCCAGCTCATGGCATCGTGGCTTAGCAGAACAAATCCATACATGCTGCATATTCATGGCCATTCGACGATCATCAGACGACCATTCAACTACAAAACATTGATTGAAAAATATATGCTAGTTTTAAGATAGACTTAATTTCAGCTCGTAGTCGGCAGCGAGGATGAAAAATTTGCTTAAAGATTTTAAGTCATCAGATTTAATTGGCGCCGTTAAACATTAAATTATATTTGTGCCGTGTCAAATAAACGATAGATGAGAAAAAAAAACTCATTCTCAGACAGTTTTTCTATACAACAAACGGTTTCTGGGCTACAATGCTTCGAATAAAACCTATGCCAAAAGGCATACGCTCTTTTAGAATGTAACTCATGGGTGTAAAAAATCTCTCCATCTGTGAAAAATGCTCAGTTTGCTAAGCCAAATACGTGTGCAAAGTTTCATTTAAATCAAAAATGGTCGATATTCGACCATAGGCGATTTTGCGCGATCTTGCTCAAAACCGAAATTTCACGTGCCCCCCCCTTGGGAGATTTTTCGGTTTTCAAAAAAGCCAAACTTTAATTGCTTTGCGCCACCCCATGTTAAGTCCGATTGAGCTGAAATTTTGCACAGGGTGTTTTTTCGAGCAGGTGAACATTTTGTATAGGTTTTTTTTTTTTTAATTTTCTGGTCACTTTTTTTCCATACGATGATTGGCACCCTAAGGGATACCATCCGTCCTGATTTAGCAGGACATTTCCTGGTTTTAAGATTTTTGAAAAATGATTTTTTTTATTGAGGGAAATAATACTCACTGCGCTCATTTTTTTGTTTAGTTAATTTATTTGCATTTTTACCAAAATTGAGAGGAAATGGTGACTAGTAATATATAGTCTCGTGATAATAGATGGTGCGAAACTATATTAGAGCGAGTTTTTCTTGGTTTGTTAGTTTTTGTAATGGGACGGAACTGCCATTAGCGGGAGTTTAGTCGTTGACGGCGTTAAATATCTGGCAATTGTAGGGTTATTTATTCAAGGGATTGATATTTCGGCCTGCAGTCTAATTAATTGCGTCGATTTCTATCTGCCACGCCTTTCAGTTCAGGTTTACCATTTCCTTATGTTCTTTAGACGAATTATTCCACAATTCGCATTTGATTTTTGTATCCAGCGAATAAACACCGATGGTGCTCTCACACACGCAACGGTTTTAACCCGTATCTTATTGCGGTTTGTAACATCAAGCGATTTCGTTTGCTCGCTGTTGCGTGTTGCATCATGTTGCAACTTGGCAGCTGGGAGACGACGAAATTCTGTTTATGCTGATTGATTGAATCGACTTCACCTAGTGTAGTTGGTAACGTCTCCGTCAACCACGCTCGACGCCTGGGTTCGAATCCCACCGCCGACATAGGTGTCGATGGTTGTGAGGTGGCGTGATCCACTCACAACCAACCCAACTGGTCTAGATTCAATCCTAGCCGACATCGGGAGATTTTCTGAGGCGAAAAATCTCTGGGATCACGCCTTCCATCGCATGAGGAAGTAAAGCCGTTGGCGCCGGTCCGTTAATAAACGGGTCGTGAGTTAGGGTCTTGGGTGTGCATAGTCGAACTAACTGCTTTTGATAATGCGTTCTAACAGGGCAGTTTATTATTCAATGTCGGTTATGCTGATCGCAGCCTTTGCGCTGCCCCTACAGTGGGGGTTTACTAAATGAAATGAAAATTAGACAACTACAACAGAATTTGATTGCATCCCGCACAGAATGTCTGCTTGTGTTGATGCCAGAAAATTATTAACCTTCAATTATTTTTTATTTGCCTTGAAAAAAGCATTTTGCGGTTCAAAATCGATTGCTAATTACAACCTTTGAGCTGCCCTAATATTGGGGGAATTAAGATACACGGACAACATGCACTGTGGAAGATATTTCACATTCAGTAAATTCGGCGGGTGCGACAAATTTAAATTGCTAGGATGCAACACAGAATGCTTGCTTGCGTTGACAAAAATTATTAACTTTCAATGACTTGTTTATTTGCCTTGAAAAAGGCATTTTGATGTTCAAAATTGGATTTCCTAATGGCAATCTTCATGCCCCAACACGGGGGGAATAATGGCTGTCTGGCGACACATGCTGAGAAAAACCGCGCTGCTCCTGAGACGTGGTGACCAACCACAGGGCTAGGGCTGCTGCTAAGGAAGGACGACTGCTGTTGTCGCTGTCTAGAACTATTATGAGCGGCTCCGGCTGAAACAGGCTCTTATATAGGCCAAATAGCATGTTTTCAATTGCAAGGTATATGATCCTGTCGACCGTGCTTGGGAAGCAAGCATATAACGACCAATCAGAGGTCGAATTTTTCGTTTTGACAAAGCTTGACTATTTTCAATAGTACAATAGTGTGAATAATAAATTACAATTATCTTGTTTTGGGAAGAATCTTAGAAGATTTTCCAATCTATTGCTGCAAGAACGGAGGAAATCCATCGAATACTAACCAATTTATAAGCATTTGAAATTGGACATATTTTTCACTTTTTTCGGTTTTAGATTTTCATTTCACATCCCTATGTAGCCGAACTTCCTGCGAGAAGTATTCTACTTCAAAATGGATCCTGATTTTTAACTCCGATTAGGTAATATTTATAATCTTAGATCACCTTCCACAGCGCTAGATATTGGATGTCCCGTCTGTGGGGTAAGCACCGTCATACAGGCATGTCTGTAGCACTACTGTACACGTCTGGACATGTGAGTGATTCTTATACAATGAATTTTGGCCTGTTTGCAGTGTTTTAAAAAATAATTACAGAATAAGAATCATCCCGTGTCATCGAGAATTGGCTTTACAAAATGACGATGAATTGAGCAAATTTGCCGGTACTACTATTGTGACACACCAATGGCACTTTTCAGCGCCTCAGAATTATTCAATTTAAAAAGTTATTATAAATCGTTTCTTCAAAGCAGAATTCAGTTGTGCACCCAATTTATTTTACATCTTCAAATAAATGATTTCGGGGCACTGAGAAGTGACGTTGCTGGTTGCAAGTCTCTGCATTTTCTGGTCATTGCGGTTTTCCCGAGTTACGTCGTTGCATGAAACTGGTGGTTTGACCTGTGTTACATATCACGAAATGGCCCAACCACAGATTTCTAATTGGCTCGACAATCAAAATATGATAGCATATAGTGAGAAACAATTCAAGAACTTTTAATGCCCCTTTGCTTAATCACTCAATTTAGAACTACGATCACAAATTTCCTAATTTGCATGGTAAGAAAATTCAACACTGCTTCCAGAACAGAAGCGGTCTTCTATCGGGTTATTAAATTATACGGTCTTCTTCTATGTGTACCTAGGTTAGTTCGATAAAGTCAACAAAAGAAAACATGTCAACAAACATTGAAAAGTAGATCAGTCATTGCACTCGCGCGGCACTCAGCGGTGTCGCGAGTGGCCTAGGTGAGTTCAAATATCGAGAGCATTATTTAAAAGCCGCTCTTAGCTTTCCTATGGCTTAAAGTTAGAGCTTGACCGTGCGTACAGGATTTCTTCGAGTGTTCTTCGGAAAATATCACAAGTCGAAGGACTCCACACCAAGAAGGTATTTGTGTAATTTTAACTTAGCGGAAGTAATGAAACAGCTTTAGGTCAAGCTTAAACTTCGAAAGTGGGCTCAGTTAGCTCTCTTAGCAATCGCAAGCATACGACAGTTTGGACTTGACTGATCTGCCGCTTGTTATCGGTGTCCTTCTAGGTTGATGTTGATGAAGAAGTACAGTAGATCGCGTACAACGTTTGTCCATCTTTTTTTTTTTCAAAATCCATCATTCTATCATCTACGCAGTTCCACAAAAAATGACTCAGTTTTGATTTTATTTCAATTGTCATTTTTGATTTGGTTGAAACTTCGCATAGTTGTTTTTATGCAAAAAAGATGCCTTTTTGTGCTATTGGTTTAAATTTTTGGAACACGTCTCATATTTGAGAAAACAAATAGCATTTTTAACTATTTTGGGAAGGTATACTGCCATTCCAAGCATAGTTGTCCCAGCATGCATAAGGTTTGTGTAGAACATGGGACTAATATGATTGGAACGGCAGTATAGATGATTACAAATATATTTAGGGCCAAAACGGTTTGTTTAATCATTGTGACGTCTTGGACAAAGTTGCAGAAAATAATTTTGTCTTTCCAAAAATAATTAGACTCTAGGAAAATACTTTTTTTTGGAAAAAAAGTTGAAAGAAAAATTAAACTACAACAGATTGTCTAAACAATGGAACAATGGAATGATCAGAGAGGAGAAATCAGAAAAAAAGTTAGAATATTGTAAAAAAATCAATTTTTTTACAGGGTAAATTTTTTTATGTAAGAATAAAATTGTTATCTACAACTTTGCCGAAGACACCATACCAATCAAACGAACCGTTTTTACTGTAAAAATGTTCTTAATTCTCCATTGGAAATAAAAAATATTTTTTCATTCAAAAATTGCTTTTAAAAAAATGAGCTTTTTAAGATAATTTTTTCTTTCTTTTATTTTTTTTCAAAAACAAAATAATTTTTTTCAGAGTGTGTATTCTTGGGAAAGACAAAAAATATGTTACCTACACTGTAGAAAACAGACACGTTATTGCCAAGTGGATTCCACTTACTTCTGTGCTAATAGATGAAACATTTCATATCTACGTGGAATACACTTGCTTTGCAGTTCACAGCACAAAATCAAGTGTCTTACACTTCGGTTTGCCATGTCATGCATACCAAAATCAATCATTTAACACTCAGATTTCAAGGGCTACACACGTCAAATGCCAAAACACGTTAAAATACCGTGGATTCCAATAAAAATCGATATGGGTTGACATAAAAGAATGATTAGGTTCGTTCATTGACACTCATATACAATGAGCATCAGGGATTATCGTGCGATTTATTTTCAGTGTACAACTCTACCAAAGACATCATACCGATCAAACATACCGTTTTGGCTCTAAAAATAGTTGCAATGTCTGTTCGTTGCAAAGTTGGCAAAGTTAAGGGTCCCGTTCATCCTATGCTGGGCTTTAATTCCCAGCAGGTTGATTTCATCGTTTGCTGCGTAATGGAAATTATGCGTGAAGAGAAACTGGCAACAAGGCCGATTGTTTGTACGCGTTATTAACTCCACATAACTTTTTAGTTTGAAGTTTGTTTTGCGAATAAATAAATGGTGAAATCAACTGAAATCACTAGTGTTAGTGTTCAAAATAACAGGACTATCGGAATTAGGGTTTGCAATATTCCCGGGAAACGGGAATAAAAAATCACATTTCCCGGGAATTCCCGGGAACCGGGAACAGACAAATTTTTTTAGCAAAATGAGATTTTTAATGAAGTTGATCAGTAAAAGGTAACAAAAAATTGTTTAAATTTCATTCTCAATTCGCATGAAAAACAATTGAAATACAAAACATATTCAAGTTAACATCAAAAATTCGTGATCGATTTTTGTAGCATATTTTCGCAGGAGAGGAAAATTAAAGGGCTTCATGTCGTCAAACAATCGCTTCAGATCCGCTGACAATTTTCCATTAAGCCCAAAAATTTTATTTCCTTCTGTAAAACTTTGCTCAAGTCTGCTGAATCACCGCTGATGTTCGATTTCTAGAATACTTTCAAATCACCGATAACAACGTTTTCTACACTAAATTGAAAACTGGTGTCCAATTCTTTCAGTTTGTTGAAGACAAAACTAAGTGTTAGGCAGGCATTGGACGCGGAAAATATTTGCTATATTTGGTACGGACTTTTTTAGCAAAATGTTTTTTACACTACAGTAAATATTTACTGTTTACTTGAGCGGTGGCAAACCTATTCGCTATTTTTTTTTTCATTTTAATATATTTGCGATGCTATTGTGATTTTTTCAATTAACTGCGTTTTAAATCTAGTTTTTATTGACAGAACAACATTTCAAACCTTGTTGGACTTTATATCATTATTGATTAGAACGTAAGATTTCGAGGAAGAATTTTGGTTAATTAACTACGTTATTTCGTTATTTCGCCGTTTGGTGGTTTTCTGTGACCGAGACAAACCGGAAGGAAACGATAGAATACTAAATAATCAGTTCAATACGAGTCAAAATAAGTCAGTCTTAGAGCATTTGAAGGCTTACTAATTAACTTGAAAAGATGATTTTTACGTTGAAATACATACTATACTAACTTTAAGTTTTATAAAATGATTTATTTCAGGTCGCATCAGTTTGACGCATTTAGCTTTATTACAATATTGCATGAGAATAGATTCGTGAATCATACAAAATTTTTCGTGGAACTCGGGAATCCCGGGATCCCGGGAATCAATATTTTTGTTCCCGGGATCCGGAAATCCCGGGAAAAGCTATTTCCCGGGAAATCGTTCCCGGGATTGCAAACCCTGATCGGAATAAGCAGCCTTGAGAGGATTTCATGCGAGATAAGTGATATTTTTTTTAGTTCTTTTCTGTGTTTGCGTTGACATACTATAAGCATAAACTACTGTTTTTTGACATGTAGACGGCGCTGCATTTTTTTGCTTTGATCATCGATGTGTAGAGGTAAATCCTCACAGATGTGTTTTGTATTCATTTTTGGATGATTTGCAGAGGGAAAGCAAAGCAAAGCCTTGGTGCTACATTCTAATTCGGAGCTCGACCTTCTGTTTATTATACACAGACTTCGCAGCCGACTGTTAAGTGTACAGGACAATTGCGGGGCTATCGCTACGATCCTACTGACACTATCAGTCTCTCCCGCGCCGAGACTCGAACCTACGACGACTGGCTTGTTAGGCAAGCATCGTACCTCGAGACCAGCTGGGAGGTTTGCAGAAGGAAAATAAACTAATTATTCACTAACAGGTCAGATTATCAAAGGATTTCTTGGTCATACGAATGCCTCACTGTACTAGTATCTCATGAGGTTAGGGCTTGTAATTCGGATAGCACCGGACTTTGTTCACGTGGATCTTACTTGACAACGTAGCAACTTTCAGTTTTAAACTAATAGGTGAAAATATATCATGTAGTAACACTTTTTTGCCGGCTGCCTGAAGTTTGATTAGTTGAGTTCAATAACAATTACGTCAAACAGTAGGATAATAATAAGCGTATGACTAAATTATTAAGAATTTAAACTCTATGTATTGATTTACATCGCTTTGGAGGGTGTGATACATAGAGCTAGTATCGACACGAGTGGCACGATATTTGGAAGGTCTGCATGAACCCTTGAAGAGATGACGAAGACGTACATCTGACTGAAGGCTGAAGCCGGACGAATTGAACTGGCCATAAACGCATCGAAAACTAAGTACATGAGAGGAAGAGGTTCCAGAGAAGACAGTGTAAACCTCCCGCCACGAATTCATATTTGCGGTGATGAAATCGAGGTAGTAGACGAGTTCGTGTACCTGGGCTCACTGCTGACTGCTGACAACGACACCAGCAGAGGAATTCGCCGACACCTTATGGCAGGAAATCGTGCTTACTTTGGCCTTCCGAGGACGCTCCGCTCGAATAAAATCCGCTACCGTACAAAGTTAACCATCTACAAAACACTGATCAAACCGGTAGTCATCTACGGCCACGAAACCTGGACCATGCTTGTGGAGGACCTATGCGCCCTCGGGGGTTTCGAACGGAAGGTGCTGCGTGCCATCTGTGGTGGAGTGCAGATGGAAGATGGATCATGGCGGAGGCGGATGAACTACGAATTGCATCAGCTGCTGGGAGAACCACTCATCGTTCGAGAGACTACGGTGGGCTGGGCATGTCGTTAGGATGTCGGTCGACAACCCGGTGAAAATGGTACTTGATAACGAACCGACTGGAACTAGGCGGCAAGGCTTGATCAGATGGAGGACGTCCTGCGAGGCCTCCGCAGACGACATGGCTGGCGATCTGCAGCCATGAACCGAATTGAATGAAGACGACTTCTTCGAACAGCAAGGGACTTTGAGGAAAACATAAATAAATCGTTGTTTTGAAATGATTTTAGCAGTTGGGCAACAAAAGCAACTTTACACGTTTACTAGTGTTGAATGGAAAGTCAGTCAACACTGCATTTAAGAAGGAATCTGGCACCTCTGACGTCTAAAACCTAGCTATCAAATTCGCTTAGTTTTTCACCGCACATCTCTCTCTCTCACCTCTTTCTCTCTCACACACACTTCTCTCTCTCTCTCTCTTTCGCTCTCTCTCTCTCTGAGTACACCTAGTTTCTAATGATCCGTCATACTGATACTGCATTTTCGAACACCTGCTCTCTGTAGTACATCTTCCAGGTTCGAGAGCCTCGTCACTTTGCTCTAAATATGATTTGATTCTATCATGCTGATAGAGGTTTTTCGTCGGACCATACCCTTCATTTTTCTATTTTTTTCTTCAAAGTAGTTTATATTTAAGGATTGACAGATGAAATTGCAAGAATGGTGAATATTTTTTGACGTTTCACGAATGTTGAGTTGTAAAACTTACGTTCTAGCAGCACTGCAGAATATCATTCACCAAAAACTTGCTTTTTTGACATGTATGCTGTCAAAGTGGAGAAATGTGATAGCGAACGGGGAGGACAAAGGAATAGTTCGTCATCATGAAATAGCAACGTCAAGCTTAAAAAACAAAAAAGGGGATCGAACAAATTTTCGATTTTCGGCCTATATTATAAAACGAAATTCAGGTCAAATATCCATTCGTTTCATTTCAACATCCGAACGTTTGATTTTGTACAGCCTTACGTAGGATCACATTATTCCAAATTGCTGCAAACTTCAAGTGTGATGTTTTTCTCAATTTTTCAAGCTTTAAACTGCTTCCCATCCTTACGCTTACGGTGGTTGTTCTTTTTGTCCAGGCGTCAATTAAATTGTGTGCATGTAACAATTTTCTCTCCCACAGCTATGTTATCCAGTGCGTTCCCACACGCCGTTCATGGGCACATACATGCATGCACATGCACATGCACAAATACACAGGTGCACCCACTTGTTGTGGCATAAAACTCCAGTATCGCCCCCAGGAGCTTCCGAACGGACTGACCAAAGACCGACGACGACGCCTGCTTGCACACATCCAGCCAGCCAGCAGAATGTGTCATGGTTGCTACTACTTGTTTCTTCCTCCCTGTTTTCTTCTTCAGCTCTTCTGACAGCCCACTGCTGGTAACAGTCGGATCGGTGTATGTTTTGTGTCTGGATCATGTCCCATAGTGACTCTCACTCCCGGCTGTCCGAAAACTGAACGATGTTCCTATCTCTGGGCTGCCGCGAGACTCATTACATTCTGCGCTGCCCAGCCAGAACGAAGGGCGAAACCTGGCGGGAAGCAGCTCAACTAGATTTACTGGGCAACGTAAACAACCGTAAAGTGTCAAGCACTTGTCGGCTCAGTAAGTGGCTCGCATTCTTAGTGGACTTCTGGCTGGCTGGGATCGGTCGGGAAAGCAGTCCGGCCCTGGCACCGACATGCGGCCTGTTTGCCGTACGGAGAACATGTGGCGATGTAAACAAATAAGATATATTACACATTCTTTGCACAAAGCACGGCCCATTCTGTATACATTTTCTGTATGGCCGTCCACAGAGCCGTTGGTTGCCGCCACCGTCGTCGTTGAGCTCAGAAACGCAACCACTTTAGAGGTTTTTTTCTCTCTCTTCACATTCTGTTTGTATATTTGTTCTGGACTAAGTTCTCGTTGGTCACGGGGCTCAGTCTCTGCAGGCAGAACCGATTCTAGAGGCTTCAGGAAGCAGCGCCATCGAACGAAACACTAGAAATTCGACTGACGGTTAGTCTTCTTATCAAAGCAGTGTATTTGTCCCCAGGGAAGACACACTAGCTCAGCTCAGTGGACATGGCATGGGTGGATCTTCCTAACACAAATTAATAATTGAATGGAAGTTGTTTTAGCAATCAGGAACAATGCTTAAACTTTTTTTCTATTTGGAATCAATAAACAAGGCAAACATAGATTTCACTGTGCCACTTTTAATTTCCATAATCTCCGTCATCAAACTTTACCGATTCAATTAGCTTCAATAGAGCACACAATCATCTTCATCATGCGCCAGCAATTCAATCACAGAAGGAAAGTCTTTACCCGGAGTTCCCATGTTTGGTTGGTTTTGAAGTGATCGAAATCTCCGCAGCTCAAATTAAGATAATTTCAGCGACTAACAGCCGTGTGTAAAAGTCACATCCGGGCAAAAAAGTACATTTCTGCCCATTGGCTGCAGCACGGAACTGTTGGTGCCTGCCAGATCCAAAACGATTCATAATAAAACAACTCAAAAAAAAAAAAAACAAAAGGACCGCCTCGAATCGTGAAGGGAGCGAGATAGACGTAAAGCGCGCGTAATTTTTTTTTATCTTCTACTGTTTCGAATACAAGTCGTACCATAACCTATCTAAATTGACTTAAATTATAATGCATGAGCAATAAAAAAGAGAATTTAAATTTATTAATCTTTTCTCTTTGCTTTGGAAATTGTTTCAGTTAACTCAGTTTTGTTCGAGAGTGAATCGTTAGCTGGCGGGGTGGGGGGACCACAACTACAAGTGCAAGACAATGAACAAAGCAAATAGTTTTGACCTAATATTCTAATCAAGCCGTAAATCAAGACCGGTTCGATCATGATTCCGTGGCTTAGTGAGAGTTTTGGTCACTCAAGTTTGTTTGTTTTGAGTTTTGTTGTCAGGTTGGACAACATGGTCAGGTGCGAGAGCGAAGCAAAATTGCCACCTACAGATGGCAAAGGAAGGCCAATCAAAGTAAAGTTCATCATCGTTGATGGAGGTGCAAAAGCTACTGAACAGAAATGACCCCGCAGTATCAGGCCGGCAGGAGCGATAGCTAACCTCAAAGTTTACCCTCGTTTTGGTATGCCGCACATTGCACCGCACTGCGCCCGGCGGGGCAAGATAAAATCCGCAAAGATCCGCGAGCGAGGAATTCCGGCCAAGCTCGGAAAGTAGCTGAAGTTGGCGAAGTTTTATTATTATTCATGCTTTCATAATTTTTTAATATTCAAAGGGGGAAGAGGGCGCACCCAGTATACTGAATAGCGATGCTTGCGGTATCTTGGCGTGCGCTCTATTTTTTTTTTATTTTAAGTTCCTTTCTGATTCCGTTCCCTTCCTTTGGCGGCGGCGACGGCGACGGCGAGGACGTCGTTGTTGGTGGTTGGGTGAAATTATGCATTCATGAAGAGCATCGTTCGAATTGTGCTTCGTGGCGGTTAGGGGGGTTCACCCGAACCAGACTGGGCGCCGCAGATTTGCAGTACAATGAGTGAATTCAGTTTGACTCTAGGTCAAAACGGTTCAATTATAAATTGGAGCAAAAAGGAGGCTGCCATCTAACGGCGCTATTGTGCACTGTAGACTCAGGTGGAGCTGTGCTGGAAGAGATTACTTTTTTTTTGCGCTCAGTAGAAATGTTTCCGTTTCAGTTCTAAAAAGCCTGTTTTTATTCTGTTCTCCTTCGATAGACTAAACGAGCCGCTCGCTCAATGATGTTATAAAGTAGTTCTCATCCCGAATGTAAGGTATGTTTTTTTTTCATTCCTTCTCGTATTCTCCTACTTCTGGGCTGATGAATATTATTACTTAAAAAACCGCTTCCACAATGTAGAATTAAATTTTTATACAATCGAGGCGAAGCGATTCATTAAAGTAGCGGCAAGCGGAACTTCTGTGGTTCGGATTGGTTGATGCAGCTTTTGGTGGAGTGGCGCGGGGGAGGCAAGCAGAGGGCCGCACGCACCACCAAAACGATTCGTTTTATACATTCGGCGTTGCAATTTAGGTGCGCATTAAAATTCATTTCACCTTTCGGCGGAATAATTATAATTCATTTACATTTTCGATTCGGCATGCATTAGTGCAACCCGATTTTCCGCATGTGCACTCGTCGCGTACAGTCAGTCAGTCAGTAGAGGGTAGAACTAGAAGCGGTTGGTGGTGAATCATTCTTTTGAAATTTACTTTGTTTAATTTATTTTCTCTAATTTGGTTGTCCAGCATGGTCCCTGTTTATTTCAGTTCCTCAATTCCTAGAGTATTAAGAAAAAACATTTATGTAGTGTTTATCGAAGATTTAAGAGAGTATAATTAAAAGTCGACAATTTTCACAAATGGGTAGAAAAGATCTTTAATGAACAGGAAAGTTTTGCTGAAAAATTGATTACCACAGAGGGTTGCATAAATTTTATCTTCAAGACATTCAAAATGATGAACTTGTCCGATGAGAATGACGGCGAAGATAAAGTTGAAGAAAATACACCATTGAAAAGAATGAAATGAACGCTAATTTTTTATTTTTCCAAGTAATAGAAAGACATTGATACTTTTCTACCTTTGTAGAAAATTTTATCGTGGTTTGTAAATTAAACGAAAAAAAAACATTGGTTTCCTTTAAACGTACCTATTGATTATTTTAATTTTATTTCCTACGATAAAAAAACTTTCACACAACAATTAATCAATTTATTTTTTTTATAAAATAAATGAACATATATTAAAAAATTTCGAATAGAGAATTTGACGGCTTTGTCAGGTCGTATGTTTTGTCGGCCGGTTTCGGGTTGGTTTATTCTACTGCAACTTCTTTCTGTTGCAAAACACGCGTTAGCCTTTCTTGTTTCGAGTTTATGACATTCGAAGCCATTACTGTATGATGTTTGTTGAATTGAAATTCTTATTTCTATTTTGATATTCATACACACGAAGATCGTTGTAGATCAAACGAATATAGCAACAAAAAATTAGAGCAGAAATTTTTTTTGCAGTAGATTTAAAAGTGAGTGATTTTCTCTATTTTTTTTGCTTACATACTGCGACGACAACATGTATAAAACCCTTGAGAATTTGTTTACAAATGCGTATTCTACACAGAAGTAACATCGCTAGTATTATTTTGCCTTAAAGAATACGAAATTGACGGTGAACGGCGGTATGACTTATACGTTGAACGAGGGTTAATTTGAATTCATAACAATAAAAGTAGATGAAACGAGTGTGGTTTTACGAGCTTCATTTTTCTATTTTCCATTGACTGAGAAAACCGAATATTGACGAAAACGCGAACGGGGTGACGGGAATGCAACTTTGTAAGTTAATCTTTCCAATTAAATTTAAGAGCTCTGTTTACCTTTCCGAAAATTTTCCTAATGAATTTTGAGAGTAGAAATGTATGAAAAAATTGCGACTTATGCCTATTTACTTCCCAAGTAACATTTGAAGTTTTTTTATATTTTCGACATCGCTGTAATGGTTTTGTTCTTAAATCTACTTTTAAGTAGGATAAATCTTAATGGGACTTCAATAACTCAAACATTTCTCTACATCGCAGAATAGAGATGCAGGGATAAATTCTACCTTGGTATGACCGTTGAGCCGAAAATTGCCTGCCCGTTACCTTCATACAAGCGTGTCGCAAATCGAGTTCGGAATGTATACCTCTAAGAATCTTCCGAAGTGCGTTTGCTTTCTCGAGAGTATTCGGGATGGGACATAAACAAATGTTCGAACTTTTGAATTCTTCTGGTGGGGGATGTTTTATGAGCGCGTTGCTCGTATATATATTCGCGGTGTTCGACCACGTTCGCGTCCGGCTCATTCTCAATGAGTTTACTCTTAACCTTTCCGTCACAGTCGTGGAGATGCATAAGTAAACTCGGTCTCCGACAACAGCGGCTGTTACACCTACTTCCTTACTACATCCTTCCTTATCCTAACGATCGTAAGGACGTGGCCGGCGCCGTTATCGATCCATACAAACCGGTAGCTACTGAATTGTTGTACACTGAAAATGGAAAACTAAACCCAAGTAGCCATATACGTGGTTCCTTGTGCAACTTTACTAGCTCAGATCGATCACGGGGGAGCAACTACGAAATGTGCGGTCGTTCAAGCTCAAGCTCAAGCTCAAGGTTTCCATTATGACTCAAGCGTTATTTTTTGAAAGAGTAGGATAGGGAACATATTCTTAGCAGCTTTAGCAACCGCCTGTGTATTGAGAAGAAATACTCGAAATGGCATATATCAAGATGGCTTGACAAAATAATTTTCTTTAATTCTTTTATCACCAATATTTAGTGGTTAATTTGTGAGTTCGAAATCCAATTTGTGGTAATTTGTGGTTGTGTGGTTTTCGAGAAATTTTCAAAAAAATGAGTCAAGCCATCTTGAAACATGATTTTGCTTCAAATGAATCGGACAACGATGATATATACATCAATCGAAAGCTCCTAATTTGTGGTTCACGAAAATGTAATTTTAATGTCATAATTACTAGTGTTTGTACGTAAATTTGTGTTTTATTGTTCACGTAGTTCTACGTTTTGTTTATTTGTTGTTGACGCTGCTGGTCGCTTGTAGCGTTGGCTGTTTTGCGGTGTTTGTCACTGCTATACTCAGAGCCGGATTTAAGGGGAGGGTCACACAACATTTTTGGGGCCCCCACAAATCGAGAAAGGTTTTTTCTCCATCAAAAATGAGATTCAAATTTCGATTTTCAGCGAGAAAATTTGAACTTTCCTTCAGTGATATTTTTCGCGAGCGCCAATATCACAACTACCTCCATAAGAGTTCACCTCGGATTCTCTTGGAATGACACATTCTAATACACCAATTGAATCAAACCAGCGCGCATGGGAGGTAAAGCAGAGAAAGAAAATAACCCACAAGTTTTTTTCAATGCATTGCTGTTGCTTACTTGTCCGAATCAGGGATACCAGATGTGCTTTGCAAAATGCAGATTTTCAGAGTCCGTGTGCAGACTTTACAGACCTGCAGAAGCAGGGCCGTATTTAAGAGGGGTCCCACATTTTAAGGCCACCACAAATCAAGAAAAAATAAACTTGTCTCAATTAATAATGGATTTTGAAAGTCTGACCCCCAATAATCAAATCCGCTTTCTATAAGTAGTTTCAGAGTCTAGTGAATATTTCCTTTGAATTACATTTGAAGAATTTAAATTTGAATAGCAAACTTGCGAAATACATGCTAAACTAAAATTGTATTGCGTATTAATTTGAGTCTAATGGTTTCGAACGCAACTGGGGGAGCCGTCTTTTTTTCGAAGATGAAACTAATTATAAATAGGTAGCGTATGAAAAAACCAAGGCTGTCAAATATGACATTGTGAATTTGCGAATTGAGCGTTGATTTTATAATTGATAATTTTTCAGCGAAGACACATTATAAAAAGATGTTCTGAAAATTTCTGACAAACTTTTGTTAGGTTTTCAAAGATGGATAAAGTTTATTCTGAGGCCCCCACACAAGACTGGGCCCCGGACCCCCCACAATCGTAAATCTGGCTCTGCTGCTGGTTCTGAAAAATAATCCGTCGAATTTGAATTGCTTTCCTTTGAAAGTACATTTTCGTTACCGGTATCCTTTTTACCAACAAATTTACACACATTCATTTTGCGCCTGGATGGCTACCTGAAATAACAAGTGTGTTGGCTTGGTTCCCCAAATCTCGATATTTACCATATTCCTCACACGCACGTTCAGTATAGCAGTGACAAACACCGCAAACAGCCAACGCCGCTATTGGCCAGCAGCGTCAACAACAAATAAACAAAACGTAGAACTACGTGAATAATAAAACACAAATTTCTTTACAAACACTAGTAGTTAAGACCTTAAAATTACATTTTCGTGAACCACAAATTAAAAGCTTTCGATTGATGTATATATCATCGTTGTCCGATTCATTTGAAGCAAAATCATGTTTCAAGATGGCTTGACTCAGTTTTTTGAAAATTTCTCGGAAACCACTTAACCACAAATTACCACAAATTGGATTTCGAACTCACAAATTAACCACTAAATATTGGTGATAAAAGAATTTAAAAAAAAACATTTTGTCAAGCCATCTTGATAAATGCCTCGAAATGTGTTGGGTGAAATTCAAACAGAAGTATATCAATCTGTTCTCTATCTTTTTCTCTGTCAGAACTAGTTTTCAGATTGTAAAACAAAGTTAGCTTAAAGTTAGATACAGTTTACATCTGTTTTGCAGGCGTGCTCTTTCAGCACCCGAAATGGCTCCTGAATGGCTGCAGGTCGATTTGTTTCGATTATTGTTTGTGCACAGGTTTCTTTGTGATTAACGGTATTTCTTATAGGTTCGTAAGACAGCTAGACAACCAAATTTTTTGATTCCATCATTGAAATTGTCGATATTAATCAAAATTAAGAAGTTTGAGGCCTGTTTTCTTCGACTGATTAAAATAGGCGCATCTTCTTAAGCCGTTCCTTACCCTATATCAGTTTTAGTGGGTTGAAGCTTTGAAAAAATGTATCACAAATGCTTTAATTTCTATTTGAATATTGTTTGTAAACAGGCTATAGAAAACTAATTTTTCAGCATGGAAAAAATACTACCTTGTATTTATTTTTCTACAGTAAATATATTTTTTCAACTAAATTAAAAAGAAGTTTTTTTCAAATTTATTCTACATTTCAACCAATTATGCTAGGATAATCGTTCCATTATTTACCTCAACAGCTAGATCCACTTATATTCATCTTATTTCTCTCATTTGTCCAATTTACCGTCAAATTTCTACAAATTTTTGAAAGTAAATCTTTTTGCTTCTCGGTTTTGCAAGTGGTGGAAATTTTTATGTTGAAAATATGCTGAAACTTGACGATAAATTAATCAAAAAGGCGTGATGAGGTGAATATAGGTACTGAGATGAATATAAGAGCGATTAACCCATTTAGAAACTTTTAAAACTTTAAAATTTCAATCAGTAGTGCTTTTGGTGAGTGCATCCTTAGGAGTATTCGTTTTTGAGATTTTTTAAGAACACATTTAATTATATTGAAAAGTTGAAGAGATTGTGTGTGAGAAATGACCGGAAGGTTAACGTAGAATTAGGACAGCCTTTCTTATGTCAATCTATTACTTGAAATAAGTCAAAGAGTACACAAGGTTGGAAATAATAGCTTTAACGGTTCTAGTCTGAAGCGGTATTTTTCAGCAAAATAACCCTCTGAAATCAATGTGATGATCCTAAAGAGATCCAAAATGGTAACTGAGATCGATTTATAATCTCTGGGTTTCATCCTGGTTCCGGAAATACTTATATTAGGTGGCATTATGCTAATTTATGGAATGAATTATGGAATGCTGTATTCCGTCAGCTACACCTAAGATGGCAGCCCTATCAGCAGGATGTAGGTAGGTATCGCGACCCTGGTAAGGTAGCATACCGAAACCTTTCATCAACCACGAACAACGAATTTAGAAATACGGAACGGATCAATCGGCAAAGACCTAGGCTACAGACACGGAAAAAGATTAAGGTGAACGATTGGAAATTGGATACTTGGAACGTCCGATCTCTCAATGGACCGGCGCGGGCTGGCTTGCTTGCTCGAGAACTACAGCGACAGGGAGTCGCAATCGCAGCGATTCAGGAGGTTCGGTGGCCAAATTCCGGAGAAAGGGCCAAATTCAGTGCAGTAGACCCTATTGCACGCACTTCTTTCAAGTACCACATCTACTACAGAGGTGGCAAAGCAGCGGAACGGGGCGTCGCACAGTGTTTTATTTTGCCGTTTTCGTGCGATTTATTAAATAGCGTTTCAAATGTTGATTATAACCATAATGTGTGTTCGGAGAAGTTTCAAAGTATTCAAAAATACATCTTTAGATGAAGAAAGATGAGTGATCAATCTACCTAAAAGTGAGATAGAAAATTAACTTTTTTATCAGATTGAGATAGACGCATAGTGTCTTCGGCAAAATTTTAGGTGATCTCAAAACAATAAACTTTGCTGAAGACAGCATGTTTCTATCTCTTATATATTACGAGCAACATAAAGTTTTCTATGAACAGGTACTGAAAATCACAATTTTCGTTACAACTTTTTTCTCAGATTTTTCCGAATTTCCAAACCTTATACAAAGTTGTCATTCATCCAAATACGCATGTTTGTGCTGGACATTGTTATTTTTTATATCCTAAAATAAAAAAGTTATTTGACATATTTCGATATTTTTGGGGATACTTTCACCTCAACCATCTCAAAATTACGCAATTTTACGCACGTGGCAGTTTCATACGATGAAATAGCTATCTTTCAATTCAAATAGCAGACTTTCAATTAAAGGTACACACTTAAGTATGTAAGAGTATGTAAGCAGCCTTTTCGCCTGTTTTTCAAAGCTTTTTTGTGCCGGTTTTTATATACAAAAATTTAAAAATAAAACAGTTTTGAATTTCGGAGGTGGCCCTAAACGATCTTAAGCTTAACATGCATGCATGCTTTGTTAAGGTTACAAAAAATGGAGAAAATGTTAGAAATGGATTATCTAAAAATTGAGTTTTTTCTTAATTAAGTTATATATTCAGTATTGTAAGCGTGGATGCAAATAGTATTTTTTTTCAAATTCAATTTATTCTTCTTCCCCGATTTCAAAAGGGGCGAGCAGAGATTTCGCGTCTTCCGAAAAAGTTTTAATGTCCGCTTCTGGCCACCCACGTGCTTCTGTGATAATAGGATCTGATAAAACGAGCAACCAATGCAGAAAATCCTCGTTAGCGCTTTTGCGGGATATCTTCCTAGTATGATATTCTCGTTATCTGAAGATAAAAAAAATCTATACCTATAAAAATGCTGTCCGGTCTGTCTGTCGGTCTGATCCATATAGGCTCGGAAACTACCGAACCGATCGACGTGAAAATTTGTATATAGGGGTTTTAGGGGCCGAGAAGGGTTTTCATGATAGTTTGAGACCCCTCCCTTTTCTGGAAGGGATGGATGTTTTTAGGGGTAACAAATATATCGATAATGATTTGACACCCCTCCCTCTTCAACAAGGGAGGGGTCCCATACAAATGAAACACGAATTTCGCACAGCTCGAGAACCAATCAACCAAATACAACCAAATTTGGTATGTGGATGTTTTTAGGAGTAACAAATATGTTCATAATGGTTTGACACCCCTCCCTATTCTATAAGGGAGGGGTCCCATACAAATGATACTCAAATTTCGCGCAGCTCGAGAGCCAATCAAGCAAATATAACCAAATTTGGCAAGTGATTGTTTGTAGATGTAACAAACATGTCCATAATGTTTCGACACCCTTCCTTCTTCTGGCATTTGTCCAAATGCCATTTTGAAATCCAGGATGGCGACTTCCGGTTTTTTAAAAACAGCGGCAAATGACCAGATACCACTCAATATGGGTATTTCCGGAATTGTTATGACGCACTGAAGCGACAAATCGACCTCAGACAACATTTTGAATTGTGAGATGGTGACTTCCGGTGTCTGGAAAACAGCCGAAAATGACCAAATACCATCCAATAAAACTGTCCTCTAATGCCATTTTGAAATTCAAGATGGCGACCTTCGGTTTCTGAAAAACAGCGGCGAATGATCAAATACCACCCAATATGGGTATTTCCGGAATTGTTATGAGGCACTGAAGCCACAAATCGACCTCAGACAACATTTTGAATTGTAAGATGGCGACTTCTGGTGTATGGAAAACAGCCGAAAATGACCTAATTTCACTCAATATGAGTATTTCTTCAACCAGAATGAAGCTCAGAGGCCAGGAGCTGACTCCTAATGCCATTTTAAAATCCAAGATGGTGACTTCCGGTTTCTGAAAAACAGCGGTAAATGACCAAATACCACCCAATTTGGGTATTTCTGGAATTGTTATAATGCACTGAAGCCAAAATCGACCTCAGACAACATTTTGAATTGTAAGATGGCGACTTCCGGTGTCTGGAAAACAGCCGAAAATGACCAAATTACACCCAATATGAGTGTTTCTTTCCTTTTCTAATGCCATTTTAAAATCCTAGATGGCAACTTACGGTTTCTGAAAAATAGCCTGAAGTGACCAAATACCACCCAATATGTGTATCACCGGATCCAGAATGATGCAAGTAGCTAAAACTTGACCTCAGACACCAGTTTGAATTGTTAAATGGCAACTTCTGGGAAACAGCCGAAAATAACCGAATACTACTACATATGGATATTTCCGTAATCGAAATGATGTATAGAAGCCAAGCATTGACCCTGGACACCAGTTTGAATTCGAAGATGACCACTTTCAGTTTCTAAAAAAAAAACGAAAATAACTGAAATGCATTCAATATATTTCCGGAATAGAGGTTATGTACAAAAGCCAAAAGTCGATTCCGATAAAACCAATCATTTCAAACGATATGAACAAATCGCAAGGAATCAATGAATTTGAAATGTTTAAAATTATTAAATTGAACACTGAAATAGGCGAGACGAAGTTTGCCGGGTCAGCTAGTATACATATACAGAGAAATGGAAAATAAACTGAAATATTCACCACTTCCAATCTTTGTTCTTAGCCTTCTGAGCCTCTTCATAAAAATGCCCTATGGGGACCAAAAAGTGCTTCATTACTGCCGAACCATGATTGATCTACAGAAATTACTGGTAACTCTCAGCGAAGTACTAAGTGTTCGAATTATTGACGAAGGTTTACCTGTAGCTGTAGGTTTCGCCATTTTTCAATGCTTACAAATGTATCCGAGAATATTTCTTGACTTCTGTTCAGCTAACGATAACTGTAACCTCTCAGCACAGCGAGCACGATTGAATACATTTTGCAGTACAAAGCAGGCAACAGCCTACTACTCTGTAATTACTATTTAGTTTGCCTAGATATTTTCAAAGACTGCTGCGCTGGGTATTTTTAAAACTACATACTACTATAAATCAATCGAAAAGGCTACTTCAATACTCTTACATACCAAAGAGTGTACTTTTAATTGAAAGTCTGAAGATAGTTATTTCATCGTATGAAACTGCCACGTGCGTAAAATTGCGTAATTTTGAGATAGTTGAGGTGAAAGTATCCCCAAAAATATCGAAATATGTCCATTAACTTTTTTATTTTAGGAGATAAAAAATAACAATGTTCAACATAAACATGCATATTCGGATGACTGATAACTTTGTATAAGGTTTGGAAATTCGGAAAAATCTGAGAAAAAAGTTATAACGAAAATTGTGATTTTCAGTACCTGTTCATAGAAAACTTTATGTTGCTCGTAATATATAAGAGATAGAAACATGATGTCTTCGGCAAAGTTTATTGTTTTGAGATCACCTAAAATTTTCCCGAAGACACTATCTCAAACTGATAAAAAAAGTAAATATTCTATCTCACTTTTAGGTGGATTGATCACTCATCTTCCTTCATCTAAAGATGTATTTTTGAATATCTTGAAACTTCTCCGAACATACATTATGGCCATAATCAACATTTGAAACGCTATTTAATTAATCGCACGAAAACGGCAAAATAAAACACTGTGCGTCGGTTTCGTAGTGCTGGGAAATCAGAAAACAAGAGTCATCCGGTGGAGGCCCGTAGATGACCGTATATGCGTGTTGAGGAAGGGCAAATTCTTCAACTAGAGTTTAATCAACACCTACGCACCGACAAACGGCAAAAGCCGATGAAGTCAAAAATGAGTTCTCTGACATGCTTGAGCGAATCTATGACGAGTGCCCAAAACACGACGTAAAAGTCGTCATCGGAGACGCAAACGCACACGTTGGGAGGGAGGAGTTCTTCCGTCCGGTCATTGGAAGGCATAGCCTCCACTCGTCAACCGATGAAAACGGCCTGAGGCTGATAAACCTTGCCGCGGCCAGAGGAATGGCCATATGTAGCTCCTATTTTCCACGTTTGAATATTCGGAAGCACACCTGGAGGCATCCAAATGGAGAAGCCTTCTTCCTGATCGATCACGTACTGATTGACGGTCGGCACTTTTCGGATGTTACTGCTGTTAGGTCTTTTCGGGGACCAAACATTGACTCTGACCATTATCTCGTCGTTTGTAAGATCCGCGCACGGTTGTCGAACGTGCTGAAATCTCGCACAGAGAGGACGACGCGTTTCAACATTCGGCGGTTGAAAGCTGATGGCGTGGCAGCAGAATACGCCAGAGAGCTGAATTAACGGATCGCAGAACAGCAGGAGGAAGGAGTGGAAGACATTAATGGGCTGTGGAGCAGTATCCACGGTGCCATTGAAACGAATGCGAGAGAGGTGGTAGGTATGACGCGTGGAAGACGGCGGTATGGCTGGTTTGATGCCGAGTGCCAGAGAGCGACAGATGAGAAGAACCGTGCCAGGAGCCACATGCTCACCGCGGCTACGCGTCAGAGCAGAGAAAGGTACATGGGGCAAGAGTTATCGAAAATAGAACCCACCGTCAGAAGAAGCGCGAGAACGAGGAGCATGTGCTCGCCAGCGCAGAAGACAGCTATGCTCAAAACGACGTGCGGAGATTCTATAGAACTGTCAACAGAGTCAGAAGCAGGAATTTCCCTGTGCCGGTCATGTGGAATGACAAGGACGGCAACCTGCTTACTGATAAACCGACGGTTGTAGCCAGGTGGAAGGAGCATTGTCAGGCGTTATTGAACGGTGAGGAGCCGGAAGAGCAGAGCAGGAACAAGATGACGATTATGAGTGACGAACACGCTGTGGAGCCACCAACACGGGAAGAGGTGGAAAAGGCGATTAGTGAGCTTAAAAACGGCAAGGCCGCTAAGAAGAACGGTATCCCGGTCGAACTTCTAAAAGCAGGAAGCGAGTGACTGTACTATGCGATACTACTAAGGATCTGTGCGGATGAACAAATGCCGAATGACTGGTAGGAAAAGCCTCATATGCCCTAGAACCCTAGAAGGGTCATCGATTGGATTGTGGCAACTATCGAGGCATAACGTCGCTCAACTCCGCATATAAAGTGCTCTACCGTATCCTGTTCTTCAGAGTGAGACCGTTAACGGAATCCTTTGTTGGCAAATACCAGGCTTGTTTTCGACAAGGACGTTTCACGACAGATCAAATTGTCATCCTGCGACAGATCCTCGTTATGTTCCGGGAGTACAACTTACCGACTCACTGGATTTCAAGGTGGCATACGACTCAGTAAAAAGAATCGAGCTGTGGCAGATTATGCTGGAATACGGTTTCCCTACGAAACTAATTAAGCTGAGTCGTATGACGCTGGAGGGATCGAAATCGTGCGTGCGGATAGCTGGCGAGACATCAGCCGTGTTCGTAACGTTGGATGGACTGAAGCAGAGGGATGCGCTCTCTATCTTACTGTTCAACATCGCCCTTAAAGGTGCAGTACGAAGAGCAAACGTGGAAAGAAACAGTACGATCATCACGAAATCTCTCATGCTTCTTGGTTTGCGGACGACATCGATATCATAGGGCCGTGGAGGAGGCGTACCTTTTAAGAGGGAAGCAGCGAGATTGGGATTTGTCATTAACTCTGCCAAAACGAAGTACATGGTAGCTGGCAAAGAGCGTGGGAGTCCCCGTGGTGTTGGTGCTGAGGTGGAAATAGATGGGGAACGATTCGAAGTGGTTGACGAATTCGTTTATCTTGGTACACTTGTTACATGTGACAACGATATGAGTCGTGAAGTGAAACGACGAGTTGAAGCTACGAACAGGGCCTTCTACGGACTACGTAACCAGCTAAGGTCCCGTAGTTTGCAAACTCGTAAAAAACTAGCGCTGTATAGGACGCTGATACCCCCGGTGGCCCTTTACGGACATGAAGCATGGACGCTGAAGGAAGCTGATCGACGAGTGCTCGGAGTTTTTGAGCGTAAGGTTGGCGGTAAACTAGAAGATGAAGTGTGGCGCAGACGCGTGAACCACGAGTTGTACCAGGTATACAAACATGCTGATATAGTGAAGATAATACAGCGGGGCAGGTTTCAGTGGGCTGGACATGTAGCCAGAATGCCTGACGAGAGAGCCGTCAAAACTATCTTCAGTAGAGAACCAGGAATGGGCCGTCGACTCCGTGGTATGCCTCGTACACGGTGGAAGAAGATGCACGATCTGCTGGTGTACGAGGAGACTGGAGAACGGCTGCCCAAGACAGAAGAAGCTGGACATCTCTAATTTGTTCGGCCGTAGACCGATGGTCGGTCCGTTAGCCAACAAAGTAAAGTAAGTAAATATGCAAATTTTATTTTAAGGTTTTTCCAATTCTTATTTATTTATGGAGATCCGGGTTTTCATTCTTAACGGTGGATCAAAATGCTACTACGTTTAATGTCCGAAGCTTCGGTTTTGGGATTTCGCCTTCCTCAGGGGATATAAAGGGGCAACGTTTTTCGTGCAGTGTACAGTTTTATATAGTTCAAAAACATTGGCTTTTAAATGCGGTCAAATGATATTAGTTCACATTTTGCAGTAATTAAAATTAGAGAGCTTAGTTTACACCACGTCACAAAGGTATTCGGAAGTGATTGTAAACGATAAAAATCCTCGATGATGCGAATCGTCGAGTATAAAGTATATTTACAAATCATCCGTGTAAACTACTCTCCCAATACCAATACCAAGTGCAGCAACGGCATCGTAGCAGAAAATATTGAAAAGAAATGGTCCTAGATAACTACCCTGTGGTACACCGGACTTGTTCGTGAACGAGGACGATACACCAGATCCATGCTTAACTTGCAAAAATCTTTTACACAGGAATGGCTCAAGCCAGTTGACGAACCGTGACGCGACAGACAAATTAGTTATTCCACGATAGTTTTTAACATTTAGTCGATCACCATTTATAAATATCGGAAACATATAGAAGTGCTTTCATACCAAAGATTGATTGAATATGGTGCGAAATGAAGCAGCCAGAATATCGATACAAGGGCACAAAAAACGGCCGCTATTCCGTCGGGACCAACAGTATAAAAACATTTAAGTTTCTTAGCGGCGCCGGCGGTAGTGATCATATCATGCGTGGCATTAAAAATGTCAAGATCAACGAGAACGGCTGGCACATTAGCCGAGGCAAATACTGAGTAGAAAAATTCCACAAAAAATTCATTAGAATCAGAGTCCGAGCAGGATATCATTTTCTCCAAATATACGTCCGGAGGAGTAGAGTAGAGAGACTTTTCCGCTTTGGATAAACGAAGTTCCAAAATGAAGCAAGCTGTAACGACAAATAAAGTGGTTTTCCATTTAACAATACAGAAATAGATACTCGTTACGCCTAACGTTGACGGTGGCTATTGGTCACTTTCATTCAAAATTGCTGAAAAATAATAACTGAGATGTGGATAGCTTTTGAGTAAGAAGTATGGTTTGAAACCACCAGGGAATATGCAAAGATATTTGCGAATTGTGTTCACAGGCGACTAAATAGATTGTTTTTCCTCTTCAAATGACAATAACTTCATATTGAGCTCATCAATCCGAAAGTACACGGAAAATTTCGAGCCTTAACCCTCTAGTGCCCAGTGCCGCCTCTAGACGGCCTTCAGTTGAACCTCTGAAAAGCTTCAATAAGAACTTAAAAAAAGTTTATAAAGCTTCATAGTGATTTCTTCGAAGTCCGCCTAAAAATTAATTTGGGCACTCGAGGGTTAATCAAATTAATCAAGTTTCGATGCAATCGTCGAACAAAATTTTTACTAAAGTAATGCTTGTATAGTTTTCAAAATCTTTTACCAATACGTGTACAGGCGCGCGAAATGATAGTCTACTTTTTATTGTTGTAGTGCCGACTAAACCCGACAAAAACTTCGAAAAAAGTATTATTATATGCTTGATACAAGTTGCGTTACGGCTAAGACACATTTGTTCTCTAGGTTTGAAACTTAATTATAAATTTTTATTGCTTTGTGTGTAGTTCGACAATCGAAGCTTGCTTCCTAAGTGAAGCTATGATTACAATTTAAAATGCTTTAATAATTTGACACAGTAGTAAATACAGATTCTTCAAGTCAACCGAAACAGTTTCATAAAGTTCCCACAGCCAATGCTCCGAAACCACTCAAGAGTGAAATCACCTCTTCATTAAGATAATATATTACCATACCAAAATCTATATAGTTAGATACACTTTTTCGAACACGATGAAAACTACGTACTGATATAGAACGTTTTGTCGGGTTTTAGAGCACTTGAGGTTCAAAGTTCAAACGGCTACTTATGACGGGTTTTAACTCACGCGCGTGAATGCAGTAAGTAGTACCTCACAGTAATTTCAGCCGGGGAATGGCAAAAGAAATGTGTTGCAAAGACGGTATAAGGACGTATTAAAATGACGACAACAGAAACGAAACATGTTAAGTGGATTTGGCTCTCAGCGTGTTGCAAAGCAGCAAACTTCTTCTAACAGCCGCAGCAGTAGCACCAGTAACAGCAGTAGTTTCGTACTAAATCAACAATGAAGACAATTACCGAAAAAGCCAAAATAGTTTAGTTTCGGGGAAAAGTAAGTACTGGCACTTGTGTCTGAATTGGTTGGGATAATGAAATTATGTGAAGATGAGTCCTACCAACTTCGGCGCCAATTTTCAGCCTGATTCTAAGTTATGAGAGTTCTCGTTGTCAGTTCGTTGTTCCGCCCAAGTGCTAAAGTGCTTCGAAGTACTTGCTATGCATTTTGCGTCGTCTTTATCATTTCTTTACTGCTTGCCCTTGTCTTCTTCTGCTATCAATGGTTGGAAGATGAACCGATGGTGAATAAAATCTTAGCGTGAGAAAAACTACCTGAAAATGGTGAGTTCAATCTTCAATAATTAACTGATAGACAGTAAAGGTAACAATGTCAAAACAACAAGAAAATGCACCAAAACTGTGGTGTGCGTAATCCACCGCTTTGCAGAACAGGTACGCGACTCTAATCCTCCGGGGCATTTCCGCACAACGTCCAGCAAGAGGAAAATTATAAATTCCATCGCATCATGCAAAATATGCAAAAATTCGACACCCAAAACACGCTGCGCTCGCCAGGTTGAAGACTTCCAACCTTTCCCATTATTATATATCTTTTTCGTTGGGTTCATGGCATCGTCGTCCTCCTCCTCCTCATTGCCCTGTCAACGGTTCAGCGCTTTGGTTGGGGCCTCAACAGCAGTGCAGTGGACGAAACTTGGAAGCAATCATGTCCGCTAATGAATTCACGATTATATACTCATTCGATCGTTTATTACCTTAAAAATGTATGCTTAAATTTAAATAATTAATGAAAACGTCCGGGCTGTGCCAGGTTGGACGGCCCGGCTGGATGGACTCGGGGGACACGGTCAGCACGAATTCTGTCGAACTGGGTCTACGTGGTTTGAGTTCTGACTTTAGCACAGAGCTCATTTATGGGTCTTACGAGGAGGAATGCGAAATTTGTAGGTTCTGTTTTGGTTTTGAAGCTTCTTCGAACAACAAAGAATGTGAACAGGGGTGAGCAAGCTGCTGTACTGGAAAGTATTGCATCCTGTTGAAAGTAATTAATTTTTTTTCGTTGAATTTGAATTTATCAAATAAACTTAAAAATTGCGCACAAATTGTATCATTCGGATAGATCTTTTTCTGAGCTGCCAAATATCATGACAAATAAATAAGACAAAAGATATACTGAGCGTTATCGATTCGAGAACCAGATGGCTCTAAATCGATTTCTCCTACACTGTTTCACAATACAGGCAAAATTGTAAATGACCCACAGAAGCACGTGCACAGAATTTTGCGGGCTAGCAACATTACGACGAGCAGCAAACCTGTCCTTAGGACTTGTTTTCAAAGTCGAAAATTAGAGAGCAGCCTCCCAAGCTTTCCCTAAGTAACGGGCGGAAGCGTGTGGCACTTGTGCAAAGTAAAGAAACCGAGCGTTTTCCTCGATTAAGTTTTTATGATACCTCTATATCCAAATGAAATGGCATCCCGCACAATATTCAGGTTGCCGAAACAATTCGCCGCTCCATTCCAGGTAACCTTCTTCTACCACAGGTGGCTGGTAACACTGTGTAGTATTACAAAATAACAATCGAAACCGTGGGAGGACACCAGGTGAAGCGGAAGTTACGACTGGCGAAGAACAATGCTGCACTCCATTCAGGCGTAACCGTAGGCAAAAAGAAAGAAAGAAACAAAAACAGTTCCGTCCTCGTCATTCGGGTTTCCTTGGCTGCCGGTGTCGCTTTGCCAGCGTCTCACGAGATGTCGACACATATGCGAGAGTGTTAAAATAAATAATACACACTGCTTAAAATGCCGGCTTCGATCCCTTTCCTATATCGGAGCAGTTTGCAAGTAACCCTCCGACGGCCAGCGTTTGTTTTTCTTTGGAAGAAAAGTTTCCTTTCTAGCAAAAATTTGACCGAAAAGCGCGGTACAGCGAAGGGTTGCCAGCATTGCTGCTCCCGTTTGTCGGAACGTGTGTAATAACTTTGATATGGAGCACAATTTAAAGGCGGCGATCAATTTTACCTTTGAGCAGTTTTTTCGCTCGGAACAGCTCGCTTCCTTCGAGGAGTGCTGAAATGGAACAGAAAGAAATTGAAATCAGTAACTTTGTCTACTCGAAAACGGGGGTTTTGAGTGGAAGTTGTTAAAAAGTAACGCTTGAATTGATGCTTTGTTTGGATGTTTCATGAATGCAGGAAATTTGTACGCTAAAGCATTCGGCGTTTCTTTGAAGCCGTGTGAAGCATTCCTTCTTCCCCTTTTCCTTCAAGGAGCAAAACAAAAAAGGGTAGCGCACGGTTGATTTACCTTTTCTTTCCGAAGAAAAGAATAGGTCAATTTTTCTTACCTTAATAGCACCGGCTGCTAGAGAGCAGACCGAAGCAGAAAAGAACTAATTTACACTCTATTAATTTGATTCCCGTTTTTCCGTTCGGAAGTCAACGAAGTCCTGCCTGCGGCCTCCGCTATCGATGGAAGGAGTGTTTTCTTCGGTGTAGGTTTTTCTTAACATTTACCTTGCTCATATCCTTTGGGGGGGGGGGGGGGGGGTTAACGCTCATAATACTGAAAGCCAATCGCTTCGCAGTTGTGGTGGTGGTTGTTGTTGATGTTCTATTGTGTATGGTTTCTTCTGTACATAGCTCTAGTGCCGTTACTGAGACTGCCTGTGGGTAATTAAATTAAATTTATTTTCCTCTTTAGCACCTTTTTTGCCGTAGCCGATGCTCGCTGCACGCTTCCTGGCCTGGCCCGGAAATGGAGAGGGAATGATGATACGCGGGCTCCATGGGATGGATTCCGGGTTCGCCAGTGGCAGGTGTAATTCTTGCTCCGGGAAGCGCTCCGAGCAGGGGCTTCTAGCTATATAGATTTACGATGCACCAATGTTGAAAATTGGTTCCTGATTGGGAAGTGCGGAAAGCAATGCGAATTATGCGGTTTGGAGTGTTTGGAGGGTTCCGGTTTGAATGCTTCAATGGTCACTACGGTTTGTTGTTGAATTATAAGTTTTCTGTCATAATCAGCAATTGTGTAATGAAAGGTGGCATGGGGATTTTTCACGTAAATGTCCACTGTTTGCAGTGAAGGGCACTGCTAAAGTTTCATCCATTCCCTTTAAATGGATTCTCTTGAGTTAGTTAAGTTATGTAAATAGGGTAGTATAAACACAATTCGCGAAAAGTATGTAAAGCGTCACAAAACGGTGTTCATATTTGGATTCGGTAGGAGTTAAAAGATGAAAGTAATTCTATCCGTATACAAGCATTTGAACTCTATTATCTCGCGCTTATACTTTTATACTACTAATCCGCTAATCGAAAATTAGTGTCGATAATTGAGACTTTCCGATTGATTGAAATATCTGAGGCTAAAGTAAATAACGGTTCGTTTTTTTTTAATTCTACATGGCGACCGTGACTCAACGCAAAACGTTACTCTTCATGATTCTGATTCTGTGTCTTCTATTCCATTGGAACGATTTACTAGTTTTTATTATTGTGTTCTACGTTGAACTAATTCAAATATAATTCCGAAAAGTTTCGACAAAAACTTATCACCTGCAAAAATATTCGAAGTGTTGATATAAGAACCAACCTCTCGTTTAGTGTCGAAAAGTCACCCCTTGTGATTAAACACCCGGAATAATAACTGAACGAAATAATAACTAAATTATTTGAATTCAGTACCTATAAAATTTTAAGGCATCAAATAAAACCCTTTTAGAAAAGTGAACGCAAAACGTTAGTGTTAATGATTCTAATTCACCGTCTGCTATCCGATCGAAACGAGTGCTAGTTTTTATCTTCACGTTGATTATGTAACTTATAAATCGGATAGTTTGGGCGAAATTTTATACCGTAACCCACAAACTCAAATCAAAAATCACAGGTGTATTTTTATAATTGGGGCATTTTGTAACTTATCATTTACCCCATTTTAGTCCATTCTCACTGTAATAAACTCATTTTCAACATATTTATTCTGTTATTTACTACATATTCAACGTTCTGGCCGCAGTTTTAACCCATTTCCTCTACTAATAGTTAATTGACTCTATTTTTGACACATCTACTTCCTTAATTACTCTATTTTCTACCTATTTACTGATCATTCACTCAACTTTAAGTATTTTTACTCTACTATTTGCATTATTTTTAAACCATTTACCTTATTCTTCATGCCATTTTTGGCATATTTAAATTAAAATTGACTTTTTTGTCCTACTCTGGGCATTTAAATTTTGTTAATTACATCATTTTCATCATTTATAGACTGCTGGCCCGGCAAACTTCGTGCTGCCCATTTTTGTGTTTAATCAAATAATTTTAAACATTCCAAATTCATTGATTCCTTGCGATTTGTTCATAGTATGCAAAACCACGACGAATTGGCCATAGGATATGATCAAAGTCAAGAGACAAATCGTTTGAAAAGATTGATTTTATCGGAAAGTCAACATCCTCGACTTTTAGTAGTATTCTGCTTCCCAAAAGTTTCCGTTTTACAATTCAAAACGGTGTCTGAGGTTAATTTTCAGCTTCTTGCATCGTTCTGGCTATGGAGATACTCATCGTCATCATCTTGGATTTCAAAATGGCATTTGGAGACAATTTCTGGCTCCTGAGCGTCATTCTGGTTTGAGTTTGGTCATTTTTAGCTGTTTGCCACCGAAAGTCGCCATCTTTCAATTCAAAATGGTGTCTGTAATCGATTTTTAGCTTCAGTGCATCTTTCTGGTTCCGGAGATACTCAATTTGGGTGGTATTAAGTCACTTTGGACTGTTTTCCAAAAACCGTAAGTTTCCATTTTAAATTTATAAATGGCGTCTGGAGTCGAGTTTTGGCTCCTGTGCACTGACCCGATCATTTAAGGCTGTTTTCCGGAAAACCTGATTGAAATATCTGTTTGTTTTGTTTATTATGAACATATTTGTTACCCCTAAAAACATTCACATGCCAAATTTGGTAGTATTTGCTTGATTGTTTCTCGAGCTGTGCGAAATTTGTGTTTCATTTGTATGTGACCCCTCCCTTACAGAAGGGAGAGGGGTGTCAAACTATTATAGACATATTTGTTTTCCCTAAAAACATTCACCTGCCAAATTTGGTTCCATTTACTTGGCTGGTTTTTGAGATGTCCAGAAATTTGTGTTTCATTTGTATGGGACCCCTCGCTTCCAGAAGATGGAGGAGTCTTGAACTATCTTAGTCTCTTTTCTCGGCGGTCTCCAGAATTGGTCTCACCAGCGCACAATACAAGGTCTTCAAGCAGTATGGATCGTTGAAGCCTTTGGCAACTTTCGAAATGAAACCAAGTTGTCGATTGGCTTCGGCAATTATCGAGATGTTGTTGTTGTTGTTGAATGATAGTATTGGATCCAGGACGACTCACAAGACACATTCATTTTCTCAACAGATTTAGCTGGTTTTGCAAACAGTGGCAGTCTGTAATTGAACGAATCACCAAGTATATTTTCTAGTCACCGGCGTAAATGAGTTTGCAACCCAGACGCAATTTCGACGCAATGTCGTTGAAAAATGGCGTAAACAACAGCGGACCTAGGTTTGCTGCCTTGGGGCACTCCGGATGAATTGCAGAAACTCGAAGATACACAGAAGTCAACTTTAACACGAAGTTCACGACCAGTCAGGTAAGACCTAATCCACGATACCAGCCTCGCAGAAGATCCAAGACGAGACAGTTTAGCCAACAGTATATTGTAATCGATTTTGTCGAAAGCCGCCTTCAAATCTGTGTAGATGACATCCACTTGAGTTTTGCTTTCCATTGCAATAATGCAGGTGCTGGTGAAATCCAAATAATCCGTGGCATGAAACCGTGCTAATCATTAGAGATGTAGCTTAAAGACTGGCTACGAATCACATCACTGACGATTATTTCGAATAGCTTTGACGCTGCCGATAAGTTTGTTATTGTTATGTTTTTTTTAATTCTCTCTACCCAGTTCATGACCTATTTACCCCAAAGTTAATTCAATTTTCTATTTTTGGCACACTTACTTTATAATTAACTAATTTCTGACATTTATTTACCCTGTTTTGCCCATATCGACATTTTACTTGAAAAAACTAATTAATGTGCTCTATTTCCGAACCATTAGTTCGATTGTTCACTCAGTTCACATTTAGTATATTGATTGTCCGTTTTTTAATACAAGCCGCTCATTCATTCTAATTTTCGAACGTTTACGTTCTTATTTGCACCAATTCCCAACAGTTCTCACCTAATTTTTGGCCTACTCACGCTGTAGATAACTAGTTTTGGAATACAAACTCCCATATCCATTCCATTTTTGTCTCATTTTACCTTATAATTAACTTAGAAATCATATTTTGGGTAACTTTATTCTATTTTCTACATCTTTATTTTTTATCTTATTCTTGGCCAATTTTTATACAATTAACTTTTTACGCTGTTTCTGACACCTCTACTTTTGGCCTGTTTTTACTCAGTTTCGGTAGATGCAATTTATTGTTGATCCCCAAAAGGTCCAGTTACCTTATACATATTTTTGGCCTATTGTTAAACAAATTGATGAAGCCATCGTTAACTAGCAATTAATAGTTTTTTTAGACTCTTCGTTTTGTAACTTGGCTTACTAAAATTGCTCTAACTGTTGATTTTTTTAGAGGAGTGTTTTTTGACGTAGAATTAGACGTAGAACAAACGGCAACATATGTAGGGGTACAAATTGAAAAAGCGAAAACATCGAGAGTATCACAAAAATTGTCCACTTTCAAATGCTTAAAACTTAGTCACTTTCAAACGATTTCCTTCATTCTTACAACGATCGAATGAAAAATCAGCTATGCATCCACCAAAACGCGGAAAATTGTGATTTTGTGATGCTCACGATTGTACTGTTGAAACATTCAGAGTCTCGCTGAACGCATGTTTCGATTAATCAGAGCTTTCGACTTTGTAACCGATTTGTTGTTGTTGTTTTATTCGCTTTAAAGACATGTCTACCGGAAGTTGAACTCTCAGTATTCACGTATAAAAGCTAACATGCAGAAACTTAGTCTTCATTGTATAAACAATTACTGCAGCAAGAGGACGGTAGACTCTTACTGAAAACTGGTTAAATACGCAACCGGTAGAGTAGTGACTCATTTTTGCGTAGCAAGGCTGAGCAGATGGTACATTCGATCGAAGCGTTCCGCAGCAGACGAACCACTCGGTGGACTGTGGAACTGCACTGCATTGCTCATCATGTCCGGACATGTCTTATAAACAACCTTTTAAAATTTATTTTGGAAAAGCATGAAAATTGTCTAGTCGGTAACTTCTAATGCCAAAGCTAGCTGTTCCTGCGTTTGGCATAGATCATCGAGCAATTCATCTTATTCAGCGTTTTCGACGGTTTTAAGACCCAGATACACACACGCTATATTGACGCCCTCTCCATACAAAATAGAAGGCGTGATGGCGATCACGTTTTTATTCATTTAATTGTTTTCCATCTTAAAAATAATAATAAATAATAAAACAGGTAACAAATTAACATCAAATTATGAATGTAAGTTCTGCACAAAGCAGTATCATTCCACCAAAACTAGGTGGCTCAATCGTATACGAAAAAGTCGAGAAAAAAGGAAAGCAATTCCTTTAAGACGTTTTCTGAATATTATTTTTTCATATATACACTTAATTACATTTTTTCTAGTGTATAATTTTTCTACAGTTTTCGACCTGTAAAACAAGAAAATTACCGAGATTTCAGCATTCTCAGCAACAGTTACTGACCTTGAATGTTTTTTTTATGGTTTAAAACTGCTGATATTTCTGTAAAAAAAACGTTAACGCACGGAATCAACAGTCGATAAAAATGAGCAACGAGTTATCAGTACCATAAACTGGGGTGACTTTGTAATGTATCTTAAATATCTTTAGAATATATCGAATACAATATTGTTTGATATTCTTAAAATAAGTACATACAGGCATGCATTGAGCAAGATCCAGTCACTACTTCAAAAGTTTAGCAACAATTGTGCTGTTTTTAAACATGTTCTAAAATCTTTACACCAAATATTATTCCGAGGTAACTTTGATTACCCTATTATTTTGATGAATTCGAAGTAAACTTTGCTGTTATAACTAAATTAAACAGCCTAAAACGACTTAAATGTGTTTACAAATTTGGAAAGCAATTTGGGGACCATTCACATTCTACGTGAACAGTTTATGTGGGCGAATCCCCAAGATTCATGCAAAATTTTTAGAATATAAATAAGTAATTTAGAATATGAATGATTATCCACGGAGAGGGAAAGTGATCTAGAATCATCAAAAACTAGTCCACGTGGAATATGGCTTATGCAATTGTCCCAATTTGCATGTTACTTTACGTCTTGGGTTGTTGTTCAGAAGAGAATATGTAATACGCTTTCGAGGAAAAACTTGCCAACATAATAATGACAATCATTGTTATAATATTTGTTGATCTCAAGAACTAATATGGGAACAAAATAAAAAACTTTACGTATTGCAACTTGTCGTTTTGCATCTGCTTGAACCGATTGTTTGTATGCGACAAATATCGCCAAAAAACACTTTATTTTCAATTAATATTTTAGCATGAAAAACAATCTTTAATTAACAGGAAATGCTTGAAAAGTATCAATGTAGACATATATCAACACAATCAGTGGAGAATTCGACAAATCCCAAGTAATACGAGCGCTTTTGTAACACAATTTCAAAAAAGAGGTAGGGTGATCAAAGTCACCCCTGTTTACGGTAATTACAAAGTTTAGCCGTACCATGAGTAAAATTTCCTGAAAATTACAGACCACCGTGAATTAAGCTCTTTGATGCGCGCCATTTTATGTTTTATTTCCTAATGTTAAGTACTATTTTATTTCTTGAATTTTATTTCCTTAGTTACTAAGCGGCTGCAAAAAAGTGAACATATAGAATTTTTTTTACATCAGTTAAAGCAGTTTGATACAGAAGTGGAGGACATTTTGATGGTTGTATTCAATGCTACTTGTAAACCAGCAGATAAACAGTTTTTAATCTCAATTGTAATTTTAACTGCAACTGGTGAATTTTTTATAAATCAAACCCTCAAAGTAACCTGAGCATTCAGTAGTTACAATAGAAATAAAAAGAAAATCTTCATTTTTATTTTGGTCAATTTAACTAACTACCTCTGAAAATCAAGTTTGTGACACAAATTTTATTGCTGAAAAACTCAGTAAAATAATTTAAAGAAAACAACTGTATTGACTGAAATTATCAAAGTAATTTATCGAAAAAGTCATCACACTCTACTGAAATAATCGTTTCTTTTTAACAGTTGGCGGTTTACTGATTTCGGTAAACCGAAACCGAAACCGAAAAGTCAGTTGTTCAAAAACTCAGTAAAATTCTACTGACTTTGGTGTTTTAAAATGAGTGTGTTGAACTACTTCTTCGAGAAAGGTCTACAATCTACATTTTGAACAGGGGAGGAAGTCATGTCCAATGTCATTTCATATGCTCATCCCTCGGTTAGTTTAATATGGATTACTTTCGTTCTTGCATCATTCGATTGGAAAACTAGCCACGCATCCGTTCAAATGAAGAAAATGTAATTTGTCCATGTAAACTATTGTACTATTGAAATAGTCATACCTTGTTAGAATGCAGATTTCGACCAACCAGAGCTGACCTGCATGCAATTCATTAATGCTTACCCTAGCACGGTCGACAGAATAATATACCCCAGACAAACAGATGTACCACTCCGTACAAAGTTCTAAGAAAATTGTGGTTCCTACTAGCTTTTGCGGCAGCTACTGAACGTATTCCGCAAAAGATAAATTTTCAGTCTTTCTGCTGTTTTGGCAGCACGGCGCGCGACAACTGTCAACTAAGTTCAAAGGGAAAAAGCACATCAGCACCATCAACGCTGCGACGGGAGTATTCCGCATAACTGAAACTTATTTGAATTGACCGTTAGTTTGGGTCACGAACATACATTTCGTGGTACGTCTGTTTGTCTGTGATTATACTTAATTAACCAGGAATGCCCATATAAAAGTCTACTTTCAGCTCAAGCCAATATTTTATCAAATTTTAATATACTACACGCCACAGCTGCACCTGCATGCTATCTGTTCCTTTCAACACGAAAAGGAGAGCCACAAAACACTATGGTGCTTATTACGGGAGTCACTTCACGGTGAAATCAGAGTGAAATGAACAAAATCCTATTACGGGACTCACGTAAGTGAGAAAAACGTCGCAAAGTGACATCTGCCGCGGAATCGGGGTTATTATAAGTGTCGTATCAGTGAAGTGAGAACGGAAAAAGCGACGATTCGCGTGGAATTATTTCACGACCATTTTGAACGGTGAAATGATTCCACGAAGATACCATAAGTCTTAAAATTGATTGATTTGTGATCTAATGGTAAATATTGGATTTATTATTCAGTAACGAAACGAATCAGAATTTGATCCGTGCCTTGAAGCGGTCAAATTTTCATTTTTTTGCCCGATGAAAAAAATGCATACTAGTTCTAGAAATCAGACAACCTCTGAAACGTACTGAGATATTGACCGGCGTATATCTATAATTCCCAAGAACTTAACTTAACGTCCAAATATGCTATATCAAAGGCTCGCAAGTTAATCGCCTTCCCAATTTAATGGCAACTAATCCCCACCGAAGAATGGCAGCGGGCTTCCAAAGAGATTGATTCATTAGCCATCAAAAACTGGATCAGGTTAGTCTCTTGCTCGCAATGGCGGCGGCGGCGGCGGCGGCATTAGCTTCTGTTGCTGCAGTAACACCCATCATCATTAAAGATGATGATGAAGTGCTTTTCTGCCCTCGGGTCGACTTAATTCTAATCTTTTCGGCTGATTAGCCTTTCCCTCGGGACTTACCCACAAACACGCGCTTCGTTGCATTAGACGGGTTTCGGCCATCGACCTTGGCAGCGGCCGCTCGAAATAATAACCACTCTCCTCGAATCTTAAGCGTAACGGTGCTGATGCTAGGCAGTAAGTTTGTCGCGAAAAAAAAACCATCTTCGAACGCGCTTCGTCTTTGTAGTTGTCGAAAGATTGATTGGTGTTTGAAGCTGCTAAACCACGCCCCTGCCAATGCGCAAATCACTTAAGCACGCACTCATGTCAACGGTACGGGAACCGAATACTAAAAGACTTCTCGGAGAGCGTTACCGATGTGATTTGTGACATACGTCTGCGTGGTCGCCAATCAAAACAATTCTCACCTCTTCTCTCTAGTGGGTTGCCTAATGAAACGAGAAAGTTTTTTTCTCTCCTTTCGTTAAATCACATTTAATAGGTGTCACTCACTTCACCCACCCTCCCCCGTCTCTTGTCGCACGCACGATCCGATAAGATATTCTTCAGAGGCGATTAGATCGCAATAACTGACCCACACGCGCTACCACAACAACATCAGAAGCAGAAAAATGTATTAATAAAGATTAGCGTCGTTTTTTTCCTTCACGGCTTTTAAGATTTGCCTTTTTTCGACCGACGCGCGGGCACCCATTTATTAATCATCAATATACATTTGAATAACCTGTCCATCGTCGGCCGGCTTCCATTTATTTCGGTTTCTCTAGTAGTGTAGACCTCAACTCCGCACCGAATGCGTCATCTCTAATGCATGCCTCCCTACTTGTGACAGTAAGAAGGTGGTCCCACGGCTATTTGGGCACGCGGAAGTAGCTCTGGTTTTGCCGTTGATCGGTCCGCGACAGTAACAGTCATGGTTATGCATAAGCGCTACTTTGGGAACGAGTTGCTTTTAAGAGATGCGATACATCATTCCGGAAAGGTTTACCTAATTTCAAATACCAACCCTAAAGTTGAGTAGCAGTTTCGTATACAGGGCCATAGTATCAGTATTCAAATTCAAGATTACTCTCTTTTTAATAAATCTAACGTATTTGTCATTCTTCGAAGCATATTTATTAAAATTTCGATAAAACTTGCTCGTTTCACCACTAAACTCTACTTCAATCTTGGTAGATTACTGTTAACACTCTAAGATTTATAGTATTATGCTACATGGATTGATTCTATACTTATGCTTTCTCTAGAGCACTAGAATAATGTACTCTGTAACAAGTTGATTTCTTTAGATCAAAATTGCACCTTCGAAGATGTGGAAACAATTTTACTGTCAAACGAATTCAGTGCTCACCGCTTGGGGCGCGCTGGCATTGTGAAAGATTTAAGCTAGTGTTTTATTCATCCAGCTCAGCTTCAGATGGAATTTCTTTATAAGTGAATTATTGAAATACAATTTTTGTAGTCCTATAACAGATTAATTTCAGTGTCAAAAACCACGCTGGAAACCATAATCAAAAAGATCAATAACAGCAGATTGTGACAGCGAGTTTCAGTCAATTTAATAATAACTTCAACCAGGGGAACCGCATTAAACAACAAACAAACTTCGGCTATATTAAAAATCCGCACAAAGCAGAAATAAACTGACAGCCAAAAAAACAAACCGTGAACGTTTGACTGTTGAACAGTTTTTCGGCCGTTTCATCCCTTTCATCCTTTGATAAACACAACCCGAGATGGCAAAAGTTAATCCCTTCGTGAGCCAGCTTTCGCTGCGAGTAGAGGAAAAAATGAATTTACCGCAGCGCTGCTGGCTTCCACACCGGACGACGGTTCCTTCCATTGAATTAACACCGTGGCCCTTTTAATTGGGAAACTTTTTCCCCGGTGGGGTGGTGGAAATCAAGGATGATAATGGAAAGGCCGAATGAAACGCAAAAAAAATGACGACCAAGCTAAATCAAATAGCCAACTGCGTGGGTGAACTCGGTCCTGGTGACATAATTTCCTTTTTTTGAACATTCAAAAGTCCCTTTTGGCGGCGGAAAAAATTAGCTAGAAACCGTCATATTTTTCATTTTGGTCACTGCCCTTGGTGCTTTGTTAATGCACTACTGCTTGCGGAGCTGGGATCACACGAAACCGGAAACTGTGCCAAAGTAATGCAGGCTCATGAATAAAATGATAAATTCTTTTTTTCCGAGAAAAAAAGGCAAGAAAGTATCTTGTGATGGCGATGCTTCTTTTCGTATGCATGTCTGTAAGCACAGAACTTTGTGACGGGTGGAACTTTATTTCAGAAAATATGAAGGTTTCAAAATTAGTATGCAAATTAAATTTTTCCCCTCAGTGATGGAGCGAAACCGTTGTCCTTTTCCACAAACTTGATGAGAATAAAATGTGCGGCAACTTACACAATTAGTCTAGTTTTGCTTCCTGTTTAAGGAAAGACAAATCTGTTTATCGCTTAAAGTTAATATCCTGTGTGCTGTGTGCAGCCTCCGACCAAGTCGAAAAGACACACACGTATGACATGAATGCGGAAAAACATCTGAGTAAACAAATCATCCTCGGTTTGTTTACTCGTCCAAATGGGATAAAACAACAATACATTTCTAAATCTCCGCATATTCCGGTTTCCCGATTCCCTGTCCCTGGCGGGCACCGTAGAATAGACTCTTCCGGCTCGTTGAACAATTTCCATCACATACTATTATGTGGTATTTACTTTATTTCCTCAACCGTTCCTCCCTTCCTCGTTCATCGTCGGTTCCCGTCTCGTACACGGTGAAAGGCTCTTTCCATCTCCCAGCTGGCGGGCTTTGCCTTCTAGCTCTGTCCGCCGACCTCCGCCCCGGGACGGAACATGTTGGTCCCTTCTGCCCATGTATGACTAGGCAAATTGTGTAATTTATTGGCGATCCTCCGAGCATTCCCGCTCTCCGGATCAAGGCATTTGTCAAACGATACGACGACGACGACGACGGTCGAATGGCGGCGGTTGGCCCGGACCTGCAAGGACCGACCACAGAGAGCCTCGCAGTCCGGTGGGAACTGTGGCGAACTGGGCACGGCATTCCGAAAGCGGTTTCGTCGGTTTGCGTGTCCTGCAGTGCTTCAGATTTCCGACGAAAGCTTCTATCTGAGATATGGGGTTATTGATGGAATTATTTAGAATTTGAAGATGAAACGAGGTGATGGCCCCGTAGCCGTGCGATGGATTTTGGTTGGAATTTTAGAACCGCCGAATAAAGCTGATAAATAGTTGTGTCATTTCTGTAGGAGTGTAAGATGCGCGTTTATATTCATGATTATCGAGGATTTGATTTGTTTGATTTACACCGTGATCTTTTTGTGTATGAATACAAAAATCGAAATACAAGTTTTTGCAACATGTTGTACCGAGGAAAATCTAACATCGGTTTGGAGCTAAATTTTGTTCTAGTATTCATCCCGAAGCTCTCGGTAATCTTAGGCGTTCAAAGTGCCAGCATAATTTGCGGCCTCTTGTGCAGCGAAAACAGTATTATTCGGGAGCGGACAAAGAGGAAATGGTATTTAAAGATCGCAAGCGTCAAGGATGTGCTCCAAAGCTTTTTTCAGCAGTTTGTTTTTAAATTGGGACTGAAAGAAAGAAAGACATGCTGTATTTATTTTGCTCAACGCATTGACATTTTATATGTTTCAGTCAGCTGACGATGGAGCACCTCTTTAGCGTTTTTCTCAAATCCTTAGTGCTATATTTTTGTGAGTTTTGATTTTAAATAATTTAATTTTAATTTTTTTTAAACTATGATTTTAGGATTTCAGCGTTTTAACATTTTTGCGTTTCAGTGCTCAAAAGTTTTCAAATGTAAGGATTTTGGGGTACTAGACCTTAAGGTTCTCAAGATCTTAAGATTTATTGATTTCGAAAATTTAGGATTGCAGGTATTTCACATTTTATAATTATCAGATTTTAGATTTAGGAATTAGAGGATTGAAGAATTTGAGTATTTTAGAATATTAAAATTTGCATTGGTCTCTACGATCAGAGAATTTAAGTATTTTATGATTAAAACTACGCGCCATAAGTTTGGAATCGCTTCACTAAGTATTGCAAAACCCAACAAAAAATTTAGCACCACCTAGAATAGGCTGATATCACGTGTTTCCGATGACCTTAAAAGTTGTGGTTTTCAGCAAAGTTGTTCAAAAGGTCAAGGGCAAGTGAACAGTTCAGTGCGAACTTCCACCGCTATGTGGCACTGGTATGAACGCATTTTGACCATGACTTTGATAATGAGCTCTAAATCCGTCCATGGACCAAATGTTCACCCTGCGGCAGATTCGCGATAAATTTTGAGAATTCGAGATTTTTTTAAGGCAGCGTACGATACAGTTAAGAAAAATGAGTTATGGCGAATCAGAGCGGCAGAGGCTCATCATTAACTCTGCCAAAACGAAATACATGGTGGCTGGTAGAGAGCGTAGAAGTCAGACGGATGTTGAGATGAGATGAAAAGGCTGGTAGCAGCTGCAAACAGGGTCTTCTACGGATTACGAAATCAGCTGAGGTCCCGCAGTCTGCAAACGCGTACTAAACTTGCACTCTACAAAACACTAACTAACTCTACGGCCAAGAAGCGTGGACGTTGAAAGACGTCGAAACTCCTATTATTCATCAACAATATGCACAATCCACACAAACTGTATTGCATATTGAAGATCAATATATTCTCTAGGCATGCTGAATAGTTTCGTAGTGCAAATTTTCAAGTATAATTGCTAAACTTGAATCAAAGTTATTAGGGACGAATGACCGTTTGGGGTTAAAGTCCCTTCAAAAGAAATCAATCAATCAATGAATCAAAGTTAAAATGTTAGGTGTTGCCATATGCCATTGCCCGCCGGAAATAGGTTAAGTTTATATTATGAGCATTTTCAAAGAAGTAGGCACTGCTAAACAGTCCTTGAGAAGTTGATAAGCTCGCATGTAAAATACGTAAAGCATCAGTGCTGACAGAACCAGCTTCGTCTGCAGACGATACTCTCACGAAGTTGAATCAAACCGACAGGAAGGCCGAATCAATTCTCATTAGATTCACAACGAATGAAATCTTTGAATTTTTCCGGTAAAAGTAAACGGCAGCTGAAAGGCTCTAAAAGAATCCTTTGTAAAAAATCCGTTGGCACGATTACGGAAAAAGGAAGAAATCTCCATGCGAGCTGATTTTGTTGCGTTTGATGATCTTTTCCGGCAATTCAAGACCGCAGGAGTGAAAATGGAAGAAGGTGACTTGATAGCTCAACTATTCTTAACCTTATGCGACAGCTGTGATCCCCGGGTGCCGGCACTTGATAATCTAGAGGAGAAGGATAGTCAAACAGGCTGTCAATCGAAGAGAGAGAAAGGGCAGACCGCCAGAATTACTGGTGGTGGTGCGGGACTTGTCGGAAGTAGAAAGAAGCAGCAACTTACCGGCAAGTGCCATCGTTCTGGCAAGGTCGAGTATATGCTGAAGATTTGTCGTTCGAAGAAATCAGAAGGAAATCGGTAAAAAGGCAGTTGCGTTTATGGTAAACGGTGACCAGAAAAAAAGCTGAAACCGAGAATATCCAGTTTTGCCTAGACATAGGATGCAGTGATCATCTCGTGAAAGAAGCAAATCATCTGCGGTCTATGCGAAAAGAAGAAGATGCTTTCATTATCGATGTGGCCATGAATGCCGTGACATTTGCTCGGAAAATATGATGGAGTAATGCAAGGTATGTCTAACGAAGAAGTATCTTCGCGCATCACATCACTCATACTGTTATTCGTTGGGCGATGTTATTTTGGTTTATTTCTGTCTACTTCGTTATATTTATGTTGAGAAATATTCTTATAAGATCAATAAGTAATCTCCGCACATAACGTACGAAATTCTTATTTCTAAAAACAAAGTCAAAATACGTTTGGGGAAAAAAACGTCGTGATGGCGACGTGTTTGATCAAGAATGTATTTAGACAGCAAGCCTTGCCAAAAGTTGTTTTACCGTCACCATTTGGACCTGCTCGTGATGGCCAGGACTGAGGACCAGTTCAAGGCCAGGACCAGTTCAAGGAGGACGGTGAACTGACCAGTGTGGTGTACTTACGAGGCAATATGTAGGTGCTGACTTTGGACGTCATTTTTTTTGGGCAAGCCAATATCATCGTAGCCGAGATAAAAAGTTGTGACATCGTCGTATGGGTCATGCAAGTCAACAAGCTCTCAACAACCTTTCGAAACACAAGATGACCCTTGGTTTTGTAAAGAAGTTGAATTCGTTTGGATTCTACGACTCATGTGCTATGACAAAGCAGTGCCAGAAGCGAATGGTTGCCTTACGGTGGCTGGAAACGTAACTCCTGCAGAGAAGAAGATGAACGCATAACCGGACTTTGACAGATTTTCGGATTTTCGGATGCATAGCTATGACATGTAACCCGCACTAGCAGAGACACGAAATTAGACCCCAAGAGCCGAGAAATGGTAACGATTGGCTACGCTCCGAATGGATACCAGCTTTAGGACAAACAAAACCGTAATTTCAAGAGACGTCAAGTTCAACGAAGATTGTTTTCCTTGCACTGAGGCGGACACAGTAGTGGTTCGCGAATCAGTGAGTGGCTTCTTGTTCGAAGTTTACGGCCACGGTCTCGTGGTTAAGCAAGAAACATGTGGCATTGAGCGCTTATGTGGCTGGAGTGATTTGGCTAGCCGGTTTTCTGCATGATGTTGGTGTTAAGATCATGCAACTAGTGATGATCGATAAGGACAATCGTAGTTGCATATGTATGACCCAAAACCTGACATCATCAACATTTCCTCAAGTATTTGTTCGTGCAAGTACAAGTTCGATATTATCATACAAATTTTTCTTTACTCGATAATTTTGAGAAATACAGTAAAAAAACTGCGGAACATATAATAATAATATAAGACGAGCTTTTTTTGAATTTTTCGCCCACTTATTGGCGCCCAGAGCTGTGAATTTTCACTGTCAGCAACAGAATATCAGTTTAAATTAAAGGCTGTGAATATCAATTTCACCACGAACGATCTGAAAATGAAATTACCTTCAGTTTCAATCAGTTGACAGTGTTAATCCTGACTACTGCGATTTCGCACGCTCTGTGTTGTTTTAGCGATTTTTATGTGTTTGAGAATGTAGATGCTTTTTTACTACATCGACTTCATACATTGTATTGGCTCAGATCAATTATATTCAACATGTTTTTAGACACTATCATTTTTTTTTCTGACATAATTTTCAGTGAGAATTGACACGGGTGACATTCAATATCAGTTTCAAGTTTTGTGTTTTTCATTTTGTAGTTTCGAAATTCCGCAGCTCAGGGCGCCCATCGATGTTTGACGAGTCGACTTTGCATTCGCGTTAATCCTCCCCTATGTACAAAGTTGCTGATTATCACAATCATTCATAATTCATCATCGTCGCTGCTCACTAGTGACTTGGTACTAGAGCTGCAGCCTATCGCATCATCAAGTGCGAATAACAGTGCATAATGAACTGTTTGGGTGTATTCTATCCTTTACTTCCTCTCCTGCTATTGAATCTCACTGAGTTACCACATTCGGCCACCCGAAAAAAAGTTACTCACCATCAATTCGACTATACAAAGTATACAAGTATACAAAGTATACAAAGTATACAAAGGAAAAAAACACAGTTGGTTTTGGTAAGAATAGATTCGTACAAGACCCAAACAAACGTCGCCGCCTAGGGTGGGCAAGCGAATTCTCTGTTTATCGAATAGGGTGTTCGATACATCTGAGAAGGGATGTATTCTTGACAGAATAAATTTTGCGGAATATAGTTTAAGGAATTAGTTTAGATGTTTGCACGTATTGTTCGAGATGCTTGAAAAGAAAAAAAAAGGCATTCTTTCAATGTATGTTTTTATTTTTATGTTTCTTGAAGTCAACTGATTATAAGTTTCTGAAATTTAAAATGAATTTAACAAAACTGAAAGCATCGATAAGGCACCTTTATTTTATTGCCCCTGTGGCAGCAGTCTTTTCCTCCACAACATCCTTCATCTTTGTTTTTAACGCGCGGCAGTTCATCACTGCTAGACTCTTTTTATTTTTAAAAACTACAACTACGCAGCACTGTTGGCTAAAGAAAGCTAATCGCTTCGGTTCACCAAAAAAAAAAAAAGTCCCGATGAATATGACTGATGCAAATCGTACGAACGGTGCGAACGATGCAAATGAAGTGAATGATGCGAATCATCTGAATATTCTTAGTGGTGAGATTACCACGAAAAAAAACCTCTATCTTCCCTATTGATCTGATCGAGTCCGAAGCGAAAATGGTGCGAAGAGAAAAAAAAACTTCTCATACGTGAATCGCTCACCATGGCACGGGACAATCAACGAGTTCCTTTCATTTATGAGTGCATGCTTTGTTGCTACTGTACTGAGTACTTCTGGTTGCAGACAACGTATTTGAGTGTAATGAAGTGATAATCAGCAACACTGCCTGTGTGTTGCACACGACAGCTCATTCTTGAGCATGTATTTTTTTCGTTCAGACATGACAGCCTAGGTTTGTTCATTTTGTGGATGTCCTGTTGGTTTGGCCTGCGCTGTTGACAGCCTGCTGAACGGCTGCGGCTGTCATCGATGATATTGACTCGCACTCCATCTTTTCTCCTTTTTCTTAGGCCGATACCATGATGAACACTAATCAAAGGGTTCCATATATTTTCCCTTTGTTGATATCATTCCTCACACGAGAAAAAACGGGTTTCGCATTGCTTCGCCTGCATTAGAGCATCGGCCTTACTCTCGTGAATCATAATCACATGCAAGCTCGCTCGGATTTGTGCCGAAAGATTTCGCGCTGTAAAGGCTGTCAATAACGACAGCTTAGAAGAACCAACATTCATAAGGAGATGAAAAATAACAGTCCGTTTGGAATTGTATATGTGTGCTGTCGTCAGCTGCTGTCGGACTGTTTACCGAATGTGTGGGGAGCAGAGAGAGCTGGGCAATACAATGAAAGCCGGATTAGTTGACAATTTGCTGTAACTGTCTTACAGTCATTTTCATAAGCTTGGTACCAGGTGTACAAATCAGTGGATATACTCAAGCGGATAGAACAACTTCGAGGTAGGCCCCGCACTCATTGGATGTGTGGTATCGACGAGGATGCCCGCGAAATAGGTGTTAGGGGAGATTGGAGGATAGCAGCCCAAGACCGAGCTACATGGCGAAGTACTCTGGATTCGGCATTAGATCGATAATCGGTCTGTTGCCGTAAAAGTAAAGTTAAGTAAGTGAGACTTTGAGATTTCATGATTTTAAGACTTTGGAATCGACTGTTGTTAGGATCTCAGGAAATAATAAATGATTAAATGATTTATAGAGATTGGATTTTTTGGTTTAAGAAGGTTGAGTTGTCAGCATTTTGAATTCTTTGGGTTTTAGGACTCTGAATTCCACGATTTTAGGATTTCACGATTTTACTATTTTATTTTATGATTTTATCATTTCAGGATTTAAGCATTTTAGAAGCGTTATAGAATTCTATTACTCTATATCTGGGATTCAAATCTTTCAGGATTTAAGAATCTTAGAATTTTTGTTTTTTTTTTTGGAGGTTAGGATTTAAGAATTTAGGATGTTGAATATCAGTATTTCATAGTTTTAGAAACAAGGGATTGGGGTTTTAGGAGAAAATCAAGTTTTCATAAAAACCCGTACTTTAGTGAATTCAAACTCGTTTTTCTCTAAATCTGTGCGTGCTAGAATAAATCTTTCAGCATCTTTGAATTCACAAGACGTTACTCTAGCAATATAGAGCTTGAAAATTGGAGAGCTAAGTTGAAAACTACCGTGGGAGACTGAGAAAATCAGGTTTCCATGAAAATACGTACTTTAGTGAATTTAAACTCGTTTTTCTCAAAATGTTTGCATGCTAAAATAAATATTTCATCGCGTATGAATTCAGGAGACCTTACCTCAAAAATGTAGAGCTTAAAATTTGAAGAACGGTTTTGTTATTTGAATTTTCATAAAATTACGTAGTTTTGTGATTTTGTACTGAAATAATTTAGAAACTCCAAAATTCACTCTTACAGACCATATTTCATCTACCTGACATGATTTGATAGATGGAGCAATTGATACGTATGAAAATTCCCAGTGTTTGCTCAATCTGTTTTGAAAAATTAGAGAAAAAAAACACAGACATATTCGCGTCTCACAGAAACGGGGAGGGGTCCAGAGTGGTGGTACCTTAACCAAAACTTAGAGCAACTATTCTCCTTGAATAAAATTCCAAGTTTTCCAAAATCGGCCGTTCCAGTGCTGAGAACGAGCATTTTCAAAAAACAAGTTTCGTCCCGGGTCTTTACGGGTTAAGAGTCTCCTTCCAAACCGGATTCGAATATACAACGATTGGTTTGTTGGATTAGTATGGTACCTCGTGACTATCTGGGAAGCTAGAGTGTTGGGATCATAGGATTCAGGATTTTAGGATGTACGAATTTCAGGGTTATATTACTTTATATTATTACTTATTACCAATATTATTACTTTGGTATTTCGGGGTTTCAAAATCGTTAACCATTGGGACTTTTGGATTTTAGAGTTTTACAGATTTACAATGGATTCACAATTTAGAGTCAGTCATATTCAGTAAAAAAATCTTAATATTACAAGTCACGTAAAATACTTATTTAAACTTCAGTTGCTTCAGATGAAAACCACGACTTTATATATAAATTATGTGCAATATCATTCAAATTGCAGTTGATTCTGATGTAAACCACGATTTTGTTTGAAAATTACGTGCAATATCACTCAAATTTGCGTGGAATGTTAAGGAACTTACTAACATAAGCGATGGAGGCAATTCTTTACATGCGTTCCGACATATAGTTTTTCTACTGTGCAGTAATGAGTCATTTTTACGAATAAGGTGTAAATTTTCAAGAATTTTCTTCAAAATTGTGACAACAATACATTTTGCGCACAATTGTGGATCAATCAATATTTTGAGTTTTTTTTTATTCTTCTGCACAAAAATTATTATTAAGAATAACTTTTAGACGATTTTGCTGGCCGGCCAAAAGTGACCCATAATTGTGTACTTTGCTATGTTAATAATATTTTACATTTCAATAATTATTACATACATAAAGGAAAACACAATAAGAAAGGGGATACGTGCCGCGTAAAAAAAACCGCGTAAATTCCGTAACCCGCGTAAAAAAACCGCGTAAATTCCGGAATCCGCGTTAAAAAAGCCGCAAAAAAAATAACCCGCTTAAAAAACCGACCTCAGTGTATACATAAGAACAAAGAAATATGCGTAGTAAGATGGTTGAATAGACTAACCCCTAAATGTAGAGAGATTGTATAGATTCGAAGATGGGTAGGTTTTTGGCTTGACAGATTTTTTTATTTTGGGTTGTAAGATTTAAAGATTTAGGGACTGTAGGTTGTTGCGATTTTGGTATTTTATGATTTCAAAATTTTAGGAGTCTAGGATTTCGGGGTTTTGGGTTTCCACGACTTTTCATTATTTTATAATTTTGGAATTCAAGGATAGTATTTCGGAATTTTTAAATTCTAAGATAGTTCGGGATTTTCTATTTAAACAATTTAAACTTTCGAATTTCGCGATTTCAGAATTTAAGGATCATTGCGTTTCATTATTTTCAGTACGACATAGTTAAACTTTCCTTGGCCATCAAAAACGGCCGAAACGTCGAGCAATTTAAACAGATTGTCGTATAATATCTTTAAAAAGACTGAGGACACCATAATAATCCTATCCGTATTATTTTTAGATATTTGAATTTTTTACTGTTGGGTTCGAGGATTTCAGGATAAAAGATATTTTTGGAATTTCAAAAATATCCAAAAATCTTACCATCTATAAAATCTAGAATGAAAATTTTGTTGACGATATTTTGACAGATTGATTGTTTTATATTTTGTGTTCTGCCACAAATGGTGACATATCAACACTATCAATATATTTGAATTTTTATTTCATTAAAAGATTGTAATTACTTCCGCAGTTAAGTGAATATAATTGTAGAAAAATTGTAAACCTACTTGTCAAGAAAAAAAAAATGAATTTAAAATTAAACCTTAGCCTAATCTTACATCTATCTTACTGACTTTAAAGTGAGCTAATTGTTGTAATTGAGGAATGCAACGATTTTTGTCGGAACTTATTGATAATTTGGTTTGACATATTTTCTAATGTTTCCACATTATTGAGCCTATGTAGTTCATTCATGCCAAACCAGCGAGGACACTGCAATATCATTTTCAGAAGTTTATCCTGAATCTTTCTTTCTGGTTGTACAACAACTTGTCTAGATGGGGATTGCATATATAGACCGTTCCGATAATTATAAATACACTTACGATCAACCGTCATTTCAAATAACGTTTGGTTGAATACAAACGTTGGCTGCGTCCTGTTGTTTACATCCAAAAGAAACAGATGCTGTCAGTTTTTCTAACATTTAGTGCGAAATTTTGAAAATGCGTGGCCTTTCTCCCGAGCAAAGAAAGCGAATTGTGCACAAATGGGGCACCGTGAGTGGTCTTTCAATAAGAAAATTAGCCAAAGAAAAAGGTATAAGTGTCGGTGTTGATCCCACAATGGACAAAAAGGTTAAGGAATACTACAAGCGGCATCCTTCAGTATCAGTACGAGATGTGGCGAGAAAGCTTGGAACCTCGGCGAGTAACGTTATGCGTGCTAAGGAAAGAATGGGTCTGCAGACCCGTCGGAAGCAGAAGCAGCCAAAACGAAATCCAAAACAAGCTGAATCTGTGAAACCGAGAGCTCGGAAGCTTTATGACAAACTTCTGACCAAAAAAATGGGGTGTGTTATCATGGATGACGAAACCTAGATAAAACTGGACTATAAGACTCTGCCAGGACCGCAATTTTATACATCACCGAAGGGAAAGGATGTCCCTGGACCAGTGAAAGCCATTTACACCGAAAAATTCGGCAAGAAGGTAATGGTTTGGCAGGCCATTTGTGAATGTGGGAAAATATTTCGTCCATTCATTACGAATGACAAAATGAATGGTAAAATTTACGTGAAAGAGTGTTTGCAGAAAAGGTTGTTACCCATGGTTAAGCAGCATAACAATCCTCCAATCTTTTGGCCCGATCTTGCTTCCTGCCATTACTCTAAGGATGCACTAGGGTGGTATAAAACAAATAATGTCACATGTGTCCCAAAGGAGATGAATCCTCCAAACTGCTCTGAAATTCGCCCTATTGAAACTTTTTGGGCTTTGACCAAGGCAAAGCTGAGTTAATATGTCAAACCAGCGGACAATGTTGAAAAATTTTAAAAAGATTCGCTTAAAGTGGTAAAAATGGTCGGAGAATACACTGTGCAAAGGCTTATGAGTAGTGTTAAGAGAAAAGTTAGAGAACTCGCGTATCCTACGAAAAATAATCCCAACTTGAATTGAAACTGGAAAGAAAACACTTATTATCTATATTTCAGAATAAAATGACCCGAAAAATCCTGTACTTTTTGTTTTATTCAAGAAAGAAGATGTATTTATAATTTTCGGAACAGTCTATAATATTGCAGGTCTAAATACTTGTTTATAAATTACCCGTTTATTGTTGAGACAAAGTCTAGAATTTCTGTTGATGAGAGGATACAAACATTTTATATATTTATTGCACTTTGTTTGGATATTCTCAATGTGCTCCTTGAAGGCGAGGTTTTTATCATAAATTAGCCCTTAAATATTTAACTAGGTCAGACCTATTTAAGATTGGACCGTTCATCTTAAAAACATGATTATTGATGGGTTTGAAAAAAAAAACTCTTGGTTTATGAGAAGAAATAATTAATTGTGTTTTTGATGCATTAGGAGAAATCTTCCATTTTTGCAAATATGAAGAAAATATATCTAGACTTTTTTGCAGCCTACTGCATATGTATCGTCACAAAACAGAGATTTCTCACATCCTGGTGGTAGGCTATAAACCTATTTTTGACATGTGATATTCGGTGATGTTGTACATTTTTGACAGTAGATCACAACTTGATTGAAGGAGAGGGAATCTACATAATGGAACAACTTTCATCTTGCTGTAGACCAGTACGCGTGCCTTAATAGCCTGTACTGGAAATAACGTGGTTTATTTACATCCCACGTTTCTTAGCCAAACTAATTCAAACGGCTGAATAATTTATTTAATTAATTAGGGAACGATCGAAATCGGTTTTATCCTCCCGGAAGTAGATAGAATTATTGAATATCGCAAGCCATTTGCCAATTCAGAAAGCTGCAACAAATATGTACAACAATTATTCAAGCCTAGAGAAACAACTTGTACCTACTATATTTTCATGAACACGAAAATGGGGCTCCGGAAACACAGAGGAGGACAATCTTGCAGAAGTGATTCTGTCACATTTCGGTGTCAATCCTCCAGTGGGGACAGAAGCTGTAAAACTGTATCTCAGCCGTCATTTCTCTGTTAAATCGAAAAATTAACGAAAAAAACTTCAGTTTTTCTTCCTCAAAGAAGTTCGCGAACGTACACAAGTAACGTCTAGATTTAAATCACAATTGCGCCAAAACAATAGCCAACTCACTTAGCTCTGCCGCAGGCAGCGACGGAAAGTCCGCTTCTCCGGTCCCGCCTATCCTATGCTAGCCATCCCAAGGATAGTCCAACAAAAAAAAGGAAAACTCCTAGACAAAGTTAAATGATAACAGAAGAAAGAAGTGTTTTGCCTATCGTTTGGGATGACTTCGCCAACAGCCGGCAGCAGCAGCAGCAGCAGCCGCTGCACTACACTGACTGGCACTCTGCTACTGGTGTGGAACACTTTACACAACGTAAACCGGAAGCAACTTTGTCGTCCTTTGCCTCGCAGCGAGGTTCAAGAAGTTCTGCGTACACACAACAGTGTTGCAGTTTGGGCAGTTTTTTCTTGTTCTTCTTCTTTTTTATCGCGTTGTAATTGAGAGCGCGAAAGCCGACGGCTACGAAGAGTTGGGAGTACACAGAAGGAAAGGCAAATCGCTTGCTAAAGATGAGTTTGACTAGACTGGAAGAATTTCGTTCAAGGTTTCAGAAAAAAAAAACAATTTCAAGAGTAAATGGTGCCTTAAATTTCGGGGACGGATTTGGAACAAACGAAGTCTTGGTTTATAAGTCTAGGTTTGGGTTCAGGAGTTTTCACTCTAAAAATTTTGTTTTATTGATTGCATTGAACGTGTTTCTATTTTTACCGAATAAAATGGTCCGAATTCACTTGAATTATTTAAAACTTACAATGAGCGTCCGGCATTGTAAATCAAACACTGATGCGAGTGAAAAGGGGAACTGAATACAAAATTTCGCACTTCAGGTGTTTTACCGGTTATGTCCTTCGTACCCAGAAATCGAATGAAGCCAGACTTTCAACACCGCCATGACCGCCTAAAGTTCTATTCCACCATACAAACATCGTACCTTGGTGTACGCTTGTAACATTCGCATCGAGCATCGAGCGGTCAAAGCATCGAGAGTCGAAGTTCGTTTAAGATTAAGGGTCGAAATGAAAAAGAAAATCGAACACATCTCCCTCATCCCTCCCACTCGTCGTACAAAGGAGCACAGCGTTCGAGAGGACGGAGAAAAAACGACAAGAAAGCGTTCTTATTTGAATTGAAAATCAAAGCACTTTTCATTTTCTTGAGGGTTGAACGAACGTCTCTCTTTCTCTAACATAATGGTGGCAATAAACGGGAAAACGGGAATGAAAAGCACAGGAATCACTTTCATAAATTGATTGGCTCTCGAAACGATTGAAATGTTTTGATATGGTTTGTACACATGTGGGGCTTCCGAAGACCGCAGACGAGAGGGTAAACTCCGGTTCGCCTTCACTTTTATACATAATAGCTGTGGAAGTGTTGAGATAGATTGATATGGCCTTACACCTCCTCCTAGACGATTTCTTGTTATAACACGACCTGAACCGTTAATTTAAATCGATGCTTTTGACAGCCGCAGCCAGCAGAGGGCGCGGCATGGGAAGCGATTCGATCGATGAGAATAAATTTAACCGAAATTTTGCTTGACGAGTTCCATGCCGATACCAAGTAATCCGTATATTTTTCCCTGATCAAGGGACTCCATTAGGAGACCAGTATCGCTCTAGTGAATCAATAACAGCTTATAGGCTGTTCAGCAGACAAGGACCCTTCTGATTGACAACCACAGCTAGAAATAGTGTAGCTGATCAACACATCGAAATTGGAAACTTTCAATTACTCGGTCGGTCCCATTCACACCCGGCAGCGGATGACGCAAAAACACCACCCCACCCAGCGACCGGATGGTGGTTGCACGTGCAGCTATCGATTTTGTCCCGGTTAAGTTGACAGCGCTCTCGCACCTGTAGACATGGTCACCTACATATATGTGTGCTAATACGCGAATCTATATCACCAGCATTGGCCGCACCCCGGGTTGAGTTGGGTTGGGAGGACTTGGTGCAGTGCAGTGGGTCGTTTCCACTGTTTCCCGCCAACAGCAGTAGTGCAACATGCACCGATTTAGGTCACATGAGCGCGCCTTTTTTTATTTCTATTTGCTCGGCCGTCGACGGCTTCCGGTCTATAAAAGGTTGCCATTCGCTGCCGGTTCTGTTCATGTGATGCCACCTGCAGCGCTGTGTTTCGCCGTTGTGCTGCACTCTACAAACAGAATATGAAAGTACCGACTGCAGTGGATGCAAATATGGGCCATTGTACAGCACAATAATCATCGGCTGGTAGGTACGTAAGTATAACCCTTGCGGCAGGGTGCTGGAAAAATTTCCCTCACGTACAATGTAGAATACGATCGAAGCTTAGAGACATTTCCCAGCCGCAAATAGTTTGCGAAGGTAGGAAAGGTACTTTCAAGACTTAAAGCACAAATGTTAACCGAGGGGAAATATCTTTCTATGTTAATGTGATTTTAAGAATTAACAAAATAAAATGTCCACAAAGTAGTTTATAATTCGGAGAGGGTAAGTAAAGTTGAAAATTGCTCATCTGAAAATCCTGTAACTATAGATCCCTGAAGGTCTTGAATTCATAATTTCAGAAATTCTTCATATCCTTGAATCCTGAATACTGAACTCCCACAACATTACACTTCGAAATTTTACGATACCAAAATTCAATCCTAAGCTGCAAGATCCATAAACTTCAAATTACCAAAATCATTGAATTCAAAAAAAAACTAAAACCATCTAATCTAGAAATTCAAGTACCCTAAAGCGATAACAAGCTGAAATCATAAAAAAAAACAACATAAAAATACACAATAAACAAAACAATATTGTAGTTGTGTTTATCTTAAACAATTGACACTCGCGAGACGATTATCGCAGTGGAAAGTTGTTCTATCGTGACCATTTACAAGACTGACCAGGACAAAACATTCCAGATGCACTATAATATGCCACACGCAGAAGCTGTATATGTCTCTTCTACAGTTCAGCACGTGATCCGCATTTCAAATTTATATGGAAATTTGTATGGCAAAACCAACTTTTTTGCATTTTTCATTCAAAAGAGCTCAAAATGACCCAAACCATAGGTTTCATGACTTCAAACGATAGGTTTTTTGATGTCTAACAACTTGGTCGAACACACTAAAGAGCTAGGGTGTCCCAGAAAAATACTAGAGCTGTTCAAAGTTGATTATGTCGAAATTTACGTAGCAAATCATTTTTTCTGCCAACACTGCCAGTGTACCGGCGTCAGAGAGATTTCCATCAGAAGTAACCTCTGAAACACGTTGTAGATTCTACCTATGCCTAGAATAATGATCTAAATTTGTTGGTTTGATCCAGCTGAGTGTATAAACTCGTTACGACAGGTTACTTCTGATGGGAATCTTACTGACGCCGCACATAGGAGTACGTAGAACAAAAACCTGGCTAAAATTATTCTAATGAGTTTTCAGATAGCAAATGCGTCGAAAAGTGGTTTTATCTCTATTGAGCTATATATTTAGACATTAAAACTTATTTTTAGCAAGAATCCGTCAAGTTAGATCACCTAGCAGTGATATAAAAACTTTCCTCTGCTCTTTCCTTACTCTGGAATTAAAAAAAGAAAGCTTCAACAAATATAGTAAGAGCTTTTCCTGGTGTATGATAGATTATGCTGCTCTTAAAGCGTCTTTCGAATGATTCGCTTTGGAAGGATCGTCTGATATGCTTTTGATAATGTTGGAAATCGTAGTACTCCCAGCAGATCTTTGAGTCTTGAAAAGTTCACATTGGGAACTGCGTAACACGATTCATCCAATGGTACATTTTCTCTAAACATTTGCGTTCTGCTCAAGAGACGCAATCGATCACTGCAATCCATACTTTGCTTGGACAACTTTACAATTTTATGGTTGGGCTCAATATTTTTTCTCGTTTTGCGAAGCTGTCAATTTTTGTTTGAATTAACTTTTGAAGCGATTCAGTTGACATCTTAAAGATCGAGTGTTTTTTGGAGGACATTTGAGGATTTTTTATATGTTGTGGTAATATTTGAGAGTTTTTACAAGTTTTTCCTCCAGAAACAGAAACCTTTTATCAATCGAATGTTAGAGTGCTTAATCACCCCGAATATGGTTTTTCTGAAGAAAGCTCGGCAAGTTATCACACAATATAAAAAAAACAATAAAATTTTTACAATCGATGTATGACAAAGGCATGATAAATGCACTCATTCAATAGAAAAAAAAAAAAAAAAAAAACAGCAAATCTGAACGTTCCGAATTCACATTGATCGCAATTACGAATGAGTGAGGATGGGGCAGATTTTCTTCCTGGTACTTATTCAGAAACACATATTCTTTCCAATGGTGGGTGAATTTTTGTTGGGACTTGGTGGGAACCCAAACAAAAATCCCTTTTTGTGAAATTTTTTTATTGTCACTGCCCATATCGAATGCGCTCTTAGTAACACCAAGGTTATGATAGCTACAGTCGTTTGTAAACAATTCAGATAAATTCAAGATGGCCAGCATACAACGTAGTAAGTATCAGAGAATGCAAAAAGGATCAATAGCACGAGGTACACTGATATTTTTGTTTTCGTATTTTGGCCAGGTTTTTTATACTCCTATATGCATCGGTACATTGGCAATGTTGGCAGAAAACAAGATTTTCTGCATTTAAATCGACATACTCAACTTTGAACATCTATAGCTCTTTTTAGAGACCTCTGTTAAGCATCTAAAATACTATACTTTAACATAATTTAGTGCATTGTTAGAGCATTATTGAGCTCTCTAGAGAGGTAAATGCAAAAAAGAAGGTGTTCCATATAAATTTCCATAAAAAATTGAAATGCAATGCGCCAAGCGGAGACAAAACCAATCGACTTCCGGTAAGTTTAGGGTTGTTTGGGGCCTCAAAAGGAACGAAAAAAATTGGTTCTGGAAAATCGATCACTTTGCCCCACCCTAATCTGTACCCTTTTACCTATCCGGATAGATCGCCATAGAATTAAAAGGTATTTGAATTAAGCCAGTTCCTCAGCAAATAAATGTTAAAGGATTCGTACTATCCCAAACGGCAGTCTAAATCACCGGTGTGATCGGCTGTGAATTATTTCACATCATAAAACCTACTATAAATCTCCCAAGCGGTCTCGAGGTTCGACGCTGGCCTAAAAAGTCAGTCGTCGTAGGTTCGAGACTCGGCTCAGGAAATACTGTTAGTGTCAGTAAGATCGTAGTGCTAGCCCCGCAATTGTCCTGTACACTTAACAGCAGGCTGCGAAATCTGTGTACAAATAAATCAGAAGATCCGAATCGAAAATGTAGCACCAAGGCTTTGCTTTGCCTTTAAACCTTCGAAAGGAATCGAGACCATACCAAGACTTCTGGACGACCCCTCGCGGGAATGAACGTGTTGGCCAAAACGAGTGATCATCTCGTCCCCTGAGCCGGTGAGACCAGAGCAGTCCCAAGCCGTGTTGTGAGTCGTCTAAATTCCACTAAGTTCATGGCTGCAGTTCGCCAGCTCTGCAGTCTGCGTAAAGTCCGTAGGGTTGTCTTCCACCTGAACGATCCACTTTGCCCGCTGTGCATCTCTCCGTCTCGTCTCTGACGGATTCGTTTCAAAGACCATCCGGCATCCTTACAACATGCCCAGCCCACTGTAACCCGCCAATCTTAGCGATGTGGACGATAGATGGCTTCCCAAGCAGGTCCTGCAGTTCGTGGTTCATTCGTCTTTTCCACTCTCTGTTCTCCATCTGCAGTCCACCGAAAATGGTACGCACTACCTTCTGCTTGAAGACCGCAAGAGCGCGTTGGTCATGCACGATCATAGTCAATGTCTCAGGCCCGTAGACCTGGTCTGATCAGCGTCTTATAGAAGGCTAACTTGGTGCGGCGATGAACACTACTCGATCGGAACGTTCTTCGGAGACCAACGATTTCCTGTCATAATACGCCGTTGAATCTAATGACACCTTCTAGGGCAATGTTAAACAGTAGGCACCAAAGACCACACAGTACCAAAAAATGAAATTTACAACTAATACAAATGAAAGCGCATAACGATTTCTAGCACATAAAGTGAAAAACATATACAATTTCACACCTTTAATAATGCACAATACAGAGTCGTTTTAAGCCATGTAAATTTGTACGTTAATTGATATAAACTTAAAGCTTCGAATATAAATATGCATGCAAATTCACAATATATTTATTTACTTCGCATATGAATATAATGCCACACGGAATATTACATGGTTTCCAATGCTCCATTTATGTGCATTTAAAGTAATGTAAATTTTTTTTAGTGTGCATCACATTTCCTTAAAACTATTCGGGTTTCAAAGGGACTCGAGAGTGCCCCCGATACTCGAACTACACACATCACTCGATCCATCGTCGCTTCGACCAATCGCGTTAGTTTGTCCGGAAATTCGTAGTCGTGCATAATTTGCCATAGCTTGTCTCGATCGATTGTGGCGTATGCCGGTGTGAAATCGATGAATTATCGGTGTGTGGGTACGTTGTATTCGCTGTATTTCTGCATAACCTGCCGAATCGCGAAAATCTGATCCGTGGTGGCGCGGGCACCCACGAATCCCGCCTGGTAGTGACCCACGAACTGCTTCGCGAATGGTGATAGTCGATGGCAGAGTATTAGGGAGAGTACCTTGTAGGCGGCGTTCAACAGAGTGGTTGCCCGGTAATTGCAGCACTTCAGCTTGTCGTCCTTTTTGTAGATGGGACACACAATACCCTCCATCCACTTCTCCGGTACTCGTTCTACCCCCAAACCTTGACAATGACCCAGTGCACGGCTCTAGCCAGTGTTTCTCCACTGTATTTAAATAGCGCACTGGAAAGTTGGTCCACTTCAGCAGCTTTATTGTTTTTCAGCCGGCCAATCTCCTCCTCTACCTCCAGGAGATCGGGGGCTGGAATCTTGATGTCTTCTGCTCGTGCACCAAGATCAGTTGCCGAAGTGCTGCCTCCACCTTTCGATCACCTCACACTCGTCTGTAAGGAGGTTGCCATCTAGGCTCCTGCACATATCTGCTTGTGGCACGAAGCTTTAATTTTACTTAACCTCCGAGTGTTGTTAGCTAGGTACAGCTCTTCCATTGCTACGCGATTTCGGTCCTATTGCCTACGCTTCATCCTTCGGAGGACCGAGTTTTGGCTGTTCCGTGCCTGTCGGTATCGTTCCAAGTGTGGTGTTGAAGCATTCTCACCCGTGCTGCGTTCTTCTCCTCGACTAATCGTTTGCATTCGCTGTCAAACCAGTCATTTCTATGAATCGGAGCTCTTGTACCTAGTAGCGCTACAGCAGTGCTACCTATGGCGGATCGGTTGCTTCTCTTCAAGAGTAGCTGCGCCAAGCTGCTCTTCCATGGGTAGCGCTGCCTCCAGCTGCTGCGTGTATTCCTGTGCAACTTCGGCGTCCCGCAGTTGCTCAATATTTGGTCGCGGCGTTCGACTTCGGTGGCACACAGCTACTAGGTAGTGGTCCGAATCTACATTCGCACTGCGGTAAGTGCGAACGTTGCTGATGTCGGAGAAGAACCTGCCGTCGATTAGAACGTGGTCGATTTGGTTGTCTGTTTGTTGGTCGGGTGATTTCCAGGTGGAATTGTGGATACCTTCGCGGGGAAAGAAGATACTTCGGACTACCATATCACGGGAGGCCGCAAAGCTGATGCAGCGATGACTGTTATCATTAGACACGGCGTGCAGGCTATATGGTCCGATTACCGGTTTGTACATTGCCTACCGTCCTACCTTAGCATTCATGTCCCCAATGACTTTCACGTTCCGTCGCGGGCAGCTATCGTAGACCTGCTTCAGCTGCGCGTAGAACGCTTCCTTCTCGTCGTCGGGTCTTTAGTGTGGGCAGTGCTCGTTGATGATGTTGTAGTTGACGAATCGGCCCTTTATCCTCAATTTGCACATCCTTGTGTTGATCGGCTGCCACCCTATCACGTGTTGGCGTATCTTGCCCAGTACTATACAGGGTGACAAAAAGTCCGGTCACACAGGAGAATCTCAATATTAGAAGAATAAGGAGAAAATCTGAATCTGGCTTTCAAAGCTTTATTCAGTAACTCATAAAGATACTTCACAGACGATATCTCAGAATTACACCACCTTTCTCTGATCGAACCAGCTTCAGATGTCCCGGAAAGTCGTCGCAAGCGGCGCGTCGTGCTCCATCGGCATCTCGTCCCAGATTTTCGTGATAACTAGCTTGAATTGCTCCAAATTTGTTATTTTATAGTCGTTCAGCTTCGACATCATATATCCCCACACGAAATAATCCAGTGGATTCAGATCCGGAGTCGACGGAGGCCATTCATTCTTCGAAATGAAATCGGTCAAGTTTTCCGCACACCACACCTGAACAACCTTTGCGGTGTGGGATGGGGCGCCATCTTGCTGGAAGCAGTAGTAATCGTCTTCAAACAATAGTTCAGCTTGAGGCAGAACATTTTTATTCAAAACCGTGTCCAGGTAGTACGCTGCGTTGATTTTTACCCCTTTGTCGATAAAAATAAGAGGAAGTTTACCTCTCTTGCAAATAGCTCCCCAAACCATCACTTACGTCTTATTTTAGAACCGAGAAACGTTCAGCTTGTCCGCAGGAGCTTGCTGGAGGCTCACACTCCAAACTTGATCATTTTGGCGATTGACTGTTTGCTCCGAAACGAACAGCTTCTCGTCCGAAAAAATAATCTCGTCATCTGCGCGCTAGCCGAGCAACTCCCGCGACCGTTGGTACCTCTTGTCCTTTGTAGCTTTGGTAACCCCATGAACCACCTGTTTTTTGTACGGTGTAAGTTTTAAATCCTTGCGCAGAAGCAGGCGGATTGATTCTCGGATCATTTTAAGGTTCCTGGCCAGCTTCCGTGCAGATTGGGCGGGATTCCGGCGAATCCGGTCTCGTATAATCTTTTTCAGCCTTGGAGTTCTCACAGACCTTGGTCGTCCAGATCGTGCCTTGTCCTCGGTGCCTCCGGTCTCTAGGTACCGATTTATGGTCCGGTACACGAATTTCTGGTTGATTCCGAGCGGTTTTAGGTGTTTGAATATGTGTCCGGGTTTGTACCCTTTCACATATTCAGCGATAACAGCTGGTCTTAACTCTGCCATGGCTCACAACTCAATGTAAACAAACTGCACAGAAACGAAACTCTGCCACTTTGTGCAGCAAAGTTGACCCTTTCATTTGACATATAGATGGCACTAAAGAGATGCAACGTGTAGGCTACAGGCGACCCCAAAAAAGTGTGACCGGACTTTTTTGTCGCCGTGTAAAGCCGGTTCCCAGCTCGCTGGTGGTGTCACAATTCTGGTAGAAAGTAGCCGCCCGAAGCCCGCTTTTCCATACCTTCTGCCCTGTCCAATAAAGTTCCTGCAGCGCTACGACTTCGAAGTTGCATGGATGTAGCTCGTCGTAGATTATCCTGTCGCATCCTGGAAAGCAGAGCGATTTGCAATTCCACGTTCCAAGCTTTCAACCGTAGTCCTTATTTCGATGCCTAGTTCCATACCGATTGTTCCGATCCATATTATCTCCTACGTAGTTTGTAACATGTTGTTTTCCGGGGCGGTTCGGGTGTGAAGTTGGCATGAAAAAAGAACAATATCATGTGAAAATCGTCCGGCATAATGTGTTTTATTTTTCTGTTTTTTTTTGTAAGCCAACATCCAACGAAGAAAACAATGTCAAAGTGTTACGTCACACAGTGGCAAGTGCTATAGTAAATGTTGAACGAAGGCGGAAGGAAAAGGGTCGAAGAACCTATGTAAAGCTAAGTATTCTGCTTTTATTCGTTCAATTATTGTTTCATATAACTAGCGCCAGTTAGAAAAAATTGTTTCAATAAGAAAGCGCTAGAAAGATAATTCTATTTGGAAAACTTTCTGTAACACCTGCATTGTCTATCTGTAGGGATGTGCAAGTTGTTACGTGTTAATCGATATTTCTTCGATATATACACAGAAAAAAAAATATTTTAATTTTAAAAGTGAAATAAATCTACAAGCAGTAAGTGTTATGTTTAGTTTTTGCGTTTCATGCGTCTTGTGTGAGCAGTGCACTGACGTCGGCAGGGATACTTTAAACACCCTGCCTGCGTTGTCAATTAGCCGTTTTGAAAATAATTGGTCTATTTATTTGTTTATTTTTTTGGTAGATGCCAATCTGGGTGCATTGCTTACAATATGTCGAGATTTATTCTAGCGTGGTTTTGTGGAGTCGTTTCATTTGCTAAAGCTCTGCTTGAATAATCAGAATTGCCCCAATAGGTGAGAGCTTTAAACCTTTGTACACGCTGGCTCTCACAACACGGAACTGGTAGCATTAGAATATAATTCAGAAACTTATCGCGGCCTGACCGAACGATTACGAACATTTGGCCCAGTTTCACCCTTGTTCTATGATTTTTTTAGCTTTTGAACGAATATTGATACACATAGACAATTTTTATTAATTATGTGAAAATCTTGTTGGTCGGAATAGCAACTTAATTTTGATTGAGATTGCTTTGGCATTTTTTCAAACAACTAAGAATTCTGTCATGTGTAATATGCATATTGCATTTTTTAAAAATTTTTGAGCTATGAGTGCATGAAACTTTGCCAGTTTTTATACTCAGTAGGTATCTTAACTTAAACCTCCCCAGCTGGTCTCGAGGTACGATGCTGGCCTAACAAGCCAGTCGTCGTAGGTTCGAGTCTTGACTCTGGAGTGACTGTTAGTGTCAGTAGGATCGTAGCGCTAGCCCCGCAATTGTCCTGTACACTTAACGGTTGGCTGCGAAGTCTCTGTGTATAAGGTCGAGTTCCGAATCGGAATGTAGCACCGAGGCTTTGCTTCTTTTAGGTATCTTAACTTAAATACAAAACAAAAGATTATCGGGGCGAAGCACTGTGTCCTCTCGCGTATGCGTCGGTGAGAGGGAATAAAGCGGTCGTACATAATGCTCCGGTGTAAACGTGTCTTCGGCCTTGGTGAGCTTTGCTCATCTAAGGATTACCGGGTGATTTACGAGATGTACCAAATCATTATTTCGGAGACTGTACGCCCGTTAGTTCTTTTTAGCACGTTACGATTCAGAGTTGGTTTCGTTCGTTCGATAAATATTGTAATTATTCAATCGCGACAAAAACAAACCTTACATGGATGTCAAATCTGTTCCTGTTTTGCCGGTTCCCTTTTTTTTCCTTTTTTTCTTTTTAATAAGCGGGTGTTTTGGCTTTTTCGTCATACCAGTGGTCGGTACGCTTTTGTTTGCTTTCGGAGGAGGCAGTTCAGTTTCGCGCGCAGTATTTTGACTGCGCTCAGTGTGACTATCTTAATACAGCGCTCTATCGGTTATTTGAGCTGGTACCAGTAGTTTGAGTAGTTTGCGTTCGGCGTGCGGTTGTTGCGTTTTACTTTGGGCTTCTCCCAACTCCCTGTCTCGCCGGGGGATCATCGTGTCAGCTCTGTTTTTCAGTACCTCGTTGACACCAGGACGTTGATCAACCGCTCCTAACTCACAGATCAGACGATGTTTTGAGCGAAAACCTAAATCTCGAAAGCTTCTCAAATCCAAAGAGTCTGTAATCTCAAATGATAAAATTCAAGTTTCTCAAAATCCGAAAACACTTAAAGCCTAACATGCAGAGTCCTCAAGATCGTTTAAATATGTATTTGACTATATCGTTACTGTGTGTCAAATAAAATAAAAATGCAGCCACCCGTCACAAATTTTTGCACTTCAAATACTTTCGAATTCATTTCAGCAGTGCGCACCACGGTGTACTTCTATCTATTTTCATCAGAGTGATTCATCACTCGTGTTTCGCTCAGCTGTGGTATAAGCAGCAAGTGTATTGGGAGTTCTGCGAGCGACAGAAACACAGCACGAAGCAAAAGGAAGAAGTGTAGTGCAAAAAATGCTAAGCGCAGCGCTCTTGCTGGGCAACAAGTGAGCGTAAATATTTACTCGGTTCTCTCCACATATTGAGAAGAATAACAAGCTTGCCCAAAATCTGTTTTAAGGCCCAAATACACACACGGCGTAATGAGGCCTTACGTTGGGACGCCTTTCAACCAGAACCTTCTAGCTGTGCCTTCTAGTGAAGAAGGTAGCAGTACTTGACTGCCTTCCGTGTAGACGTATCGTGCCTTACACACGGTCTTCTGTTGCCTTCTTTTGGCGAAGGTGCTGGCAACGCCGTGGTGTATCATTTTCCGCCTGCTGGTGATTCTGGTGCTGGTGTTGCCTTATTTTTTCTTTCAACAAACATAAACAAACATGAATTGGGTGGCATGGCGACAAGAAGGTTAGCACACGGTGGGGTTCGAGACGGCGTGATTGCGCCTTTCGTGTAGACGAGCGGAAGGTGGCAGATGCTAGAAGGCACATTTGACGGTTTCAAGAAGGTACTGACAATTCTCGTCAGGAAGGCGTTGTCACGCCGTGTGTGTATTCGGGCCTTTAATCTTGTATGGATTACTGCGACCAAAAACATCTTTTATGATATATCTCGGATGGTTACCGTGTTCCGCACTTATTATTACTAATACCAGTTTTAAGAGTAAGTGACATGATTATCATAATTCGTGCACGCTTACTACAATATATCTAACTAATGGTAGCAGTGGTCATAGGCTCCTACAAGGGAAAAATAAAACGTGCTTGTGTGTATGCTCTTCGCTTTCACTTTCACGCTTACCACTCCGAACTTCGCTGTTTTCGGCCACTATTATCGCCAATTACAAGCCCCTGAAAAGGTTTTAGCTGAATGTCTCTCTGGCCAGTTTTATTGTAAGAGGAGCTTATTTTCGTCACGAGGTTTTGTATAAGTGGTTAGTGAGAAGCTTGAAGAATAAACACATGTTGGAGCCCGTTGACATCGAATGGCCTGATTCTACTAAGATTCGAATCCACGGCCACCCGCTAAACAATATAACCCTGCCGAGACCAGCTCGAGGTACGTTGCTGGCCAAACAAGCCAATCGTCGTATGTTCGAGCCCGGATTTGGGAGACGACTGCTAGAGTCATTAGGATCGTAGTTTGAGGATAAAAAAAATACAACCGCACGAGCCACCTCGGCTCTAATTCTGGACAAGGAGAAGAAATGCGACATAATTACGAACAGATTTAGTGACAGAAAGGTAAAGGTTGTATAATGATTGTATGACGATTGTGAGTAGCTGGTCTGAAAGTAGTGTGAATAACGTATGGAGATTGCGTGAAGACTGTGTAAAAATTATGTGAAAACTGTGTGAAGATTACGAAAAGATTAAGGGAATATATATTAAGGGATTAAGGGAATATAGTGAGCCCTATTGCACAAGACGAGTCGAGAGCAGATAGTGCGATAACTAGGTAGAGGTTGTGTATTGTTTGTTGATTTTAGCAGTGTTTGAATTGGTTATCCAAATTGTTAGTATCGCTAAAATTTGGCCTCCGAATTAGTTCAAAGATTACTGAATTTGCAGTGTTGTATTTTAATTGGTGTGCCAATATTGTTTCAAACCATGGGAACTAATACACGAGAATTAACCCTCTAGTGCCCTTCGAACTTCGAAAAAATCACTATAAGCCTTATAAACATTTTTTAAGTCCTTATTGAAGCTTTTTAGAGGTTTGACTAGAGAACGTCTAAAGGCGGCACTGGGCACTAGAGGGTTAAGAACTAATTACATTTTTTGTTTTATGACTTACCTTTTAAGTTTAGTAAAGTAGGTATGTAATTACACGAGGATGCGAAAAATGAACAACAATGACTTAGACATAAAATGCCGGAGACATCGTAGATTGCGGGTTCGAGTTCCGTCTGGATAAGGAAATTTTTCATAATCTAAGTCACTGTCCTTTTTCATTTTTCGCATCCTCGTACATTGCCTACTTTACTAAGAGTACACGCTGATTATTTTTATCACTCGCGAAATCCAATTACGTTTGCTCGATAGGATACGAAAACATAAATAACGCTTCACATACTTTCCGCCAAACTTGATGTAAATTGTTGCGTTTATCTCACCAATCTAACTCACACTATGCAGTGCTTGTGGTCTTGATTAAATAGGTTTTTCTAGCTTGAATTTTTCATAGCTCCAATTTGAAAGCAAATAAAACTACAATGTTGGATTACCGCTTTTTGTGAGCTATCGTCGGTTCAACACCAACAGTTTTAGTAATCGCTATATCGCTGAAATCACGATTAATCACAAGGAATGTAATAAAAACTTTTGTATAGGTACTACAGCTTACTTCTGAGGCATTCTTTTAGTTTTCCAGTCGACCTGCTTCTGCGACAGTAAACCGGTAAAGCTAAAACAAATGCTCACCTCTAATCGAAACGCAAATGAATTTCAATCTTTCGAGTCTGTCGACTCGACAGTAAAGCATGCAAACATTTAAGGGTTGTTTATTAATAACTCCCCCCCCCATTACGGTGATTGAGCCATTAGAAAATAATTACAGGAATTTAACCCCGTTAGTATTTTGTTTGCACTTTCATGATTGCTGTGCTGGTACCTAAAGTATAGGTAGAGGTAGGTGCATAATACCTCCGGTCTAACCTCACCATTCCGTGCTACTACTAGTTAATTGCAGGTCCACTGCAGGGTGCTTACAAATATTGCCTCAGCAAGGCAATCCATTCAAAGTACGCCACTGCCAGCCGGGGTTCGCTCTTCTACAAGTGCAGTATCGCATGAAAAACTTTGCGATTCAGTTTGCACGCAATTTGTGAACTGTACAGCAGACCCTGCCCTGAGCCAACAGATTATGCCCTTTCCTGTGGTGAAAGTTCTGTTGGTAGGTACTACACAACACACCAGCATCGAACGATATTCGAAATTAGTGAAAAAACTTTGGATCACGAAAATATCAACCCCCATGAATTGCACCGAAAATTCCGAGGTGACAATTTTCTTCGCTTCGCAATCCGTCCGTCATCGTAGCTCCCAGCGCTCTGGTAGTAATTTTACAAAACCAACCCGGCGGCGCTGTTCGCCACCCGCGAAGGACACTGTTTTCCGATGCCACGGGGGAATCACGGAATAATGGAAAACCTCATAAAAAGTGCTTGTTTTTTCCTGCTTCAGCATTCATATATCATTCCGGATAAGGGAAATCGTTCGGAAAGCTTTTCAAATCGTGAATACCGTTTGCCGCGGATTAAACAGCCGGGTGCAGGACGAGGAGGAGCGAGACTTCCGCCGGCTTTTTTCGCTGTACAGTTTTTAGTGGCACACACGCCACTCGGTCCGATGAAAATCCCCGCCGTCTAAACATGTGGAAAACGAGGAAAATAGTGGTTTGCTATTTAAACACTCATCCCGTTACCGTGTCTGCATGCACAGTGCCCACATACACACAAACACACACACACACACACACACACACACACAGACAGAGTCGCGCGCAGCGAAAGTCACTCCGCTTTATTCCTCTTTCACACTTTTAATCCCTACACCGGTTTAAACGAGCTGGAAAATGCACATTTCAGCTCCGGCCTGACGCTTTGGGACACACTCACTCGAAGGAGAGGAAATGTCTGTCTCTGTGCATGTGTCTGTCCGTGTCCGTGCGGAAAAAGGAGAGAGGGAGAGAGAGAGACCCACGGTGTGTATAGTTTTCGTTTCATTCGCTTGTTGGCTTTGACTTGTGTCATCGTCGGGCTTTCCGGGGTGTCCCTAATAGGCGAAAGCACTAGAGGTGGAAAGGTGGGAGGAAGAATCTCGTCTCTACAGCATAAAGTTGGTGAGCTGACGGGAGGGTTGTGAGGGGAGAGCAGAGGAAATTTATGCATTTATATGTTAGCGGAAATTTATTTTATTTCATTTCATCCTGCTCACGCAGAGAGAAAGTCGAGTTTTTCAATCCGTTTGTTTTTTTTTTGGGTTTGTGTCTCCTCTAGGACAACCATTGCAGGAAGCATGTTTTGAAAAGACCAATTTTCGGAATGGTGACAAGCGGATTTGGAAGAGGTTGCAATGTTTTCCATGCACACAATAGATTGCAATTGCGTTCGGGGATTTTACGCAACTGTCGTCGTCTTTTCTTGGTGAAAACTTTTAAAATTTTCATTGAAAGTCATTCAATAATTATTACTATGAACAATTTAAGTTTAAAAATTTTATGTTTTGTTGTTTAGCATCTAAAGACTTGGAATTGAAACAGTTGATACCTTAATATTTATTGGAAATAGAATCTAAAACTTGGAAAAAGAAACTGAAACTCAGTCGCCGGAGAACAGTTCCATCAAATCCATACACAAATTGAGTGTTAATTAACAAATAAAGATTATTCTACAGTGAAAATCAAAATATAATTTTGGGTTTAAAACCCATGAAACAGATATTGAAGGCCATAAACAAACAAAAAGATTTTTTAACCCACGCTTGAAATGATTCACCTGTCAAAAATTGCTCGAGAAAGATTTCGTGAAATCTCCAGTGAAATATTGCCAGTGAAATAATTCGATAGGAAAAGTTTAATATTATAGGGTGATCAAATAAAATAAATGGCAAATAACGACAGGACAAACTGTCGTGTAATCCCCCCAGCCGGATCAGTAAGCTAAAGTTTCTGTTTCGGAAAATTGACAGCAGGCTAAAATATGGCCGCAGTTTAGTATCATAGACTGAAAATGTATTATTTCTTGTCGCTCCTCCGAGAAGCAATTGAATTTGCAATATTTCACTCTAAGCCGCCGGGGTAGCTCCACTTCCGCCTCCCGTTTTCGGTCGGAAATACTGCATCCGTGAGACTACCCGTTGACATATTGCTCAGAATCTAATCTAGCAAACAGCCTCCTTCACAGTTTCTAGGTTATGTTAGAATCACCGCCTGGAGGGGGCGGGGGCGCGCGAGGGCTGGGCTAGGCCTTCCGGTCTGGTTCGTTCCGACGTCAAATGACTCCAACGGCAGCAGGCCCATCAGCAGCAATTCGAGATGAAGACAAATGCTGTCATTCGCCACCGTCGAGGCCGAGAGTCGGAGTGCCATTCATCAGCCAAGAACCGTTCGCAAACACTGTGACGACTGTCGGTTGTTTGGTTCGTAAACTACGACGACGGAGCGAGCGGCTCGAGTCGAGGTGTGACAAAAGAAATATATTAATTTTGTGCACCCCTCCGTTTTTCCTTCCGCTCCGTTCGGTGTCAGACGCCCCCACAGTTTTGGTTTCTCTAGGTTTTCGCTGGAAACTGTGTTCCGGTCGTCTTTCTACCGGTCTGCACGCCGTCGTCGGACTAAAATATTGCACTCATTTCAGTAATGAAGCTATCGTTTCCCATTAGCTCAATTGAATAAGCGATAAATTCTTGCGGGATTCTTTCCCTTTTGCTGTCGAGTGTCATCCGGTCGCAGTCGGACGCATCCTGCAAGATTGATGAACAACAAGTGAATGTGTTTGTGCCGGGCCGCGTGTTTGTCACGCCGAGCGGTGCGTTGCGTTGTGTCCAATTGAATTGTCGAAACTGTTGTTTTCCGTAGGAAAAATGCATGGCTAAAGGTGTCGTTTTTTACTAGGGGGGACTTTTTGTCGACCTGCTATTTGTTATGAAATGTCAAATTTGATGATAGATATCATTAGAAGGGGAGCACCTACACTTGAGTCTGCTAGTGGTAATAAATAAGCATCACTATAAATAAAGATTTCTGTTTAATAAAGTTTCATTGTTTTCTTTTATATTTGTTGCTACCGTCCACCAAATACTCAAGAAATAAATTATCTTTAATGATTTCTAACCATGTAGTAGACTGAAATGAATGATATGAGGGAATACCTTTGAGTTACATCACAGGGGAAAATGAGAAACTTTTTTACGCGTTAAACAGAATAGTCTTTGAAAGCCTTTACTAAATTTTCATTCCAAATGCCTTGAAACTGAAAAAAAACAACTCGAAAAGTGTAAAACGTTGTTTGCGCATATCTTTTACCTTCTGATCCATTGTTTGATTAAAGCAAACAATTGATTTACAGTCTCTAACCTAAATTTTCAATCTTAAATTCGAAGTAATATTGTTTCACTGAACTCCGCTATGGGATAACATTAGAACTTTTTTGTGCGGAGTATTTACAATTTTATTGATTTTTCGTTAAAATTGTACTTGTACTTACGTACTGTTACCACTTATGGAATTACATCGGTTTTTGAGCAGGATTGTTATATACCTGAAAACGAAAAACATAACATTTTTGTGGTTAGATATATGTAATCGGTAGTCAAAAGTGAATTTAAAGAATTATTATCTATTTTCTTCGCATCAAAAGTACCAAATTTCTAGTTGATACTTCGATATGAATTGAAAGCTTCTATAGAAATTTGTTCAAATTTCGGTTCAAAAATGTTGCGTAAACAAAAAATATATACATACATACTGAATTCTGTACTGATGGCGACTATAGTCACTAGATACCCAAACAGTAGGAGGGTGGTAGCCAAGACTTTGTTTTGCTTTGCTTTGGTATCCAAGACACGATCGCATGGTTGACGTAGGATTACTACAGTTTTGCACTATCAGCAACTTTTTGACGAGTGGTAGAAACATATAAACTACTTCAATAACATGATTTTAGGGTGCTAAAAAGTGCCATTGCTGTTCCACTTCAGATTGCCGTTTGCCGATGACATGAAATGATTCTAGTTTGTTTTTTAGTTACTTTTTGTAGAGTTTTCTACGATTTCCAACACTTTTGCATCAAGTACCCCATAATAACCGCCAGATAGACGGGTGCTCCAGAATCAACGCGCCCGACGAAACTCGGCACAAAATAAACGGAACATCGCCTTCTCTTTCTTTGCCACGATCAGACCCTAGCGTCAGTAAGGACTCGTCTTAGGAATGAAAATAAAAATGAAATTTCAGCATGCTGCCTTCCACAGTAAGTTTACGAACTTCCAATGTGGGAGGAGTTTGGAAGACTAGGAATTGGCAAGGGAAGTGAAACATTTTCGATAGCTTAACACTGGAAAGAAAAGTGAGAAATCAATTATATGATTATTGCATAGTTCCTACTACTATCAGCAACGTTTTGGCGAGTGGTTTATTAATTACTCCTATTACAATTTTGGGGCGCTAAAAAGTGCCATTGGTGTTACAGAATGGTGACAACAGCAAGCTTGCTCAATTTATCTTCATTTCGGGTTACCATATACCTATGACTCAAAAAGATTATAGTTCTCTTGCTATTTATTCACAGCAAACAACACATATTACAAGTAAACAGAACAATTTCGTGGAAAATAAAAAAATAAAAAAAAATTTTTTTTTGGCATGTCATTCCCGATTTCGCTAAAATTTTATACTTTAGACTCACGACTGCTGTTTCAAAAGAGCCTATCCGGAAATTCCCATAACCGATTATTCCATAACTTGATGTCCCGGGTTTGGTGATTGCATAAATCGAACTTTGGGATAAACTCCTGTGCCGAGTTTCTATTATTGATAAAAAAATATTTTTAGCGTTGAAACGGTTCGTTTGACCGATATAGTGTCTTGAAGATAATAATTTTATCCTTCCAAAAAATATACACTGTTAAAATAAGTTAGGGTTTTTCTTTTCAAAAAATCATAATTTTTTTAGTTTTGTTTTACCATATTCCAAAACGCATCAATGTGTAAACAATGATGTGTAGTTCTTGTGAATTTTTTTAGATCTTTAAGAGGTAGACTTTTGTAGATTCAGTTCGGACTCGATTATCCGGATTTTTGAACTGTGTTTCAAAATCAAACTGTGTAATTTAAATTTTTTTAGCTTTACTCTTTGAGAACAGTCAGTTTGCTGATCAAAAGCATGTTGTAGTCGGTTACTATGCCAACATAAAATATACATATTATCTAGCGACTGTATGTCGATGATTGTCAAATGTAGATAATAATTTATTCGCGTCGCCTCTATTTATGCATCGAATTAACTACGCAGCATCTAGCGCAAAATATTGCATCAAATTTTGCATTTCTAGATAGAATCCACAAAACTCTAAGCGTCATAAATATTAACAAAATATGGAATTGAAAAAAAAATTGGAGGGTGGTATCCATGTCATGACCGCATGCCGTTGGACTACGGTATTTTTATATTCCATTTAAACAAATAGTAGACGGAACTGTGACTCTAGTATTTTCTGCAATTTTATCTTACAGTGCATTTATAAATGCGGGGACGTTAAAGCCTTTTAAATAATGACATATGCTAAAAGAATGGATCTTTTATATAACCGCTGTCACTTCAGAAAAACCTTTCTTCGTAGCTGCACTACCAAGACGATTATTTAATTTAGCGAATTGGGTAAAATTTTCCTATCTTAGCAAAAAGCAAACTCAACGAGACTATCTGAAATTGGAGACCAGAACGATTCAAGCGGACATTACTTTACTTCTTTAACTATGATTTAGAGCATTTCTAAATGATTTGTTATTTTTCACGATAGAGACAAGTTTGTTTTTTTTTCGTTGTGTGCGAGAAACTAAAACAAAACCGCGCACCGAGAGACAAAAACGAAAATCAAATGTATGCTAAATTGAGAAAACTTTACTGATAATTTATGGTACTCCCTTTACCGATAATTTACGGTACTCAAAAGAACCTGTTTTGATCTAAATGAAATTTCTAGCAAATAAGTTTTGATCATTCATCGGCAGTAATTTTTCCTCGATGAATAAAGACTGACTGAAAAAGTTTAAATCACTGCTGTAAAGTCGAATTTTTCAACAGTGTTCGTTTAGGCATTTTAATACATTTAAAGAAGAGTTAATGAAAAAACGAGAAAATATTAAATCTTCGATAAACACCCACTATAGCCACCCACACACGTACTATAGCAATCCGTACATACGAACGAATAATTTAATTCGATGGCGTACGCTTTTAGAAGCCCTTATATATTTATAAGACCCTTATGACCACTTTGCTGGTCAATAAACAAATGAGAAATTTTATTCTATGGTGTGTGCTTTTGTAAGCGACCAATATTTGCCACCACCAGCTTTCAGTGTTCATGTTATTTTTCTTCGGAAAACGATTTGATAATTTGTTGGAAAATTTGCTGAAATTTGGTTATTATTTAATTGTACATTTCTGACGTAGAACAACGTCTTTCAGGAAATTGGTAACAAAAGGGTGTAAAAATGAAAATTAAAAAACGAAAAAGGGATAAATATGTCCAATTTCAAATACCGGTTAGTATTCAATGTTCGTTCTTGCCGCAATCTGTTGAAAATCATCTATGCATCTGCCCAAATGTAGAAAATAGTAATTTGCATATTCAAACTTTTGTGCTATTGAAAATTGTCAAGTTTGTTAAAACGCAGATTTGGACCTCTGATTGGTCGCTTAAAGCTTGCTTCCCCTAACACGGTCAATAAATTTATATACCTGGTAAACCAGGAGTGCATTCTTTGGGCTATACAAAATCTGCTCAAATCCATCATGTTACTAGTGGATGGCGACTACGAAGGTCCTAACTACGTTTTTTTTTCCTGTTGGGTACATTTTCCACTGCGATCAGTTGATCTATTGTGGCGGGCGCCGTTTGATGTAAGCCTCATCAGGGTGTCCTACCACTATTTGATTGAGTGGTTTCCACTTGCTGATTATAGGCATCGTCCCAATAAGGTATTATTGAACGAATAAAGTTCACTGCCTTATTTGGAGAAGTCATCCAAACATCTAATGGCTGTAATATGTTTTTATCAAAAAATTGCTTCCTCTTTTGTAAGAGTGCTTCGCAGTCACATAGTAAATATCCTGAGGCTTCTCTATCTAGGTTACAGAAGCGACAGGCATCATCTTGCAACCTACCTATCTGCTTTAAGTAATATTTGCTTGAGCAGTGACCCGTCACAAGGCCACTGAAGATACAAAGATCTTTTTTGGAGATATTGAGTAGTTTTTGAGTTACTGTTTTGTTGGGTGATATAAATCGCTTCGATTGTCGAGCTGTTTCATTGTTTTTCCAGATGTTATCTATTGTTGATTTTTCCCACTTCTTGAGTTCCATTTAAAAGGGCACATTCTGGAATCCCACAAAATGGTTCTGGTCCTATGAATGGTTGCGTTGATCCATTTCTCGCCAACAGATCAGCTCTTTCATTCCCTTCAATACCACTTTACTATTTCTAGCTGCCTGTTGTAGTAATTGAATACAATTCCAAACCAATTTTAAGTACAGGAAGCGGATTTCAGTGCCTTCAGAGCAGCTTGACTATCCGAAAAAATACATATATTTGCATGTCTATAGTTGCGTCGTAAACACACTATAGCGCATTCAGTTATTGCTTGTATTTCTGCTTGAAACACAGTTGGCCATTCACCCATCGGTATAGATATGTTGACTCCGGGACCTGTTACCACAGCCCTAACTCTATTGTTCAGCCTGGAACCATCCGTGTAGAAAACTATTGAGCCTGGTTGAATACTAGGCCCTCCTGATTCCCATTCAGTACGACTTGGCTCAGTCACTTGGAATAGTTGTTCTAAGTTATACTGTCTATCCATCCAGTCTTCCTGAGTTAACAGCGCATTGATCTTGAAGTTTTCAAGAATACTAAGGTGTCCGCTGAGGTCTCCTTCAAAGGAACTCTGTCCTTTGTAGCTTCCAATTATACAAATAAATGCAATGGAAGTACTTAACATAGCATCTAATGCTTTCGAAGGCGTAATTCGAGTTGCTCCCGTGATGGAAATCGTAGCAAGTCTTCGCAACTTTTCCAACTTTTTCTGAGCATATTTAACATTTGTCTTAGGCCACCATACTAGGGAGGCATATGTTATTCTGGGTCTGACGATAGCCGTATAGATTCAGTGAATCATTTTCGACTTTAATCTTCATTTATTACCAAAAGTTTTTTTTTACTAATCCATAAGGCACTTGTAGCCTTAGTTATTACTTTGTCTATGTGTAAGTTCCAATTTAATTTGCTATCTAGGGTTACGCCTAAGTATTTGACCTCTAGAGAAAGTTCTAATCTCGTTCAATTGTTATACAAATCAGGGATTTTAAGTTTTTTTTCCTGCGTGTGAATGGAATAATGTTAGTTTTCTTCGGATTTATCGATAGTCCCTCTTTTTCACACCACATTGTGGTTAGATTAAGAGCATGTTGAAGTCTATCTCTGATTACGTGCTCATATTTTCCACGAACTATAACTACTATATCGTCCGCAAAACCAATTACTTCAAAACCTTGTGATTCTAGTTGCGTCAACAGCTCATCAACTACTAATGACCACAATAGGGGTGAGAGAACCCCTCCCTGTGGGCATCCCTTTGCAGCCTTTACTGTGACGTGAAGTTACGTTTTATCATTACATCTTTCATTGATTTATGAGATGCATTATCAAATGCGCCTTCGATGTCTAGAAATGCAGATAACATAATCTCTTTGACTTCGATTGTTTTTTCAATTTTCGTTACTAGCGCATGAAGCGCTGTTACTGTTGATTCACCACTTTGGTAAGCAAATTGGTATTTATTTAGAGGCTTTAGTATTAGATATTCTAGCTTTATATAGTTATCAATAAGTTTTTCCATCAATTTAAACATAAACGACGAAAGACTAATTGGTCTAAACGATTTTGGGCTCGTTTTATCCTTTTTATTAGCTTCAGTTTGTACATAGCTTTCCACTTTGTTATGAGAGTGCCTCATTGAGACTTGGTAATGATATTTACTTTTTGGGACAGCCAAACGAATGAATTGAAGATTTGATATTTTCTAGTTTTAAAATTAAAAGTAGAATGTTATTTTAATCTGCATGCACTGACCTTCGAAACTCGTTCGCGCGTTTATTTCATTTCTGTTCAATTATGTCATATTTATATGTGCAAATTGAACTTTTAATCAATTCAAGTTAAACTCCTCTTTTGCACTAAAAATTTTCAATACATGTGATGTAACAAACAACCTCATGTGAACCTTCGTCAACTTTGTGACTGTGCCCATTATTGTAAATATATCTTTCTATTCAAAAACTGCAATTTGGTTGCACAATCAAACTAGAAACAAACAAACTGGAACTTCAACTGAATTTGGTTTTGACGTAGGACTACGCCTTTGTTTTCTATACTAGATTACATTTTATGAAATTAAAAATGAAACTGGCAAATGTTGCGTCAGATTTTAAACGATTATAGCAAGCAAACGACTTAATGCATCTTAGTCATTTATATGTCGATGGATAGATAAAATGTGTAACAATTGTTTGATTTAATGTTTAACATTGTTGCTTTGCTGCTTAATCGAGAAAAAAGGTGAAAAGTTCCAAGGTCAAGCTTTCCCATACATTTCCCTCGCTATTGGCTTGCTTCCCGAGCACTGATAACAATAACATGAATTGAATAAAATCCACTGCTTACATATTTTGACTCATCAGTGTTTTGTTCCGTTTCTCTTTCTCGAAACTGCGTGGCCACGCCCTCATGGCAAAAACCTACGCTGAACTCGATATAATAGACTGCGTGTAGAAAATTCAGCTTCAGTCTAGTTTGTCACACAATAGCGAGTGGAGTATAGCTGTTGAGGTACGCGACATTGAGAAACGAGAGCTGCATACGAGTCAGGCACTGCGGAACATGTTAGCTTTGTCTTGCATACGGCAGCATCAGTTACCATCGTACGCTGCAGGATATTTTGCTGGCACAGCTACTGGAGGGCACAGCGGAGAGCAAATTCCATTATGCGCGGCCAAGCAGAATATTCAAAGCTACCGTTGGTACGATCATCAGCGTTCTGTAGCACGAATTTTTAACTGAAGATTATGGAATCGGTTCTTTTCAGAACTATAGATGCTTGAAGATAAGAGTTATGAGAATTTTCGCAACTACTACGTGTAAAATTTTTATGTATTCATGCATCGTTAGTTCTACAATAACGACCATCAAATATAAATTATTTTTATCATTAAGACCACCAATGTGTCAGTTGATTCAAAACCAACAATAAACAAATAAACAAATGGTAGTGTTACCTATGCACAGTTTATCGGAACATTTAGTCCTACGTCACCATTTCATACAACCCCTAGGGCAGTATACCTTGTACAGTCGAATCCCTCTATTACGACAATTTATATAGCGACAAATCCCTCTATAGCGACATTCTAAATGATTCCTTCTACTCTATATTCATAGAAATTGCGACATTTCTCTATAACGACGGTCCCTTGCGATGTCGCTATAAAGCGATTCAACTGTAGTATTAATTTTACTAAGATTTTTGTCGGTTTATTGCCTATATGAACAAATTGAATGCGAATAGAAAGCAGAATAGGTTTTAAAAATTAGAATGTGACCAGAAGTAACCTAAAGTCAAAAAATGAGTTTAAATCCACCAAGTACAAGTAGCAAAGTAAAGGAAAAATTGACAGTTAATCGAGAACAAAATAAAATAAACAAAAGAAAAAGTCAAACATGCAAAATAAAAATTAAAAATAATGAATTAATTGATCAAATAAAGTATTATCAAACAAATAAAAGCTAGAGCAAAATACGAATTAAAAGTAAGATGTATCAGGGAAAACCCCCTAGAGAAATCAATAAAGGAAATGCTGTACAAAATATTATTTTTCAAGTCACACTTTGGTGATGAAAAATAGGTAGAAACATTAAAGAAAACCAGAACAGACAAGACGAAAATAATAAAAATATAGAAAAAGCACTTGATTTTAGTTTCATATAGGGAAAGAAGTTTTATTTGTGCGCAATCTACATTCCACCGGACAAAAGCCAAGACGTGAGTGTAATCAATAGGTATATTTCCTCAATGCATGAGCTTTGCGAAAAATGTCTTCCTAATGACGCTGTTTTGGTGTGTGGAGATTTTAATCAACCACGAATGCGTTGGAGCCTTATTGAGGATTGTGTTCAATGCGATTCTCTTCGACTACCGGCAGCTAGCAGCACTCTTTTGGATGGAATGGATTATTTGTGCCTCCACCAAAGAAACCTAATCTGCAACTCGCTCAATCGCACTCTTGATTTAGTTTTTTGTACGCCCAATTGTGAAGCCGTTGTTCATAACTGCTCCGTTCCGCTTCTACCCGTTGACTCACATCATCCCCCGCTCGAGATAATTCTTCCAATACCAGCAGTATGTGAAGAATCAGTTGAAAGTCGAAATGAGCGGCCTTTGAACTTCCGTAAAATAGATTTTGCGGCTCTTTCACAATATTTGACCACCATTGACTGGAATGCGATTTTACCGAATGATGTTGATGAAATGGCAGAATCGTTCTGCTCTATATTGAACAATTGGCTGACTGCGAATGTTCCGCGAATCCGTCCCCCGAGATCACCCGCCTGGGGCACTCACCGTTTAAGTGAATTAAAACGTACGCGCAATACTTGTCAACGGAATTTACGGCGTTTCAGAAATCCTGGCAATCATAAGAAGTTTCAATTGGCTAGTAAAGCATATCGACTTATGAATTCCTGTCTCTACAAATCATACGTACTAAGAGTACAGATAAGCTTAACGAGAAATCCACGTGATTTTTGGCGTTTTATTGATTCCAAGCGAAAATGTCCTGTGATACCAAAGAATGTCTATTTCAATGAGACCACATCAGCTGATGTTACGCATTCTTGCCAGTTGTTTGCTGAGCATTTTGCATCAGTCTTCTCAAAGAATCCTGCTTCAAGAACGGAGATAAGTGACGCCATCCGCGATGTTCCTGTTGACTTAATCGATCTCAACGCATTTGCTGTGGATGTAGAAACGGTTTTGACTGCAGCGAAAAAATTAAAACGATCGTTCGCTCCTGGCCCTGATGGTCTGCCAGCTGTTGTGATATGCCGGTGTATTGCCTCTTTAGCGCTACCATTGAGTATTATTTTCAACCGTTCGTTCCAGCAGATGAAATTCCCTCGCATCTGGAGAGAATGTGACCAGAAGTAACCTAAAGTCAAAAAATGAGTTTAAATCCACCAAGTACAAGTAGCAAAGTAAAGGAAAAATTGACAGTTAATCGAGAACAAAATAAAATAAACAAAAGAAAAAGTCAAACATGCAAAATAAAAATTAAAAATAATGAATTAATTGATCAAATAAAGTATTGTGAAGCCCAATTGTGAAGCCGTTGTTCATAACTGCTCCGTTCCGCTTCTACCCGTTGACTCACATCATCCCCCGCTCGAGATAATTCTTCCAATACCAGCAGTATGTGAAGAATCAGTTGAAAGTCGAAATGAGCGGCCTTTGAAACTTCCGTAAAATAGATTTTTTGAATGATGTTGATGAAATGGCAGAATCGTTCTGCTCTATATTGAACAATTGGCTGACTGCGAATGTTCCGCGAATCCGTCCCCCGAGATCACCCGCCTGGGGCACTCACCGTTTAAGTGAATTAAAACGTACGCGCAATACTTGTCAACGGAATTTACGGCGTTTCAGAAATCCTGGCAATCATAAGAAGTTTCAATTGGCTAGTAAAGCATATCGACTTATGAATTCCTGTCTCTACAAATCATACGTACTAAGAGTACAGATAAGCTTAACGAGAAATCCACGTGATTTTTGGCGTTTTATTGATTCCAAGCGAAAATGTCCTGTGATACCAAAGAATGTCTATTTCAATGAGACCACATCAGCTGATGTTACGCATTCTTGCCAGTTGTTTGCTGAGCATTTTGCATCAGTCTTCTCAAAGAATCCTGCTTCAAGAACGGAGATAAGTGACGCCATCCGCGATGTTCCTGTTGACTTAATCGATCTCAACGCATTTGCTGTGGATGTAGAAACGGTTTTGACTGCAGCGAAAAAATTAAAACGATCGTTCGCTCCTGGCCCTGATGGTCTGCCAGCTGTTGTGATATGCCGGTGTATTGCCTCTTTAGCGCTACCATTGAGTATTATTTTCAACCGTTCGTTCCAGCAGATGAAATTCCCTCGCATCTGGAAGCAGTCTTTTATGACTCCTGTTTTTAAACGTGGTGATCGTTACAATGTGATTAATTATCGAGGGATCACGAGCCTATCCGCAGCCTCAAAACTTTTGGAAATTATAGTGCGTGAAACTATGCTCGATGTCACGAAAAGCTATATCTCAATTGACCAACACGGCTTTATGCCTGGTAGATCGGTTACAACGAATTTGATGAAATTTACGTCAGAATGTATAATTAATATGGAGAAAAAAACGCAAGTCGATGCTATATATACAGATTTAAAGGCAGCTTTTGACAAAATTGACCATCAAATACTGCTGAACAAGTTGTCTCGGCTTGGGTTTTCTACTCAATTGGTGTCCTGGCTAGAATCATACTTAACGAATCGTGAACTTCGGGTACGGATTAATGGTTGCGTATCGAGGGCATTTACAAACAATTCCGGTGTCCCACAAGGTAGTAATCTTGGTCCGCTACTATTCATTCTATTCTTCAATGATGCTGCTTTGATTTTGAATAGAGGTTGTTTTAAATTGGTGTATGCTGACGATTTGAAGTTATATGCTGTTATACAAACGCAGGAGGACTGTCGCCGTTTACAAACCTGTCTAAGTTTGTTTGTTGATTGGTGCCACAGAAACAAGTTGATTGTTAGTGTGGAGAAATGTCAAGTCATCTCGTTCCATCGTAAATCACAACCAATTATCCATGATTATCATATTGACGGCATGACGCTCACCAGAGTAACCGAAGTGACTGATTTGGGTATCCTGTTGGACTCGAAAATGACATTTGATTTGCACCGCTCAGGGTTGATTTCTAAAGCAACAAGACAGTTGGGATTTGTATCCAAGGTGGCTAAGGACTTTTCTGAGCCGCATTGTTGGAAGGCATTGTACTGTGCAATTGTACGACCGTTTTTAGAAAATGCTAGTATTGTATGGAACCCCTACCAGATCACGTGGAATCTTAGGATAGAACGGGTTCAAAAACGGTTTATTCGTTTGGCACTGCGGAACTTACCATGGAGAAACCCCGACAACTTGCCACCATACCCTGATAGATGCCGACTACTGGGCTTAGACACTCTGGAACGCCGAAGAAAAATACAACAATGTTTGTTCATCGCTAAGCTACTAAATGGAGAATTAGATGCCCCGGCACTGCTCCAAATGGTAAATTTTCGTGTCCCGAACAGAAATCTCCGAAACGCAACATTACTGCAACCTGTTTTTCACCGCACTTTGTTCGGAAAAAATGAACCATTCACAGCGTGTGTTCGTGGCTTTACCGCTGTTGAAGACCACTTCCAGTTTGACGAACCAACCCGATATTTTATAAGTAGACTCAAAACTGTGATTAGTTAGTAATTTATTCATTAAGACTATTTATTGTCAGATGGATTATTCAAATACAAATACAAATACAAATACATAATTATAGACAAATTGAAGCAGTGAGTTCATATTGAAACAGGAAATCGAAAATTCGTAAAAAATAATGGAAAATAGATACCCAACAACCTAGCAGTAAAATTTCACTCAGAAGACCAAACTATTCTGACGTTTGTCCTGTGATCATAATTGCAAAAGCTCAGTTTGGGAAAACTGAAACAGTTTCGCAACTTTAAGTAAACTAGAACAAACGCTTGTAAAAAGTCGTCTCTTATTCAAAATTAACCATTTACCTTAGAGACCATCCACATTCCACGTGGACAGAATTTTAACGATTTTGACCCTTCCCTCTCCCATCCGTGGACAACTGCCGATATAAATTCTAAAAATTTCGCATGGACCGTGGACATTTCACACACCACCCCCTTAGCTGTCCACGTGGAATGTGGACCGCCCCTTGATTTTCTTCTTTTATGGACACGAAGTAATCTTTAAATTGAAGATGTTTTGCTATCATTTTGATCAGTTTTATCTCGATATTCTGATTTTGATTCGATTTGGATTCGGATTTGGATCATATATTAAAATCTTGCGAGTAACGAAATAGAAGATTTCAAGTTTGATGACAGTTCACCTTGAAGAGATGCCATGAAACGGGGTTATATACCTTTTTAGTTTTCAAAAAACCGAAAAAAAAATTTATTGCATTATCTTCAAATACAGCATCTTGAGAACATTTTCACAAATTTCCATAAAGATCTGAGCAATAGGAAAAAAGTTAGAGCGATTTGCAGCGCGCCTCGCCACGGCCGCATAAGCTAAACTTGAAACTTTACACGCGATTATCTCGGAATAGTGTTTTCCGAAAAATGACTTTGCCGTGATCCTGATTACGGGAAAATTACTGAACCGATTTCCTTCATCTTTTTTTTTTTCAAATTTTCATTATTAAATTCGCCGGTCCTTGAACGATCGCTTTTTGAAACATACAGTTACATTTTGCCGCAAAAAAAAATTTAATGCAATGTTTAGCGCTCAAAACGTGCATTTTTTGGAAAAAAACGTTCTCGTTTGCACTGAAAACAAAATACTCATAAAAGCGATCGTTCAAGGACCCGGCACACTTCTAATCTAATGAAATAATATAAGGTTTTTGATTTCGATTGACCTGCTGAGTCTCTATCAGGATCACCGCAAGCCTCTGCAAAAAATAGCGTTTCGGGGAAACGGCCATTACTCCAGTAATAATTGGTATATCTCGAAATCAAACGTATTTTGTTGTTGTTGATAAACTGTACTTTCTGAAAAATACCACTTTGATGCAATGAAAATGGTGCTATGCACTTAAAAATAAATTCAAACTTCCCTAATTTTTCTCGACCAAAAAGGTATATAACCCCTTAGGCGTTTCATTGATTACACGTAAATAAGGCTCACTCTGCAGATGATTCGAAGTGAAGCTTCGCTTCGTATTTAGTTTACACTTTCGTCGTAGTTAATTGCATACAAGCTTGAGGAGTAAGATACTGCACTTGTATCCACATTCTTGCTTGCGGTTTCGGGCTAACGGTTTGAATAGTCAAAACTGCCCTAAAATCCATATAAATGATTCCAAAAGAAATGCGTTCTAATGAAATCTGCACTTGAATTCATATTTAATCTGTCGAATATTTGATAATAATTAAAGCTAACCAGATTGTACGCATTTTCAAATTGTACCAATTGAACAAATTTATTCACGATATCATTAGGACTATGCAAATTGCTAATTATCAAATACTTCAAGACATTTATGGCGACCTTTAACAAGTCTGCTGGTGTTGTTTACTTAGGTGAAATTGTTTATATAATGATTTATATTTATTTTCAATGTGGACAAAGATTGGCTCTGTCATGTGTATAGAAATCTATAAGAAATAATGCAGATTTTGTATAAGAAAAATCATTATTCATCATTCAAAGTATTGATCGTCTTGATAGAGACGGTTTACCCACAGACTTTATCATCAATGTGAGCATTTCGCTTTATGTCTGCATCCCTAGCTGCGAGTACAAAATTAGAGGTTGTTTTTTCTTTAGTTTTAGTGAATACTTCGTTTCTCGATAAAAAAACTGTGATTCAACCCGGCATTTCGCTTCAATTTACATGTTTTAAATATATTTCAAGCATCCGAATATTTTTTTCACAAATTGAAGGTAAAAAAAACCGATTTATTCCAAGAAATGAACAGTTGAATGCAAAATATTTCTTTTTTTATTTAAGTGAGGAATAACAAAGCATCATGACGATATTGTTTCCGCAAGCAAAATATTTGTATACCGTGAAAAACACAAAAAAAAAATCTCGAATCCTAACCAACAATGGCCACCAATCAACTTCGTCACGCAGTTTGCCCATGCGGAACATCTTCGGTTTCCCTCCGGGGCCAGCCAGCGTCTTCTTTCGGGCAAATGAGAAAATCCCCAGTCAGACAGGAACTAAATTACATCCCATTTGGTTTGCTTTCCTTCTATCGACGTACCCCGTTCCGCCATCCTGCCCAGAGGGACGCAACATAGCATAGAATGTTAGCAAATTTTTACCACCCCATCACGAGTACCGGAAAGCCACAGCCGGTCGTTGTCGTCATCGTCGCTGGTTCAACACCTTCTGCCACATAAAATCGCACTTACGTATGCAGTGCACGGATAGCGATTCCTCCGACGCTCCCGTGCTCAGGACATCGGTTATTCCGGTCGCGTGCTGTAGCTTGAAGTCGAGTTCATTTTTCTTGGTGATAAAGTTCCCCATTTCTCCGTTTCTTATCTCCAGTCAGACTGTTCCCTCTGTGTAGATGGTTTTCTTTTTTCTCGTCCGACGAAGGGGTGATTGTATTACGTTTCCTGCAGAAACGCGCGTGGGCCGATAAAAGCTGAAAGGAGCAGGATTTAATTTCGATCGGCTGTTGCAGTACTTTGTTGACACCACCCCCAGCTGGACCGAAAATGGCCACAGCATAGCGAGGTCATCGTCCCAGCCGGAACCAAAACCGCCGGTACGGCGCGGTAGTGCTTCATCGTAACCGGGAAGTGACCCGTGTGGTAATCATCCGGCGGCACGACGGCTTGGCGTTCCCAGCCACGCCCACCATCCGGCATTTCGTGCGCGCGCGATGAAAATTAGCTTCAACGCCCGAACTGGATATGCAACAAAGTTCCCGCGCGGGCGGGCCAACTTCTCCACGGTGTAATCTTTCGTCGGGAACAATTACATCAGCAATTATCGCTTGCCAACGGGAAAAATGGTTCACGACTTCTCACGCCGCGACGGTTGCTGCTGTTGCTGCTGGCGACGACGGCCCACGAAGACGTGAAGGCGAAGGAACAACACGTGATTATGCAAACACTTCTATTCGCGACCGCTCCTGCTTGCCACTTTCCTGGCAGGCAGGCGCACAGGTTCCCAGCCAACTGGCGATGATGAAGTGCCTTTTTTTTCTAAAGAGTCGTGTCGTGCTTCATTCTAGCTGATATCCATCGTTAGAGAAATGGAGCGCGGAAAGTTAAAACTCTAGCGGCGGCCGCCGTGAGGCAAACGGAGTAAACTAGACTGGCGAAAAGAAAATCCCAGCAGGGAAAACGGAGTCTGCGAAAGTGGCGCAGTCCGTTGTTTGGATCTTTGATATCAGGGGTCGGTAATTATAATTATTAGTGCATTGCTCTCGCTCGGATGAAACGGAGCGAGAGGCTCTGTGCAAAACTAGAACGAGTGCCCGGGAGTGGAAATCACGCGCCCCAATGCACTGTCTTGCCTCTGTTGTTTCCTTTTCTTTGAATCATGGGTCAGCTGCTGCTGGCTGTTTCCAGCTGCATCGCACCGGTCAACGCTAGTTTACTATTCAATAACCTAGATGCCATCTGGTGATGACAGGAGGTGATTACTTTCACTCTTGATGAAGTGAGAAGCTTGAAATAATAGAGGCCTTCACATCGAGCTCGTATACAAATAATCAGCCGTAAACTGTGTATCTTCCATTACTCGTCAATGGAGGTGAGTATTTTCACGGCTGGGTATTTGTATACGAGCTCGACATGAATACCCATAATGTAATTATTCTTCGCTATTTGGCTGGGCGCGCGAAGCTCGGTCATGGCATTCGAAGAATTGGTGGAGCATGCTGTCGAAAGTCATTCAGTAAACTCTACTCAGTTTATGTAGTATCTCAGAATGCTGATTTTGAAAGGATTTTAGGCTCAGATAACTCAAAAATTGTTTGAAACCCCTGTAATTAAAAATATGCTGAAAATTACAATTAATAAATTCGATAAATTCGATGATTTCGGGGAAAGTGTATTTTATAGATCATTTCTTGGCAACACATGTTGTTATAAATTAGTTGAAATTACTCTTCAGATACAACCTTCGGTTATACATTTCAGTTGACGTTTCATAAACTATGACATCTTTACCATTAGAAAAGCGTAAATGAGAACGAGATATGGTACTACAAGAATTAATACATAAAATCATGATAGCCGGTCAGAATGTCAAAATGTCAGAGCTCTAACAGCTTATAAACGACCGTCCCTGAACTTACAAAAAAGTGAAACTATTGTTTGTGTACAATGATCTGTTGTTTGCTTGAAAGGGAATTTAAATCGGAGTCTATGTTTATATAAAGTCACGCGAAAAGAAAATCTATCGAATCGGCAACACTGTTTTCGTACCACATTTCATTGCTGGTCATTTGTGCTTACTTGGATTGGTTCAGTGAAAATCATAATTTGATCAACTTTTCCACATCTCATCGCAAATGACTGCCCTAATGATCTCCAATTCGATAGGCATTTTTGAAGAGTGTCGCAAAATTCAAAGAAAAATAATTGATATACAAATCACATTCAGTCATCGACTTTATGGCCCCTGTAAAGCCAATTTCAATAAGTTTGATAGCCGCTCGATGACGTTACGAGCTGATATGTTCGAACGTTCCATTATATCTTATGATTTTGTGTGTATCTGTGCTGGTTTCACTCGTGAAAAAAAAAAAAAAACTTCGTAGAAATTGCAATATTGTATTTCAAAATGTAAAATGTAATTAATGGGCCTTTCATCAAAAGAAAAAAAATCTTATTCCAAATCAAATGATTGGGCTTGGATATATTCATCACTTCCACCTTTGGCTTCAATCAATAAAGACCTATTTGTATAAGCCTCTGTCTTTCATTAGGTTATGGGCCCAGCTCAAAAGAAGTTAAAAAAATATTTATCTTGAACATTCTTTTCAGTCGAAGTAAACGGAAAAGTTCTTCCGAAATGAGCGAAAAAAACTTTGGTTATTCAACGGAAACAACTTCGGAAATCGGAAGTTCCGGATCAAGGTGTTGATGGAGGGCAACCCAGTAAACAATTTTGTTGATTTATGGCTTGTTAGGTTGCTATTGTGTGGTCTCCATGGTTCTGTGGTTAGCGATGTCGGTCGATTGGCTGTCCCACACGGTTGTGATATCGTTTTTCATTCCCGATCAGGTCGAGAATCTTTTCGAGCTGTGATTTTTCTCGACTCAGCCCTGGGGCAAGGTGTATCGTTGTACTACGACATGCAAAATGTGCTAAAAACAATATCGATAACGAATTCCGCTATTAGCCACCCCGGCTAGCGTGCGATATTGTTTGTTTGTAGGCTGCTAGTAGGCGGATTTCAAATGAACTACAGTTAATTAGGCTATTGTACAATTTTTTTTTTTGGGATGGGGACTGTTGGAGAAAGCCATCGAGGACGCGAGGGGATTAACGAATGACCCTGCGGACGACAAAACGGAGAAAAAGAAACAGAAGGAGCGTATGGCCAGACACCGGAAGAGCTAGAAGTTGCTCACCCATCGAATTGCAAGAGACTAGTTGAAATACGTCAAGGACAAACGCATGACGAAAGACGCTTGGCATGGTCTGAAGAACACGTTCGAATGTGTGGAAATCCCCGGCAAGCTGTTTATGAGGAAGCGGTTTCAAGAACTGAAGTGGACAAGGAGGAGGTCGTATGACAGCTGCTGCTAGCACTTCCGAAATCCTTACTTACTTTATTTGGCATTATATCATTAAGATATAGCCCGATGAACAAAATTTCTCCAATAAACTCGGTTTTGGCCGCGTTTCTCCAATCCCGTGGGCATCCAATACTTGCCAGGTCTTGCTTCACTTGGTCTAACCACTATGCTCGCTGCGCTTCTCCTCGTCGTGTACCAACCGGATTTCGAGTGAACACCAATTTTGCAGGGTAGTTGTTTGGTATCAGTGCAACATGTCCTGTCCATCGCAACCGTCCGACTTGAAGATGCTGGGTTCGCCAGGGAGTTGCTCCAGCTCGGGATTTATCATCCGCCACTACTCCTTCTGAATGCCGGCGAAGATGGTTCTTAAATAATATCCGTCATTTGAAAACTTCAATTGCTCGTAAGTCCTCCTTGAGCAGTGTCCACGTCTCGTGCCCGTAAAGAATAACCGGTCTTATAAGCGTTTGTACAGGATACACTTTGTGCGAGGGCTGAGTCAGTTCGCCTCCGAGTCTCACGGCTGGTGTCGTTGTCCGACGTTATCAGTGAGCCAAGGTAGACGAACTCGTCGACTACCTCAAACGCATCGCCATCAATCGTCACAGTACTGCTTGAGCGGACCCTGTCGTGCTCAGTTCCGCCTGCCAGCATGTACTTTGTTTTGGACGTATAAATCGTCAGTCCAACCTTTTCTGCTTCGCGTTTTAGTATGGTGTACTGCTCTGTCACCGTCTCAAATGTTCTGCCGACAATGTCTACGTCATCGGCAAAAAAGTTGAGTTGACTAGATCGGTTGAACTTCGTGCCTCGCATGTTAAACGCTGCTCGTCGCATAACACCTTCTAGTGTAATGTTAAACAGTTTGCAAAAGAGAAAATCATCTGGCCGAAAGCCCCTGCGGGAATGCACCGGATGATACAGAAATCCTCACATTGCACTGGTTTCCATCCATCATAGCCTTAATTAGTCGGATCATGTTCCCGATATTTGAAAGCGGGGATCGTCGAAACGTTAGGCACTACCGTGGCTTTACTAGTCTTTCTGCTGCATCAAAACTGTTCGAAATAATCGTGAGTATGTTTATGCTGTTACGTACAAAGAGCTATATCTCTAAGGACCAACACGGTTTTATGCCTGGCCGCTCAGTAAGTACGAACTTGCTTGACTTCACTTCGACTTGTATATCGCACATGGAACAAAAAGCTCAAACCGACGTAATCTATACAGATTTGAAAGCAGCGTTTGATCGGATTGACCATAAAATTTGTCGGTTGGTTTAGTTCATACTTATGTGACAGAGTTCTACGAGTGCACATTAATTCCAGCTGTGCGTCACAGTTTTCAAACACCTCCGGCGTTCCACAAGGTAGCAACTTAGGGCCGTTGCTGTTTACGCTGTTCTTCTATGATTCCTTGCCATTAGATGTTGATTATAAACTAGTGTACGCAGACGATCTTAAGCTGTAATTGATAATACGCTCAATCGACGACTGTTGGCGGCTACAAGGGCTTTTTTACAAGTTTGTTTATTGGTGCCGCAAAAACTGGCTGACGGTCAGCATTAGTAAATGTCAGGTGATGACCTTTCACCGCAAAATGAATCCAATATTATTCAACTATCAAATTGATAATCAAAACCTAACAAGAGTTGACCACGTTAATGACCTTGGAGTTGTAATGGATACGAAACTTACGTTCAATCTGCATCGTACTAATATAATTGCTAAAGCCACGAGACAACTTGGTTTCGTTTCGAAAATTGCTCGCGACTTCAGGGACCCCCATTGCATGAAGGCGTTGTATTGTGCTCTCGTTCAGCCGCTCCTCGAAAGTGCTAGCTTGGTTTGGTGTCCTCAACAACTTGTCTGGAATTTGCGACTTGAGCGAGTGCAGAAAAGATTCGTGCGGGTTGCGTTAAGAAATCTTCCATGGTGTGACCCGATTAACCTGCCTCCATATTCTGACCGTTGCCGTCTTCTTGGGATTGACACATTGCAACGGCCAGAGAAGTTCAACAAGCGGTGTTCGTAGCTAAAGTTCTGAACTCTGAAATCGATTCACCAAATATCCTTCCCAAATTAAATTTCCGGGCTTCACAGCGTCTTATTCGCTCTACTGGACTGCTACAACCTAGCTTTTACCGTACTAATTTCGGATTTAACGACCCGTTAGCTTGCTGTATTCGATCATTCTCCAAAGTGGAAGACCTTTTTGATTTTGGCACACCTTCACACAATTTCGCAATGAGAGCTCGTCGTAGTTTTTAAGTTAAATTGACAAGTGCACATTCATTAAGACTATTTTTGTCAGATGAATTTTTTACAAATAAAGAATTAAGAACCAGCGATCAGCTTCCCGGGAAAGCTCACAGTTTTCACAGTCCAGTTTGTCACCTTTTTTGTAGTACGTCATTCAAGTGTCCATCGAAGTGCTGCTTCCATCTTTCGGTCTCCTCGTCCACCAGAATACTCCTTTTTTTATCTAGGTACTTTGCGGTTTGCGGCACAAAGCCTGTGCGGGATGCGTTGAGTTTCTGGTCGAGCTTTCGCCGCTCATGAGAGTAATTCAGCTGTTCTTGTACCTAGAAATCATCCTCTTCCTGGCGGCGCTTCTCCTTCAGGAATAGTTGATTATGCTGTTTTCTAATCTATCTATATAGCTGAACGTTCTGACGGGTAGCCCGACACAACATTAGTATCCGCGTGCAGCGTTTTGCTCGTCCAACAACTTCCGACATTCATCGTCGAACCACTCATTCCGTCGATTTCTTGTTTCTTGTATAAAAAATCATCTGATACATATGGTCTTAATGATCTAAGGCGACATCCATAAATTACGTAACACAAAAAATCCAGTTTTTGGAACCCCACCCCCCATATGTAACGAAACGTAACGCCAACACCTACCCCCCAATTACGTAACGCTGTAGAAAAATTTTCCTGCTAAAAATGCTAGTTTCTGGACAGTCTCCTCAAAGATTTTTCGTTACGTAACGCTGATCTTACCTCCCCCCCTCCCCTATGTAACAAGTCGTAACGCTCAAGAATACCCCCTCTCCTCCTTACGAGCGTTACGTAATTTATGGATGCCGCCCAATGTAAAATTTAATAAATATCACAAGCTGCTGCGAATGGGCTGACGGAAGGTTTTTGTTGAAACATTAAAGTCGAACAAGTGGTACACGTCTTGGAATCGCCTGTTCACACTAATCCGATGATTAGTGTGAACAGGCGATTGTGGTCGTTGTCGCCATATACACTGTGTCTTGAAGGTTGTCTTAGCCATTGTCTAGACCTTAGAATGCGTTGAGGTGCGTAGATTTGAGGTTGACCTTCTCTGCAATAGATGAGTAGTGCATTTTGAAGGTCAGCGAACGATTCCGTCGGTGGAAAAGCTGAACAGAATAGGATTTTTCGAACGCTGATATCAGATTAGACAGCATTTCGCTATACTAATTACAAGGTGGTTCAGTAGGCACCATTTGGTGTAGATGTCAAGCATATCTTGTAGAAGGTAACAATCGTCTAGCTTACGGATCACGAGGAGAATTCATCCGCATAAACCAGCACACACCCGATTGGACATCATTGAAGAACAAAGCGAGCAAAACTGGTCTCAAATTGCTTCCTTGAGAAACACCACACTGCGGACTAAATGTTGTCGATTCAGCTGACCCTATCTTGACGCATAATTTCCGGTTTGTTAAGTAAGAGTTCAACCAATCACATAGTCTATCCGAGAATCCGAGGCGTCGAAGTTTGGCATCCAATATTTCATGGTCCACCGTGTCAAAAGCAGTTTTGATGTCCGTATATATCGCGTCAATTTGGGCACCACTGTCCATATCACTGATACAGAATGAAGTAAACTCACAAAGGTTAGATTTAACAGAACGCTTGGAAAAGATTCCGTGTTGAAACGGCGCGATATAGCTTCGAGAATCGCCTTATTGAGAATGATCTCAAAGCAATTCGATCCTGCCGATAGCGAAGTTATTCCACGATAGTTATTGATGTCCGTTTTGTCCTCTTTTTTGTATACTGGCGTCATACTGTCGTCTCATTGCAACTATTTGGGACTTCGTTTAACGTATATCGCTGTGATCGCAGTGTGCGCAGTAGCAACAAATCCAGTTTTGGTGGTGTTCTGATTGCTGTGGCGCAGTGTCATCATAGCTCACTCATCGAAACTGTGAATGGAGATCGTTTGGAGCAAGTTTGTGTCCGTGCCACGGTTAGAGGAACTAAACTGCTGCTGTCAGGTTGCCAATGTCATTGATGCACACATCTCCTCTATTGGTGAACTGTCCGGTAAAAGCACTGTTAATGACATTGTGTTTGTCTGTGATGACTACAACCAGCCGCGTATCATGTGGTTGCCCGATTCTCTCCCAGCATCCGATCAACTACCTGCTGCTAGTGCGACTCTGATAGATGGAATGGATTTTTTGAGCCTGCGGCAGCAAAATTTTCAGCGGAATCATAACGACCGCACGCTGGATTTAGTTTTCTGTTCCTCTGAGGTTCAATTAACTGTTGATAACTGTATCGCACCACTACTTCCTGTCGACCGCCACCATCCGCCCCTGACAATCACGCTACCCAATTCCTGCTCTAAAAGCACTGCCCCAGTAAGTGCTGATAATGTAAGACGATCATTGAATTATCGTAAAATCGATTTCGTCGCACTAATCGCTTTTTGTCGGGTTTCGATTGGACTTGTGTATATGTTTGCACTGATGTCGACGTTATGACTGCACGTTTTTGCGACATTATAGTTCAGTGGTTGAACGCAAATGTACCGTTAGCGAAGCGCCCAAATAATTCTGCTTGGGCAGGCGTCGGTTGCGTAATCTGAAACGATCTCGGAATAATGCTCAGCGAAAATATCGTCGTTTGAAAACGCTGATAACAAAACGTAATTTTAAAAGCGCCAGTGGCGAATACCGCCGCATAAATAGTGGTTTGTACAAATCGTACGTCCTACGGGTGCAAACGGACCTACGAAGGAACCCCAGAAATTTTTGGAATTTCGTCAACTCCAAAAGGAAAAGTTCATCGATACCTATAAATGTCCGTTTAGATGAATCGACTTCGACTTCAGAATCTGATTCTTGTGAGCTCTTCGCAAAATTTTTCGCCTCCGTGTTTGCTGACAGAGTTGCCTCCGATTCTGATGCAGACGTTGCGGCGGCTGCTGTTCCGGCCGGTTTAGCTGACTTGACTACATTCGAAATTACCACCGACTTGATACTGGGCGCAGCAAAGAAACTTAAGCGTTCTTATACTGCAGGACCCGATGGCATCCCCGCCATAATTATTAGTCGATGTGCCAATGTGCTGGCAAATCCACTTCGCTGTATCCTCAACAAATCGTTCGGACAACGGAAATTACCCGAGGTTTGGAAACAGTCGTTTATGTTTCCAGTGCTGAAATCTGGTGATCGCCAAAATGTAAGGAATTATCGTGGTATCACTAGTCTTTCGGCTGGATCTAAACTGTTCGAAATTCTAGTTAGCGACGTTATGCTTCACTGTACAAAGAATTACATTTCCACCTCGCAGCATGGATTTATGCCGAACCGCTCAATTTGTACAAACCTGCTAGAGTTCACATCAATGTGTATCTCACAAATGGAACAGAAAGCGCAAATTGACGTCATATACACCGATCTGAAGGCAGCTTTCGATCGTATTGATCATTGCATATTATTGCGTAAAATTTTACGTCTTGGAGCATCACGTCCGTTCGTCGAATGGCTGAGTTCATATTTATGTGGAAGGATTTTACGTGTGAAATTTGGTTCTTGTGTTTCGTCGCAATTCACTAACAAATCGGGAGTACCGCAAGGCAGCAACTTGGGGCCTTTACTTTTTGCGCTTTTCTTTAATGATGCTATGCTACTGTTGGAGACTGGTTGTAAAATAGTATACGCGGATGACTTAAAGTTGTACTTGGTAGTCCGCACAATTGACGATTGTCGCCGTTTACAAGCTCTACTAAATGTTTTTGTTGACTGGTGTCATAGGAACTGGCTAGTGATTAGCATAGGAAAATGCGAGGTTATGACTTTTCACCGAACATTGAACCCTATTATGTTGGAATATCGCATTGATGGACTTGAGCTAAAAAGAGTTGACCGTGTTTGTGACCTTGGTATCATACTTGACGCTAAGCTCACTTTCCATTTGCATCATGCCAGCCTAATATCGAAAGTAAACCGACAATTGGGGTTTATTACGAAAATTGGCCGAGACTTCAGAGATCCTCACTGTCTAAAAGCGCTGTACTGTTCACTGGTAAGACCACTACTCGAAAACTGCAGCATGATTTGGTTTTCCCCTTCAGCTATCTTGGTGTCTAAGGATAGAACGTGTCCAAAAAAGATTCGTCCGATCAGCATTACGTGTCCTGCCCTGGCGTGACCCGGAAAACCTTCCACCGTATCCTGATCGCTGTCGATTACTTGGCCTTGACACACTTGAACGCCGTAGGAAAATTCAGCAAGCTGTATTTGTCGCCAAAATTTTGAATGGCGAGATCGATTCACCGTCGCTTCTGTTCCAGTTAAACTTCCGTACGTCGCAACGTACTCTCAGATCGTCTGGCCTACTTCAAACTGCATTTCATCGTACATCCTTTGGTTTTCACGAGCCAATCGCCGCCGCAATCAGAACCTTTTTGGGTGTTGAAGATTTGTTTGAGTTCGGTGAGTCATCACGAAAGTTTGTGCATAGGTTAAATCTGTCAAATATGTTTTAGACTTGACTCTGATTTTTGCTATTTATTAAGACTATTGTCAGATAAATTATGGTAGAATATACAAACATATATTTACATATATACATATTTACATATATACATATTTGAAAAAAATGGCGCTTACGTCAGTCTGCGAGATTACGGCAGAGCAATGGATGAAAACTTTAACTTCGCTAAAGCCGTAACTACCATCTCCGCACTGATACTTAACACATTCATGTCGACGGCGTCTACGGGAACATAGCGAGTGGCGTTGCGTTGCTAGTATCTTGATCAAAGAGGGTTGTGGCTGAGTTGAATACGTTTCTGGAATGTGATGCAAAAAGTTCGCACTTCTCATCAACTGTAGACGAGGTTGAATCGCTCAATTTCATACACGAAGGTAAACCATAGTCCTTTCGCTTCGAGTTTACATACGACCAGAAATGTTTCGGGTTCCTGCGTAAGTTGTTTTCTGTCTGATTCAGATGTCGCCTGTGTAGCAGCCGATTGTAGTTACGGTATACTCGACTCGCTTCATCAAATTGGTATTTTGAGAATTGTTTTTTTTTTGTCGATAGTATATCTATAGCATTTTCGAACGGTATCGTTTCAAATTCCTCAATCGCGCATTAGACCAAGGTGGTTTTTTGGGAGGTCTAAACGGAGAACTTCATCAGAAAAACAGCTATGAAATATGGCAGTAAAAGCACTAACAGCATCATCATAAGTGAAAAGTGATAGAATTAAATAGTGAAAGTGGATAAAAAGTGTAATGTGTAGCATCATCAATATTCACGCTTGTGTATATATCGGACCAATCCGTTTGGGCAAGTTATCTATTCAGGGCATCGAAAGCAGTTTTACGGAAATCCAACTTGGGCGTGACAACGTCGTTGTATTGAGCAGCAGCAGAGGTGAACTCGATGATTAGCGAGAGAGCCGGATGATAGGAATCTAGTCTAACAACTGGTTCGGGAGCCTCTTCAGCTGTACTGATAGTACTGACAGAATCGGAAGTGTAAATGAGGTCGAGAATTCGGTTCCTGGGGGAGTTGCGAACTGCATTACGTTGACGTAAACGACAAAACGACAAACCATCGAGTAATGTGCGACAAGCTGGTGTAAAATGCGATAGAAGTGGATCAGCGAATAAGAAACCACTTGAAGCTGTGTTCTATTCGACATGTTCCAGGACGTTATCCGCACCGCTGTTGATAGTTTTAGTCGCGCGAGATTGTACCGTTGCGGGCGCCGCAGTTCACAATGTTCGCGCTGCTGCTGCGCATAGAATTCATCTTTATCATCATCGGTGCTTCCGAGGTGAGGGCTGTGCACATTGATGATGCTGACATTGAAGAAGCGGATTTGATCCTCAACCGGCACATTCGGGGAGTGATCGACCACTACCCAAACACCCGCTTCTGCATCTCGCCCATCATGATAAAAAGCTGTACGCTCATGTGAATTGTCGCAGCTCTGGTAGTTGGTATGACCATCCCGGAACGTACGTACCATAGAATCTTTTCCTGCTTCCTGCTGCGCAACGATATCGAAATTGCGGCTCTCCAATACGTCGGCAAGTACTCGAGTGCTTCCAATGAAATTGAGAGATCGGCAGTTCCATGCTCCGAGTTTCCAATTATTAGTCCGTTCTCGTCGCCTGGGTCTATGCCAATTATTCCGATTAGAATTTTTCTGCTTTTATCGTTGCTAGATTGTTTTTCCTGGTGCAGGAGCGCAATGCCCGCAGCCAACCTCAGTGACTTGCAGAAGGACCAAAATGGTACCGCTGCTTCAAGTCCCGAATACCACCAGGACTTTTGACTTTGGAGTCCTTGGCGGACTAACAAGAGGGTAGTTTAGCCGCTCCTAACACGCAGAACAGACGCTGTTTCGAGCCGCTCCTAGCATGGAGATCAGACGCTCGAATTAGCTCCTCTTCTCTGTCAGCATTCGACCAGAGATCCCACCGGGGTTGGTTATCTGATTTTTACTAAGGTTTTTGGTATACCATTCGGCACCATGGGGAGGTAGGTATAGGCGACGACCGAAAACAAGATAGCTCTAGTTGCTGCTATGGACGACGGTGACAGTGCTTTTTCCACACCTGTTGCAATGAGTGGACCATGAATTGAGTTCTTAGCTTCGGGTGCCACAGACCACTTGATAACGAAAAAATCTTTCTTCGACGTACTGCATCCTTTGATAAAGACGGTTCACATTGCGGTTGCGAAATCGGGTTAGGTGCTCGTGACCAAGATGGCCGGAACGGTCCTGATTTACTCGCTCATCAATGGGAAGAAGCATCTGTCCGCCATGAGGGTCACAGTAGTATATCCCTGGAATCAAAAAATGAAGTCGAGGTAAACCAGTATCGTGCGCAGGTCACTGCATTTTCCGGGACGAAAATCGCCAGGCTCAGGAGCGACAATGGCGGAGAGTACACGACGAAATTGTTCCGAAAATTTTGCCGCACTACAGCAAATACGGAGTCGCAGGGAGGATGAATCGGACACTTCTGGATAAGTCCCGATTGGAGGATGCTAGTCCCTCCCAAGCTTTTGTTGGACAAGGCGGTGGTTACAGCTGCATATTTGCAATATCAAAGTCCAACACCTGCCCTTGAAGAAAAGAAGACTCCGTTTGAGAAGTGGTACGATAGGAAACCGAACATCGACAAGCTACGAGTTTTCGGATCGATCGCCTATACCTGGATTCCGAACGAAAAACGTAGCAAACCAGACCCGAACTTCGAAAAGAACTGATGGAGTGGAGTGACAGCCGCCTTTGAAGGGATGCGATTGGCAGTGAGCTCGAGTCGCTTCCGTAGGGAAGAACCTTGTGGATTGCTGGTTGGTTTTTAAAAGACTCGATTCATAGCATAATGCTTCTCGCAACGCTATGGATTTGACTACGATGAGACGTGCGGTGGTATAAATAACCACTTTACAAGTGTTGTTAGCTGTCGCAAGTCAAGAAAAGTTTCATGTTTATCAGATGGATGTGAAGACGGTTTTCCTGAATGGCATCTTGTAGAAAGAAATCTACATGCGACAACCTGGCGGGATTCGAGCGGAATGACCTAAAACTCGTCTGCCGCTTCAAAAAATCACTGTATGGGTTGAAGTAAGCTTCACGAACCTGGAACGAGGAGTTCAACTCTTTTGTACTAGCGTATCGGGTCCGTTTTCGTTAAACTACTCCTCTATGTGGACGATATTATACTAGTCTCTAGCCATCTAGAGTTGGAGAAGGAAATCAAGGCGAAGTTACGCAAACGATTCGACATGATGGACATGGCAGAACTCAACCGTTTCCTGGATCTCAAAGTTGAACGGGATCGCTGCCAAGGAACAATGAGAATAAGATCCATTGGGCCCAAATCTGAAATTGGAGCGGAGCAACTACAACTTCGTTGCTCCGCTCCAAACTTCTTAAGTAGATTTTAATCTACACCAGTGGATATTCACTCGAGCCATCCGAAAATAGTCCTCCGGTGTTTAAAGGGCACCATCATCCACAGTTTGGTATTCCGGCGACGTGATGGAGCTATACCTTTGTTGGTTACGCTGACGCTGACAAGGAACAGGGCAACAACCTGGAAGACCACCGATCCATTGTTTTTGACTTTGGACATTATTTCATGAGAATTATGGCGACAATAACCTATGGTTTTGTGGTCCCCGTGGCTCTGTGGTTAGCGATATCGGTCGGTTAGCTCTCCCACACGGTTGTGATATCGGGTTCGATTCTCGATCGAGTCGAGGAACTTTTCGAGCTGGAAATTTTCTTGACTCAGCACTGGGTCACGGTGTATCGTTGTACTTATCCTACACATGCAAAATGCGCCAAAAACAATATCGATAACGAATTCTCTCAACTAAACTTAGTTGATCGAGACCGCTATTAGCCCCAAAATCTAAGCGTGCGATATTGTTGTTGTTAACCCATGGTTTTCATTGGCGAGTATAGACCGCTCTGGAAAGTATGGGCATACTCAGAAATAACTGAATAATGGGTATTTTGTTTCCTGAGCTCAACTTTTATTACGCAAACATTTTCTCTAATATATTCACTTACAAATATTGCTTTATGCTGTTTCTTATCGTTTACCTATCCAAGATGGCGGACTTTTCCTCTAACCGTCTTTAAAAGGTTCTGCAGAGACGCTCTTCCAGCAGAAGTGGCCACTTTGATGCAGTATTTTTTTAATTTTTCCACTATATCTGCTGTTCTGACATGTTTCCTGAGGTTTACCTTCACTAATACCCAAAATGTCTCAATTGGGCGTATATCCGGGCAATTTGTCGGATTTGTGTTTTGAAACAAGACAGGAAAAACACTGTGTTCGTGCGGAGATGACTAAACAAAAGCGAACAAACGTACGCAGCCTATTCGAAGCACAGAGATCGACTCACGCTTGAAAAGCGCCATTTTTCAGTGTGCCCATACTTTTGGTGCAGTCTGTTTTATGCGAACTTCTCTGAGCCTTGATCAAATCAAGTGGAAAAAATCAAGACAAATGAAGTACATATGGGTTAAAGATCGAACTGCTTCCTCACTTCCCTTATTCAACAGATTTAGAAAATTCTTGACATTATTTTTTACATTTTTACCATCCCAGTTAATTTGACCACAAAGCTGCTTCGATTCGATGGCACAAACAGAGGATGCTCGTCAATAGGGGTCCCTATTCCCAGCACTGCCAGGGGCACGGATTTCTGCAAGGCAAAACAAGGTTCCAAGCCACACCCGCCATGCCAGCCTCGACATATTTGATTTCAATTTGTTTCCGTGCAGTCATCAGTCTTGAAGGGTTTGCCCATGGATTTTCGCTGTACCGCAATCGCAACCTGTCCGTCTGAAGAGTTTCATTCGATGTAGGCCTATGCAGGGTCCGTTCCGCTTTCGTACCGCGCGTGTGTGTGCGCGCAATGTTTTGTTATTTTTATTCTTCACAGCTGTCACTGCATGTTGTTTTTTTCTTTCGTGCTTTTGGTTTGTTTGTGTTTTTTTCCGTTATAAGAGTTGTTCTGTTGTTGTTGTTGTTGCAAACTTGCCAGACCCTGACGGATTCCACAGGGTCTAAACTGTTTTCAGTTTCGCGAACACGGGGATGCAAAAAAAATCAGATGGAACCAGAGCAGGCGAAGGAAGCCCTACCTGGTTATGCTCATGTGGCAACGATCGGGACCTACATCCGAGACCGGCAAACGGAACGGACGGACGGACGATCTTGAAATTGAATCCACTCCGAGGAAATGATACAATTTTCGTGCGGCTATAATTCATGTATTTAGATTAGATTATCATATCAAATTGAAGTCGAAAACGACAAAGCTACCTCAACGGTGCCCAGCAGGAGAGAAACCCTTCCGGATAGGGTTTCGGCGTATTCAACCAAAGAGAGAGAGACAGAGAGTGATGCAAACGAACCAAGTCTGCACAATTATTGCTTGCATTCGGTGTCCATCGTTCCTCACCGATAATTATTAATTATTCCCTTTTATCTTTTCGGGTATTATTTATACGTTTTCGATTCGTGTACGCTTTCGAAGAGACCGCCAACCGGTCGCACTTTTTCCCCTCTTCCGTTCGTCCGTCGAGTTGCGTCGCGTCGGTTGCTTTAGGATCACGAGGCGTTGCTTTGTTTATTTAGTGCGTTTTTGTTTCGTTCATGTCGGCAGGCGGTTCTCGTTGTTGTTCTTCGCCGCAGTCGGAACCGTCCATCATTCCGAGTTCCGAGCGACCGCATGTTTGCCAATGTTACGCCTTTTAGTTTCGTTCACGCCCTTTCTAGATACCTAGGAAATTGTGTATTTAGTTGTATTTATTTGCTTTTCCTGCACCTTGTTGCTACTGCTGCCCGCCTGCCATCGAATGTCTGATCTCTTCAAGATTAACATTTCGATTGGCCGTAGATGCCAACCGTAAACAATCGTATTTTCCCTGCGGTAGAACATGAGGCCTTTCAAGCTTTTTGAAATGTTGTTCTCGAGGTGCATTCATATTCTCGGTCGGTATTCTTGCTCTGACCGGCGGCGGCGGCAACGAAGAAGCGAACCACTCTTTCTCTTTGTGTGCTGCGTTTTTCTCGACTGCTCGCATTCGGAATTGGTTTTAATTGCTGACTTTGCTTCTTTCTGACAAGCTTTGCACGATGCTTGGCTTGGGAACACACACGTTGTGGGGAGGCTGCGTGAGTAAACATGGCGACCACGCCCTCCTCTTCTATAACTGTCAGGTGCACGCCACTGCGTTTCTGCATAATGCGGATACCACAGACAGAGCCTTCCATAGGAAGGTATTTTCTTTGTCGCTTTGTTCGCAGCGTGCGACATCATAGTCGTCAACGCACCGCACTCTGGCGGGGGCTTTCGTGGGCCGTCCTTGTGTGACTGCAAATGCCGGGTGGGCAGTTTGTTTATTTTGACATCTCACCGTTTGCAGATCCATGGGCTGTGGCTGGCCATAAACTATATCTGGTGGTAGATGATAGTGATCTGTTGCCGTCATAGGAAACTGTTGCAGAAACGGTGGCGGCAGAATAGATAATGATAAGTATTGCTTTGGTACGGGAGGCCAAATGATTAATTTATAGTTTCATGTTCGAAGTCCCTCGCTGCAGAAGTCGGAAGGAGAGCACGGCGGCTGCTGCTGTTGCTGCTGCAGGGAATTTGTAAGTGATATAAGGTTTGAAAATGCAAATGTCTTCTTAAGTGTGGGCTACTATCGAATTAGTAGCGGAAATCTCTGACAGAACCAAACGAATGCATTGTGAAATTTTTTTCATCCATTTCTATGGTCTTAAAACAGGACCATTCAGTTATTGAGACCAAAAATTTAAAAAGGATGCTAAAAAGTAAAAAATGTCATAATTTCTCAAGTGTTACTATACTCCTTGCTCTAAATTAGTACTGCTCTTTTTTTCTACCATTTTTAATATCAGTAAGTCAGATACGAGCTTCAGCTGCTAATTGAAGCTTAAAACTTAATGTAGAAACTGAACAATGTTAAAAAGTACCCAGTTTTAGATCATTTCTGAAATCAAATACATTATTTTTATTTATTACAATTCTTGCTACTTAGTTTGTTACCTTTTTTACATTTTATAAGCAATTTTTCTTTTTAATATTTTTATGTCAATTTCGTTTTTGCGGTGTAGCTACACCAGCACTACACTTTTGCCCTGGAGTTGTTTTTTTTTGCTTTTCGGATTTTTAGTTATTGATATCTTTTTGGATTGAGAACAAATTACTCTAATTTATAAAAACAATTGTTGAAACAATTTTTCATACTAAAGATGGTAAAATTCATGACCAATTTGGTTATAGCTCAACCAATCGCGTGCCCGCAATGATGTAATCCAAGCAATTCCCCAACACAGCCGACACTAAAGTATACAAACAATTTGATTTGTTGTTGTTTTGTTTGCTCAAGTGCACAACGACTCGCCCGCCGGAAGTATAAACGTCATTAGTCACATATATTTAGTTTTAATTGTTCATCCGATCACTGTAGCAAAAGGATGATATACTGAAAACCGGATCGACCAATTATTTACTTTGAGCTAGTGTATTTCCCAATGCTGGTAGCAGCAAAAGTACGGGAGTCTAAACTAGGCTGCTCTGCTGCTTGTCCGCAGCCCGCTTGTATTCTTGGTGCCATCTTAACGATGTGCTTGTTGATGGTTGAACAGTTGACGGGAAACTAGTGCACGTCGCGCGCAATGTTCGTCTTTATACCTAAAAACAATGCGCAGCACAGCCCAAACTTTTTTTTATTTTCTTCCATAATATCGCGTGCGTGGCCCTGCCCACTTGTCACGTAAGTCCTCTTCGTATTTATTTCATTACATCACCACTGACTTTGGCGCGATTCGGGTGTAAATTTAAAAATCGGTTCCAGTTCACATTTATTCTTCGTGTTTCTCGTGATTAGGTTCCTACCACGATACTAGTAAACGTAGGAAAAGTCAAACATCCAGTCTCTTCGTATTTCGGTACTGTCAGTACCCGTGAATTTTGCGGGATGGGACAGTGGTACCTACCGATCTGGCGGCTGCGGAAGTGTTGGAATTGGTGGAAACGCTTCTAGAGATAATAGAACGAGAATCATCCTGCAAGTGGCGTTTCGAAATGACGAGAAACTGAGCGAGTTTCTATTAGGCGTCCCTAATTGCCCAGAGAAATGTTTTTCAGAATATATGCAGCCTGTGGTCAATTTTTTAAATGAGTTTATCGATTTCTCGTACGAACGTGTCTGGATGCAAAGAGAAAAACTCAAATTTCATAGATTGCCAACTAAGAAGGGCACTAATAATTACAGAAGCGTTTATTCGTGAAGTTAGTTCGCGAATTGAGATGTTGAAAAATTTGCGTCGGTTGGTATTTTCAACAATTTCGAGTTGCACAAATCAAAATCCAATTGGGCTATTCAATGAAGAGTTACTTGATTAGAATTAGCTTATTAGGCTGTAGTTCAGCCAAACCCCGTTTAATAGCAGCTTCACAAACCATAAAAAAAAACAAAACTGTTTGTCGGGAAGTTGGGGTCTTCTACGTCAGTTATACGGACGTGTCTTGGATACAACCCCCTATTTTTTTCTAGCTTTGAACTTCAAGCTATGTTTACTTTCTGGTCTGCTCTGGATATCCTAAAGCCTTTCTTAATTCGACTTGGACTAAATTCAAGGGTGAAAACCCTTCAAACGTATTTTTCGTGTTATATCTAATCATAATACAGTAATCACTGGATTGTATCAGTACCCGATTTTATCTGCCCCCGATTTTATCGGCCCATCAGTATAAACTGGTTTTCTATTTAGATTCAATGTTTTAGTACTTTTGCACAGCTCTTTGTAGAATACACTAAGGTCGCTTTTACGCGGGTTTTTTACGCGGCTTTTTTTACGCGGATTCCGGAATTTACGCGGTTTTTTTTTTACGCGGATTCCGGAGTTTACGCGGTTTTTTTACGCGGATTCCGGAATTTACGCGGTTTCTTTTTACGCGACACGTATCCCCCGCGTAAAAAGCGACTTTAGTGTACCTTCATTCTGGATATAGTTTTCATCGGAAACTCACCCATTGTACAGTGTTTTATTTTGGCGTTTCGCTCGATTTATTGAATAGTGATTCAAGCCATAAAGTATATTCATATATTTTATAAGCTACTAGCTGACCCGGCAAACTTCGTCTCGCCCATTTTTGTGTTTAATTTAATAATTTTAAACATCCCAAACTCATTGTTTTCTTGTGATTTGTTTATAGTCTGCAATTGCACGACGAATCGGTCATAGGTTATAAACAAAGTCAAAAGGCAAATCGTTTGAAATGATTGGTTTTATCGGAATGACTCGACTATTGGCTTCTGTACATCACCTTTATTCTGAAAATACCCATATTGAGTGGTATTCGATCATTTTCAGCTGTTTTTCTGGCATCAATCTGATTTCAGAAATACCCATATTGTGTGGTATTCAGTAATTTTGTTGTTTTCCAGAAACTGAAAGTTGTCATCTTTGAATTCAAAATAGTTTCCAGGGTCAATGCCTGGCTTCTATGCATCTTCTCGATAACGGAAATATCTATATTACGTAATATTAGACCTTTTTCGGCGGTTTTTCCGAAACCGGAAGTCACCATCTTGGATATCAAAATGGCATTTGGAGACAATTTCTAGCCCCTGAGCGTCATTCTGGCTTAAGAACCACTTATATTGGGTGTTATTTGGGGTCATTTTCGGCTGTTTTCCAGACACCGGAAGTCGCCATCTTAGAATTCAAAATGGTGTCTGTGATAGATTTCTAGCTTCTGTGCATCATTCTGGTTCCGGAGGTACTCATATTGGATGGAAATCGGTCATTTTCGGCTGCTTTCCAGAAACCGGAAGTTGCCATCTCACAATTCAAAATATTGTCTGAGGTCGACTTGTGGCTTCAGAGCCCCATTACGATTCCGGAAATACCTATATTAGAAGCTGGAAGTTTCCATCTTAAATTCAAAAATGGTGTCTGCAGTCGAGTTTTGGCTCCTGTGTTCGACCCGATCATTGTAGGCTTCCAGAGTACGGAGGAGTATCAAACCACCATAGAAATTTATGTTTGATTGTATAAGAGCCCTTCCATCCAGAAGTGGGAGGGGTGTTGAACTCCCATTAAAATATTTTTTGCCCCCAAAAACCTGCACATGCTAAATGTGGTTCCATTTACTCGATTAGCTCTGAAGTTGTGAAAAAAATTGAGTTTCATTTATAGGAAACCCCGTCCTCCCAGAAGAAGGGAGGATGTCAAACTATTATCAACATATTTGTTACCCCTAAAAATATCCACCTGCTAAATATGGTTCCATTTACTTGGGTAGTTCTCGAGATGTGCAGAAATCGGTGTTTAATTTGTATTGGACCCCTTCCTTCCAGAAGAGGAAGGAGTGTCGAACCATGATAGACATATGTGTTACATCTAAAAACATTCACATACCAACTTTGGTTGTATTTGCTTGATTGGTTCTCGAGCTGTGCGAGATTTGTGTTTATTTGTATGAGACCTCTCCCTTATAAAAGAGAGCGGGGTGTTAAACTATTATGGGCATATTTGTTTTCCTCAAAAATATTCACCTCTCGAATTTTTGGTTCCATTTACTTGGTTAGTCCTGGAGATGTGCAGAAATTTGTGTTTCATTTGTATGGGACCCCTCTTTTCCAGAGAAGGGAGGGGTCTCGAACTGTCTTAGTCACCTTTCTCGGCCCCTAAAATCCCTATATAAAAAAATTCACGCCGATCGGTTCAGTGGTTTCCAAGCCTACATAGATCAGACAGACAGACAGACAGAGCTGCATTTTTATATGTTTAGATAGTTCAACCGATTACCGTGACGGTAGCCACCAGTCGAGTGTACTCCTATTTGTATTTAATTTTCGGTGGTAGGTTTTAAACGATGATTTCAAAATAACTGTCAAGAGTCACCTGTTTAAAATTGCTGTCCTATTATTGTTGTTCATTGCGCCTTCTGCGATCTCATTTTTTCGTTGTATGGAAATTCTATTTCCCTGAATTTTACCATTTTCCTTTGAATTTTCCTAGTTTTCTCGCCGTAACGATTTGCCTTGAACAAAGACGAACACAACAAAACAAAGCCAGCTCAAATCAGACGCTCCGTTGTAAAGTTATGGGCGGTCGCACATATATGTAACTCTATTTTATATATAAGATTAAATAACGCATCTTTTGATATAGAAAAATGGGTGATCAATTCACCTAAAAGTTAGATAGAAAATTTCTTTCTTCATTTGATTGAGATAGACGCATAGTGTCTTCAGCAAATCTCTTACATATTACGAACATGAAGTTTTCTTTCAAAAGGCTCTAAAAATCCCAATTTTCATTCTAACTTTTTCCCACATTTTTCCAAATTTTTGAACCTTCTACAAAGTTATTAGCCTTCCAAAAATGCATGTTTTTGCAACAAAGTATTATGTGATATCTATTAAAATATACAGGCTATTTGCCATATAATAACATTTTCAGGGGTAATTGCACGTGCACCATCTCACAATTATTAACAAATGGCAGTTCCACTAGCAATCAAGATACAAACTGTTGTCTTTTAAAGTCTGTAGACTTTAAAAGAAGTAAATAAATTTTTGTTTTTAAATTCATCGCTGTTGTTTCAACTACATCATCGATTTGTTTTCTTTTATTTTCTGCTAGCGGGTGAATGAAGAAAAAGTAAAAAAAGTCTCAATTTTCCTGTGTTTTAAAATGTATTGAAGATATATTTTGTGAAAGGGCTATCAGTAAACCACGTATACACATTGAGGGTCATTTCTGATCCCTCTTGCGTTACCTTAGAAAATAGTTGAAGCTCACGAGAAAATAATTTTTCAGGCTGCTTGGGATATGTATGACACTAATAGCACAACTTTATAGCTTTATGCAAACACTAGTACCTAACCTACGAACTAGTAGTGAAATTTATGTTTCACTTATATGAGAGCCCTCCCTTCCAGAGCAGGGAGGGGTGTCAAATTACCATTGACATATTCCATTTGCTTCCATTTGCTGGTTCCATTTGCTTGATTTGTTTCCAAGTTACGCAGAAGTTCGTGTTATATTTGTATGGGAGCCCTCCCTTTAAGAAGAGGGAGGGGTCTCGAGCTGCTCTAGTAACCTTTTCCGGCCTCAAAAACCCCTACATAAAAATTTTCACGCCGATTGATACAGTACAGATACAGTTTCCACGTGTATAATGATCAGGAGAGACAGACAGACAGATAGAACTGCTTATTCATAGGATAAGATTTCTTGTAGTTATTTAAACCGCTGATTTTACGTAATAAATTATTGGTTTACCATCTTTCATAACGAAATAATGATCTGAAAAAATTCCCGATTCTATCGCTTTCCCTATTTTATCACCCCAAACATCATCGAGGGGGTGATATAATCGGGTGATCACTGTATACGGTTTGTATTTTGTCCTATTCTGGTCTTAAGAAGTGTTTTTTCGCCAGGCTGTGATAAAATTGGGATTAAACTGAGAATACGGTGTTGACGGTTTGGTTTTTCCTCAAATGTCAGTGGGCGATTAAAATGACTGTTCGACTGACAGCTGGCGCTGCAGTAAAAATGATGATGATGATTTGTAGGCAACATTTTAACCTATCAAGATTCTATTTGCAGTGAGCTATCACTAGTTTACGCAGCGGAAAACTTTAAAAATTTAGATTTTTTTCACTAAATGGTAGATTTATACAGGTATACCTCGATTTTACGCACATGCTCGATTTTGAAATGTGCGTAAAATCGAATCAATTTTTTCTTTAATATTTTATATAACCTAAAATTACCATCAGTAATAGGAAATTGGCAAAAAACATGTAAGGGAACATTCAATTATCAATTGACTGATTATTGATCGCTTTGTGGCACGTGTTCCCGAAATTAAATTGAGCTGAAATTTTGCATGGAGATGAGAAGACAAGATTTTTGAGCCCTACCTCTAAACGAAATTCGAAAAATTGATACTCATTGTTACCCTAATGTGAGTGTGTTTGTGTGAATGTGTGTATGTATGTGCGTATATGTGTATTTATGTGTGTGTGCGTGTGTTTGTACTTACATATTTTTTTAACCACATACTAATATCGACCTCCATTGAAAACAGCCCCTTTTTCTTTCAACAGTATATACATATGTAGACGTTTCATATGAAAGTGTTAGTGTACATACGACGTCAAAAATTTTACATGTTAGACACGTACACAACCTTTGAAAAGTTTGCTGTTTCGCCGAAGAGATGTTGTTGTTACTGTCTCCAGGGTTTCACCAGATTTGCCAGTCTATATGGACAGCCCTTGATTTGTGAACGTGATTTGTGATGTTAAATATATGTAATACTGCAGTATGCACCATTAATTCAAAAAAACATAAGAATTAAAAATGTGTTTGAAAAGAGTGTGCGAGATAAAATGTACGTAAAATCAAAGTACTTAAAATCGAGGGTGCGTATAATCGAGGTATGCCTGTACTAAGAAAATGCAATTCCAACACGCTATGTACCTACCAACTCCTGTAAAAATATAACAAACAAAACATAAATAAAAGAAAAGTGTTAATAGTAATTAAAGTGTATTTAAATCTATGAAACTTTCAGAGAAATAAATAAACTCTTTGAACCTTGTCCGTGAAGAAGATTCTGCACTGCTTGAGACAAAGAGAGAAGAGATAAAAAAAAAGAAATAAAAAGAAAAGAGATAAAGAGAGGAGATATAAAGAAGGAAGAGATAAAGAGAGAAGAGATACAGAGAGTAGAGATAAATAGAGAAGAGATTGAGAGAAGAAATAAAGAGAGAAAGAATAAAGAGAAAGAGATAAGGAGAGAAGAGATGAAGATAGAAGAGATAAAGAAATAAGAGATAAAGAGAGAAGGGATAAGGAGAGAAGAGATAAAGAGAGAAAAGATAAAGAAAGAAAAAAAAGGAGAAAAGAGATAGAGATAAGAGATAACGAGAGAAGAGATAAAGAGAGAAGAGATAAAGAAAGAAAAGATTAAGCGACAAGAGATAAAGATAGAAGAGATAAAGAGAGAAGAGATAACGAGAGAAGTGATAAAAAGAGAGAAGAGATAAATAGAGAAGAGAGAAGAGATAACAAGAGAAGAGATAAAGAGAGAAGAGATAATGAGAGAAGAGATAACGAGAGAAGAGATAAATAGAGAGGAGCTAAAAAGAGAAGAGATAAAGAGAAAAGAGATAAAGAGAGAAGAGATAAAGAGAGAAGAGATAACGAGAGACGAGATAACGAGAGAAGAGATAAAGAAAGAAGAGATAACGAGAGAAGAAATAAAGAGAGAAAAGATAAAGAGAGAAGAGATGAAGACAGAAGATAAAGAAGATAAAGAGACAAGAGATTAACTACCGTAATCTCGCAGACTGACGTAAGCGCCAATGTGGCCGATTTGTGTTTTTTGTGATTAAACGATAGAACACACCAAACCGGACCTATAGGCACCGAAATTTCATCAAAAGTGCAAAATATAGCGCTATTAATTCACGAAAACGCAATGACGCAACCGCCATTTCTATTTATCGTGACGTAAATCCAACCCAACTATGTTTGTGATGCTCTTATTGCATTAGACGACTCACAAATTAAACCAAATTTAGCTTTCAGATGCTTTCGGGAGTAGGAAATATTTCTATGGTGGTACGACACCTACCTCTTCTCTGCAAGAGAAGGGTTCCGTTCAAGTGAAACACATATTTGAAACAATTTTCCGGAAAATAGCTTAAAATGATCGAAATGATGCTCAGGAGCCAAGAATTGCCCCCAAAGAAAATTTCGAATTCTAAGATGGCAACTTCTGGTTTCTTAATAACAGACCAAAATGGCCAAATACCACCCAATATGAGAATTACGGAAACAAAATGATACCCAGAGGCCAGAAATTAAGCCTTTTTGAAATCCAAGATGACGACTTCTGCTCTCTGGAAAATATCCCAAAATTATCGAATACCACTAAATATAGATATTCCCTTAAAAGGGGTGATGACCAAAAGCCTACAATTGACCTCAGAGAAGACCGTGTTAATCTCCGACCACGGATTCAGCTTAGCGGGGATGAAATCGAGGTAGTTGGCAAGTGCGTGCACCTAGGCTAACTGGTGATAACGGAGAACGGCATTAGCAGAGTAATTCGTCGAGGTCCTATGGCGAAAATCGTGCCTTTTTTGGACTCCGGAGGACGCATTGCTCGAATAAAATTTGCCGCGAAACGAAGTTGACTATCTACAAAACTTTGATCATGTAGCCCTCTAAGGCCACGAAGCTTGGTTCATGCTCATGGACAACTATAGCGCCCTTGCTTTTTGTACGGAAGAAGTGAAGATGGAAGATGGCAGAGGCCACGAATGCTATTATATTCCAAACCAAATTCATTCCAAAAAAAGTATTCTCGGATCGCGACTATTTGCCTGATTATGAAAAAAAAAGTTGAGCGACTTGTCGCATACTACGATGGATGTACGTCAATCGGTTGTAGAAACAGTGAAATAAAAATCGCTGTTTCTACAACAAAATGACGTTGGTAACATAACTTCAGTTAATAAACCTTTTTCCACAAATCATACGTTCGGCAATCTTTTGTGATTATATTAATGCACTATGTACAGATCAGATTGTTGAAATGCGTCCTTACACTCATTATACAAACGTTTTTGGGAAAAGCTTCGTACTGAAAATTTTGCTCGCTGTCGCATACGTCAGTCTGCGAGATTACGGCAGTTAAGAGAGAAGAGAGAAGAGAGAAGAGAGAAGAGAGAAGAGAAATAAAAGAGAGAAAGCAAGAAGAGGGACATATGAGAAAGAGAGTTAGAAGAGAGCAATAAAAGGGAGATATGAAGAGAGTGACAGAATAAAGAAGGAAATGAAAGAGAGACAACGGATGAGAGAGAATAAGAGTATAAAGAGAAGGGAGAGAGAGCGAAAAAAAGGCGAGAGAGAACAAAAGAGAGAGCAAGAAAAGTTTAGAGAGGAAATTGATGAAGGAAAAAGAAGTTGAAAAAGAAAAAAAAAATCAATACGTGAACAATCAGCGAAAAAAAAAAAGGCAGATGAAGAAAAAAAAAAGAAAAAAAAGGGGGGGGGGGAAGAGAGACAAATATAGCGAAATAGACGTGCCTGCGCCTGCTCTCCCGTTCAAAATATTCTTCGACCATTAAAAAGTCTATTCGGTAGAATCATGTGTGAGTTCAGTACCCGGCATATACTCGGTTCAGTTTGTATTTTTTAACAAAACTATTATCTGTCAATGAAATAAAATTTGAAATGTGAAATGCAATAGTATATGGACATTGCCCTAGAAAATCATTGCACGTATTCACATTCGCAGAAAATTATGAAAATGTTATACAATTTTGCTGAAGACACTGTGTGTTATTTTAATAAGCCTTTTTTGTGTTATGATAAATTGAAAAGTCAGTTTCAAACGGCCTCTTGAAAACATAATATTTAGATTCCTAGATCTAACGAGGAATGTGGCACTAATGGGTTGGGTTTCATTATAACAATAAAGCGGCTTGTAAGAATAATATGGTGTCTTGAGGGAAATTGTACAATATTGCGATACGCATTTGAAAATGGAAAAACCACCGAATTTTTTCTTTTGAATTTTACGTACTATTTTTGCTATCCGCAATCGAAATCATACAACTGCAGAATTAATTCGAGAACGAAAGTGACAGATTAAAAAAAATATCGGATAGGATTGATCTGGCTTTCTCAGTCTTTTTAAGGTATTATACGACAATCTGTTTAAATTGCCCGACGTTTCGGCCGTTTTTGGTGGCCTTTCTCAAGGGAAGCTGTATTTGATAGTGGAAATGTTTAGGGGCATAGTGCAATACAATGTCATGCAAAAGTCACTCACTTTAGATATGTCGTACTTGTCTGGATGGTTGTTTACCAACGGTAGGAAGTCCTGTAGTTCTGTCGTGTAGTCTTATGTTCGGCAACGATATATATTTTGCTGGGTTCTTCGTTTGAGAAAATATCTCTATATTACATTGAGTTTCTCTTTGGAGGACAGACAAATGTTTACTTCTTGCCTGTTCTAGAGTATTTTTTTAGAGTAGAAAAGTATAACATTTTTTACAACTTTTATTTAACACAGCACAACACAAAAAAAAAGTTTGATGACGGCAGTTAATTCTAGTGTCTAAATTTTTAAGGTATCTTAAAACTAAAAGCAAATTTTCATCCTCGCTACAGACTACGAGCTGAATTTAATTCTAGAATTAAAACTAACATGTTTTTTTAATTGCTGGTTCTTTTTTTACTGGGTATCTTGATGTTCCAAGTATACCATTTTGGTCTCGAACTTTACCAAGGTTCAAAGCAGAATTTGTTGAGGAATACCTTAAAGGAAAATAATATGAACAAAGAAATATGCCGCAAGGTGGCACATTTCTTCGTTCATATTATTCTCCCTCAAGAAATTTCGTTTTATGAGAAATTTCACAACAAAAACATAAGATTCACTCTAATTGGTAATGAAAAGTGTTCATTGAATTTTTTCAGAGCCTCGCATTTCATTGATTTTCATAAATGAAATTCAACAAATTAGTATGCATACATTTTTTTCTCTGAAGTTTTTCAGACTTTCCCGATGTGTTTCTTTCTGAAAATTTTATGGTTTCGGTGAATCATCGATGGTTTATTAGAGCCACAGTTAATTGTTTTCATTTTTTTTTTTCACAAAACATTTATTTGAATTGTTTTCAATTATTTTGCTATTTAGCGTAAAAATTTCTTCCATTCATTAGAAATCTGCTTCACGTGTGCATAATATTGTTGAAACTTCTTTATTCTAAGAAATGTACCAATCGGTTGTCAATAAGTGAAACAGTTTTTAAAATGTATTGTTTTGTTTTTACTTTTTATGTTTGATAAAATTTAGTATGAACAACAGAATAGTAGGGTTTTCATTAGAAGTGATTGAAATTTCGGCCGCCATTTTAAATCTGGCTGCCATCTTAAATTTTATCAAAGAAATGCATTTATAATATATATTTGCGATTATCGACTTAAAACTTAAAACTACCTTTTGAGGAAAGAAGGAAAAATTTCGTAAGATGATTTGATTAATGTTAACCTGCTTATCAAACCATTTATATGTAACATTATAACAATAACAATAATGTTGTCCTATGCTCTCATCAAAACCTTCAAGATCACGCCTTAAATTTCATGAGAAAGTAAATGATTAGGGTTTTTCGTGAAGTTCCGGGCTACGATAAATCGGCATTAAAATGTGGTACTAATGATGCCAATTCAATGGTGATGAATTGTAGGATCCACAAAGAACCAGCTCCGAATTTTCAACTGCGAAAATGAAGTTATGTTTTGGCTAGTGACGTGTTCACAATTCTCGAATCTTAACATAGAATAAGGGTTTTGAGAATAGGTTATGTTTCCATTTAATTCTACTACCAAAAGATCGAATATCTTCTCATACAGTCTGTAGATACGTAATTCGGTTGCTACATACAACCATCATCAGTGCTTGTGTGGTACTCAAATCTATTCTACTAAGACGCTCAAGAAGAAATTTATTTGAAATAGAATAAGGTTGAAGTCTAGGGAATTTGCATGCCAAAAATTCTAAAAGTCATATTTTAGATCAATTTCGTTCATATTTTAATAATAAACTTTCGTTCAAAACGGCCTTTTACGCAAATAGAAATGACATGAATTTCAACTGGGTTTTTGCAAGCTCTAAGTGATTTCTTCTTTAAATTTTGTTTTCATCATAATAATAGAATTTACATTTCTTTTTCAACTATCGAGCAAGACATTATTTGCGCACACTAAACCAAACAGAACCATCCTTCTCTGATCGAGAAATCGCTGTTACGAGCGCAGTTGTAGAACTCAGAACCTCGACAGAACAACACCCGACTTGTATTTAACCCCATAAAATAAGCTTAACCTCGTTCCGTGTGTGTCACCCGTGTTTTGGCACCCAACTCAAGGACCACTTAATCACAGCAGCCAAGCAGTCCGAGTCAGCCAGTCGCTCGAAACGAAAGTCAATTACGATCCCCGGGTCGGAAATTCGAAGTTTTTCATATTCTCCACTTCTAATCAAAACAAACAGTGGTGTCAAATGTAATCACAGAAATCGTCTCCAATTTCTCCCCTGGAACTGTCGCGCCGTGCGTTCGAAACCAATCCAAATTTACTCACCAAATTGAGCAGAGCGTGCAGGCAAACGAAACGAAACGAAACAAGCCGTCGTCGCTCGTTGGATCCTTCTTCGGAGAAATTCAATATTCCATAAAACAGCTCCTCAATGCGACTGCTATTAAAGTTTGTTGATAAGAAGGGAAAAGGAATTGGCACGGATGAAACTGTCAGCCCGCAGATCAATATCGCCGGAGCTGCGGAGCGACGTGGAGCGCATCAAGGAGCAATGAGACGACCTCGACGCTGGGGTCGATTCTGGCGAGCGATAAGACTCAAAAGTGTTACACTGCTCGACAATTCCGCACAGCAAGACTGGCCTTCTTCGAACGGATTTGATTCCAATTTTGGCACGCGATGAAACTCGTTGCTATCCTTTCGATCATGCCCCCGGCGGGGGACACCCAGCCATGGCAATCGAAATCCCAACCCGAGAACTGGGTGTCGTAAAAGTTCAAATATTTCACCACCGAAATCCTACCGCGCCTTCTTCGCTTCTTCGCCACGGATCGCCCATCTCGGCTGAAGTGGTGGAGCATTCGAAAATGAAATGGAAATCAGAAGCCCGCATCATCATCATCTTATACCGACCGGTTCTGCCCCAGCCCCCCCTCTTGGCGCGCCTCCCTAACCAACAAACTAGGAGCCAAGTGTTTGCCGTTGCCGGGAAAATCGATTCCATTTTCAACCCCCTCCAGGGTCGTGCCGGGTGCGTACAGTCGAATAAGAAGAAGGTAAACATGCTGAAAAAGTGGGTGCGCAAGCGGAGGCTTTGCCTTCCCACAGACGAGTCAACGTACGACACAGTCAGCAGTCAGCTCTCAAACCCTTTTTATTTTGTTTGCCCGTGCCGCCGCCATACCGCCACGGCCGCCCAACCTACACACTCTGAATCGAAAGGATTTCGTTTAGCAAGACGATGCGATGGGTGCTCAAGCAAGGCAAACAAAGGACTTTTTACCGAAGCGGCAAAGCTCCTCTCTTCGGAGAAGCGAGGCTACTGGTGAGAAATTTTCCGAAAAGCTGCTGTAAGTTTCTTGAATCTTGGAAATTCTGGCAAAGTTTTCCGATGGAGAAAAACTTCTTCTTGGTGTTTTTTTTTTTTAATTTTTCAACATGGCAAAAGGTCTCAAGCTAGAGAATGCTCTGCTTTTTTGTTGAGTCGGTTTTGGCACTTGTGCTTTTTTAGGTTAACTTTTGACATGTGAATTCCAAAATGAATTTTGTTACATTTTTTCTAGATGATCTGTTTCACATCTCATTGGGTAATCTGGAATTACTACGAAATGGCTAACATACTTTTACAGCGATTTTCAGGAGACAGTTAGTTTTATTGGCAGTTTTCGAAAACTATTCATGGAAATTGCTCAGGTAACAGTACAATGAAACTTTTTATTACTGGTAAAAAATATTATTGAATTTCTCTGATTCGCCTTAAAAACAGATTGTCAGATCTTTACTGAAGACTTAAATATGATAAATCACATTCACCTCAGGACAAGCTACTATGCAGCTCTGACGCTTGGCTGATTCGCCTAACGTTCGTGGAATATCAGCTTCTGTTAGGAGCTTTCAACTCGCCACCCGAGGTGTCGTTGCTCCCGATCGGCATACCGTTGGAATCAGCCCTCTTTCTTCCGCCGTTAATAGTGCGCAATTAATGTGCCACATAAAAACGTACATCTGTCCCTGAAATAACACTGGGGGTAGACAATCCAGCTGCACATACGTACATGGTCAACCGTGGTCGTGGTCCGCTAGTGCCACCGACACCGTCTGCGGAGTATATTTATCTCCAGCTAGATTTGTCTGATGGATTGCCGGTGTTCTTGTGCGCGGCTCCGGGTGGCATAGCGATAGCGAAAAAAAAAACCCAGTTGATGACAGTGTGTACAAAAGTGCACAGCAAACATGAAAGAGTTGTGTAATTATAACCTTTGCCGGCGCTGTTGACGGCACGAAAGCGGCAAAGCACGCACCACCTGAGCCGAGCGCAACCATATGCAGTTCCAGAAGAAGTACCGTCCACCATAAGCCAGCGATCCGGAACTTTGCGCGCGCTATAGGTGCTCGACTAGGAGCACGAACCTCGGCGACAGCAAGCGGGCAGTTCCGATCTCCCGAGAGTGTTAGTGTTTTTTGTCTTCTTTTTTTCTTTTCTACCTGAGCGTCGCGCGTCACCGCGCTCCAATACTGCACATTTAATTACTTATTACGCGCATCCGTTGGCGCTCCGTTATCGCAGCTCGGAACATTAACCCATTGAAACCCATCGCCCTAAGCTTCCCGATGAACATGGGTTTACTATAATTCAAAGCTTAAAGTGGGCTCGAAAGGGATCAGCAGTTGGTGCTCGTGGAGTTTTTAAGTCACCAAGGGACTCATAGCTAAAATAGCCAAGGGTTCAATTATATTTACGCGCAACTTCGCGCTTCTCTACCTCATCAGGTGTTATCACTCTCGGGGATCGTCACCTGAAGTGCCAGTGTTTGCGAGTGCTACGGGACTGCAGATGCGGGTGCCCGCGCGTTCAAAGAACTGCAATTGTTGAAACCAAGGTTAATTTTTCAACCTGCCAGACGGAGGGACGGAGATTCCCAGTTCACAGAAGACGAATAAACCATCAAACATGGAAGTTCATCACCACCAACTCATCACTCAGCTGGAGTCTGCTGGACGACGTTTTTCAAACCCATTCGGAATGAGTTAAACCTAGAGTAAAACAAGCAGCCTTAATGGTTAATGAGCGAAAGAGTTGAGAAGACAAAAAAAAACAGTTGAACAAAACGGTCATTTAGTTTTGCAATGCATTATTTGCACGGAACAGCGGGGCGAAGAGAAAAAAAAAACAGTAGTTGGTAGGAAAGCGCCTCCGTCAACGTTGTTGTTGTCGTCGTCGTCAACGTTTTTTTTTCTTTTTCTTCGCCATGTTGTTGGGAAGTACTTTGAAGTTTGCCGCCCGATCAAATGCCGTTAGCTACGCAGTGATCGCTCGGGTGAAAAGATTTTCCGATATGGAGTACGAACGGTTGGTGACAGCTTGGGTATTCCAGGGAGCATTGCTTATTTTTCTTATGATTTGTTTTGTTCTATTTTCCTGACAGTACCAGAGGGGAAGGATCGGCCCATTGCTTGCTTGCTTCCTGTGCAATGATTCCTCCCCGATTTGCCGTTTATTGCAAATCTTGATGCCGCTTTATGTTAGGTTAACACGCAATCAGCGAACAACGGGCTGGTAGCATAAATGGATGGAGGAAGGCTTTTTAAAATATTGCCTCGAAAAGCTGTTGTTTTAGATTCACTACTTCTTGATCAATCATTACTAGTTGGGGAACTGCTCCATTATTCATCTCATTAAGCCGATATGCACGAAGAATGCACGGATTAAACACCAAATTTTTACGAAATCATTGAACGAATAAACAAAATACGCTTACGTAACCATATGAAATCGTTCAATCACAATATCATGAATCAACGTAGTCGCATCCCGTCGTAGTAGGTTACCTAGATATCCACTTTAGTTGTTTACGTGCAAAATTAGTAACCTAGGTAACCACTACAGTGCTGTCGATTTATGTCAATTATGTCGGAATAATTTAACATTTTCAGTATGATTTTTTCGTATTAACAGAAATTGGTTAGGCAACTTTTGATTTTCTTCAATGCAGTGAAAACAGATGAAAATACATACAGTTGAAATTTAGGATTTGTAGAAATTCATTGTGTTTTTGGAAATTTGAGGTGAACATTTCAAAGATTAAAGTATTCTTAGTCTAGTGAGTGATTTTGTTTAGTGATTAAAATAAAAAGTTATTGAATTAAATGAGTATTCGAGTGCAGATACACGACTATAATATCAAATTTAGAGCTTTTAGGTGAGTTTTCGAGGATTCTACTTCATGAGAAATTTGAAGTGAACTAAGAAGAATCCATTCCATTAATTGGCAGATTGGTTTAGCTGAAAAAATATGCGTTTTTTCCTGTTTTTAATTGTGTTTTCATGTTGTAGGAGATGAACATATGGGCTGAGATGAATAATGGAGCAGTTCCCGTATATTCAAAGCAAAAACTCGTTATTGATTTTTGTGTTGTTCAAACAGAAACTAAAAATATGGAGTGAAATAAGTGTCTGTGCTTTAAGCAAGTATTGAGTATCTGTTTTTCAGTGGCGTAGCGTAACAGGGTGACTCTGGGGCGAAAATTTTGGGTGTTACCCTTTTTGCCCCTGGGTTGCAGTGAAATCATCTTGTTATCAAAGCAACACGTTCGTTTTCAATTGCAATATATCTACCCATTTTTGAAAAATTGGTTGAGACTATACTCTTAAAAATTAACTATTTTTATACTTTTCGAGGGTTTCACCTCGATCTCCACCTAATTGATAATTAATCTCGTGGATGTCACCCTTTTGAAAGTGACACGTATGAAAATTTTACTCATGGGTGTCTCCCCTAGAGAGTGACATCAGGGGCTTATCCCACCACGCTACGCCAGTGCTGTTTATTCAACCAAAACTTTATGTTTTTCGTAAGGCAGAATACCTGGATACAACTGAAAACGTTGTTTCATGTTCTCTGATCTTACATTAACAAATCGATAATCGCTCAGCTACAAAATAAAACAGGATTCTGAGGTATTTTTCTATCTACTCTACTGTTTTTCAACAGCTTTAGCATGTTTTTTTGCCGTAAATGCCGCTACGATGAAGCCAAATCCTCCAGGCATCGGCATTATTCGAAACCTGGAAAATGTATATCCGGTGAGAGCTTCTTTGTCCGCTTGCAGCTACACCTCATTGTTCGACTTTTAAAACATTTCTAGCAGCAAAGTTTGCTGAGCTAACATAATCATAAACAATCTCAGCAACAGCGATGTTTTTTTCTCTAGAGAAACTGCATATTAGAGAGAAGACAAGGCACTCACCGTTGAGGCAACTGTCTGTATGTTTCGCTTTGCCGTTTATTTAGGTAAACGCGGCATAATTATACCGAAAAAACTACCAAAACAATATCACTTCTTCACTAAAAACACAACATTTAATTTCAAACTAGAAATACTCATAGGGAGAGATGAGCGTTAAGCCAAACGAAATGTCAAAATCTGAACCAAACCAACAAGAGGAGTAACACCACATTGACAGGTATTGAAATCAGGTGCAATAAAGAACGTGTTTATTTTCATACGATTCTCTTTTCTAATGCTAAATAATGAATTAGAATACTTTTCATGGTTACAAAATAATGATAACATAATCCACCACTGTTTTTTCAAAATTTTGCGATGCATTTTATTATACCTCTGGACTATCGTTGTCACCATCAAATAAACGAATGAAAAGTTAGTTAACATTGCGCTTTGAGAAAGAATCTAGCACCTGGGACATATGAAACCCAGCTGCTCATTCTACTTTTTTCACCGCTCATCTCTCCATTTGAGTATTTCTATCTCGAATTAATGCCTATGCTAGAAGTGCTGACAACACTAGGAAGCATTAAATTAAATTTCCACTTTATCATGCTTCAATCTCGGGCATAAAAACCCCTATTTAGATTTGTAGATAACTTGCTTAAGTGGTAGGTTACAATTTTTTTCGGTTTTCTTCCCCTTTAATAAAACTGTGCATAAATGATTGAAAAACTTTATGGACCTCAGGCAGTCCGGAGACTGATTTTGAGGTTCTCCAGCGATATTTTTTGTGTGCAAAGAAATCTAAGTATAATATTGCTAATTTCTAGAAAATGTTTACAATGACGTACTTTTTTAATGCTTTTTTAAATGTATATATGTTAGAAATATTTTTTGATGTTCATCGGCAAATTGTTATAGTTTACTATAGCAGAATAGACACAACCGTATCGAATGTAGTTAGTTCTAGGCATTGCTAATCTGATATTATTATGATTTCGTGTGCTATAATGGTGTGTATCGCTTAATAATTGAATATTTAGGTTGTGTTTGATTACATTGTTTTTAACTTTGAATATGAATAGAGCGGATTCATAAAATTTAATTTGGTTGAAATTCATAATTTGGTTGGAGGTATATAGGTTCATAGTTCTTATATTTGGGTCTAAGTACTGTTCCCAGAAAATAGTTCTCATGTACTTGTTCAGTGTTGTAGTAATTTTACCAGTAATATAGTTAGGGGCGTTCTGCCAAATTATGTTTAAATAGCATATTTGTGAGTGCACGTGAGCGCAGAATAACTTTTTTCTCTCTCTCATAGGCAGCACATGAACAGCTTGTCTTAGAATCCCAAGAAACTTCACTAGTTTTCTATGCATTTTTTCGATGTGCATGTTCCATTCAAGGTTTTGTTGTACTAGCAGCCCTAAGTAAGTCGCTGAAGCGACTCTTTCTAGTTTTTCTCCTCCCAGCCATAAGTCACAATTTACATTAAGATAGCGACTGGTGCTGGTGAAAACAACGTACTTAGTTATAGATGCATTAATTGTCAAATGATTATCGAAGAACCACCGATTAATTAGATTCAAGTCGTGTTGCATGTCCTGAAATAATTGTTCTATGCAACCAGATTCGTACACGGCTGCAGCATCATCGGCATATAATTGAAGTTTGCCTCTCAACGGCAGCTCAAAAATGTCATTGATGAAAATAATAAAAAGCAACGGGCCAAGTATCGAGCCTTGAGGCACTCCAAAGTTTACCGTAAGATCTGAGCTTGAGTAATTATTAATAACTACGCGTTGTTGCCTGCCACGTAAATACGTTTCAAACAGAGCTAGGGCATTATGTCTTATACCATAGCACTGAAGTTTGGACAGCAATAAGCAATGTGGCACACAATCAAATGCTTTTGATACATCTCTGAAAATGGAAGAGCAGATTTTACGGTGGTCAATGTTCCTCTGAATTTCGTTGACGAGGTTGACAGTAGCACTGGTGGTATTTTAATTCGACTGGAACCCGTACTGGTCTCTGTTGATTATGTTGTGTCTATTGAGAAAACTACGTGGTCGTTGTTCAATAAGCTTTTCGAATATTTTAGACAAAGTTTGAAGTATTGAAATTAGCCTATAATTACTTATAACATTTTTCTGACCGTTTTTAAAAATAGGCAGGACTTTTGCACATTTCAAGCAGTTGGGAGAAAAGCCCTCTTCAATTAAGCGGTTGATTAAAGTTGTTAATCTGGGAACAATTATTTGCAAGTTGTTTTTGATTATTTTGGTCGAAACACCATCAATTCCAACCGCACTGGAGCTTTTAGGACCACGAACATAGTTACCTATTTCAGTTTCTGTGGCAGGTAGCATAACTATTGAATTCTGAGTAGACGTATTAACTGTGAAATTTTGTGCATCATTGTTGAACATTCTTAACAAATTTTTGGCTAACTCGCCTGGTGCATTAACGAAGTAGTTGTTAAAAGCGTTGCATATAGCTAACTCATTCTTTAAGAGAACGACCACCAAAAATTATTTCTGAAATGCTTTGGCGGTAGTTGCTCGATTTTCCGTGGAAAACAATTTCATCGAGTATAGTCCACACCTTTCTGATGTGGCCGCGGTTACGTGCTATCAAGTTCTGATAATAGTTTTTTTTCTTTTGTTTGATCAATTGCGTTACATAATTTTTTTGTCTTTTGTAATTGTGTGAAACAATATAATTTGCTGGCCATTGGATGGTTCTATGGAATAATTCATTTCTGCTTCTAATTTCTATGAGAATTTCCTCATCAATCCAAGGCGCTTTACATTGATACTTGCTACTACTGTGGTGTGTATTAGATTTTTTGACATTATCTCGTTTATAAGCTTCGTAAGACTATCCAAACTAACTGTGGTATCTATACGCTGCGCCAGTTCAGCTGAAAAATTGTTGTAGTCGTATTTGACTGTGCTTCTTTGTATAATACAGGGTGTATGGTTGGCGTCAAAACTAACTAGCAGTGATTTGTGGTCAGTGAAACCAACATTATCCAAACAGAAATAGAATTTTCGGCAGAACAAGTCAGTGAATGCATGATCAATAATCGTACTCGATGGACCGTTCCCGTGGGCAGTATTTTCACGGTTAACTCTATTCAAGAACGTAAACCCATTAGACTCTACCATTGACTGATAGCTTAGAGAGGTTGGATTAAGTAAGTTTATATTAAAATCACCAACGCACAGTAATTGAGAAGTGTTTTCAAGAAAGCAGTCTAAGTAATCTATACAGTCTCTGAGACAGGCATGAGGAGGCCTATAGATCACTGCTATACATATTTTAGGTTCGTTCAAAGATATAACTATCAAATTGCCTTCCAAAAACTCTTCATTCCTTATTACATCGTACTGAATAGACTGATGAACAAATATACAGGCTCCACCACCTGTTCGATTTGATCGAGGACAACAAACTACATCATAATTAGGCAATTTGCACATGTGAAGTTCATTCTGGCTTAGCCTTATTTCAGTGATACAGATAATATGCACGATAGAATTGAAACTAGATATGTAAATTAAGAGATCATCAAGCTTATTTCGTATCGAGTTAATGTTTATATGTATTACATTTAACCTAGTATTAGCGAAGATTTCATTCATATTTGGGTAAGAAACGCTTAAGTTATCTCCTAGCCGTACATTATTCATAAAGTCAGCATTGTCGTAACGTTCAGTTGTATCCATAGTGAGTTTATCAAACGTAACACCATCACACCAAACAGCAACCGAGATCAAGCCTTTCTCGGAGAAGAACGTAACTTTTTCACGTCTTCAACGGAATCGATGACATGTACTACAGAGGAATCATCTCGCTTACAGTATATATTGCCTTTGCTACACCAAACATATTTGTATCCGTGGGACTCTCGGAGAGATTTCGCTTCCTTGAAGATCGATCGTGTTTCTCTGGTCAGATTCTCATTGATGAACACTTTTGTGTGGTAACGCTTGTTGTTAGGAGATGATCTGGAACCTGCTGGTAGCGCCGCATTGCCGAAATCGATTTCGTCAGCAAAGATTGACTTACCCTTACGGGCACGAAGAATATCATTACGAACTTTAGAGTTGCAGAACTCAACCACTATCATACCATTCCTGGCACGCTGCGCCTTCTCAATGTCAGTGGTAAACAATTGAACGCCTACAGCTGCAGCAACTTTTGTTACTATAGTTGGCTCGCCCCAAGATATCTCTTTTGGTATACCATTTATAACTAGATCGTGTTTCAAGGCACTTTGCTCAGCAAAACGCAGACGTTTGCTTAGATCAATAATAGACTTGTTGATGCAACTTGCAAACTCACTTTTCATTTCCTCATGGAGCGATTTGATATCTTCATATTGTGAGGAAATGAACATTTGAGTGCATTTCACTTCATCAACAGAGCTTTTCATTTCATTTTGGGATTTCGACAGTTCAGCAACAGACATGCTTAATTTTTTAATAGTATCATCTGTTCGTTGTTGGTTAATTAATTAATTAAAATAATAATTTTAAATAGAGAAACATAGCATCGAAATTTGAAGAAATTGTAAAAAGACAGTTGTTGTTGAAGGTGGGTCACGATCGACTATCTAGACAGATTAAAAACCCATCGAACACAGTGGTTCAAAGCGACTCTCAGGCGATCAAATGCAAAAGCTGTAGCATTCAAAATTAGTTCTGTACCATAAGAAAAATGGGGCAGCACAAGAGACTTAAACAGTTTAAGTTTTGTCGAAACAGGCAGCATTCTTGCTGTGAGTCTCAGATGTCTTGAGACTGCATAAACTTTTCCGCATTGTGCATTCATTTGAGAGTTCCATTCGGGGTTAGGCTGAAAGATCACTCCAAGATTCAGTGCTTTTTCAACATAGTTTATCCTCTCATTGTTTATAAACAGATCAGGTAAGATTGTATGAGTTTGTCGTCGAGAAGTGAATAACGCTTTGGTTTACGATGAATTTATGGGGAGCAAATTACTCAAAGACCATGGTGAAACTTTATCAAGATCAGAATTGAGAAGTTGTGCTACGTTAACTAAATTTGTTTCAGTGGTACCAAGATATAATTGTAAATATGCAGGAGCAGCGTAAATCAAAAATATCGAAAGTTTTTGCAGCACGGCCAACCATACCGACTAATAATAAGACTTAACAGTGCACGAAATAAAATCGACCAGTCAGAGAGGGCTTTTACTTTGACAGAGCTTTGGGTGATTTTTGGTTTCTCTTGTCCTAGATCTGGAGTACTTCATGATCCAGGTATAAATGACATTTCAGTAGAAGGTATGCTACATTTTTGTCTATCCACGCACACAAACAAATCTCGTTATGAAAATTTTCGCGTTTTGTATGGAATCGGGAACATTTTTGGGAATTTCTCGTTTTATATTGTTTTATATTTGATTTTTTTTCGTGGAGAGTGAATCTCCAGTTGAAACACACTAGAAATTGATATTATTCGAGATTTAGTGTGAAGAATTGCGACAATATGTCGAATTAAAATATATAAAAACGCTATATTTTCAATAGTTGGAGCATAATCTTAGTCATTGTCTTAGCTCATGACTTTTGTTACTGCATGAAACATAAGCGGCTCTTTTTTGAAGCGCTATTAGAGTACAAAAAAACGAAAGGTGCAAATAGGTTACCGGTAAAATGATGAAAAACAGCATATTTTACCTAAATCCCAGCATGAATATGTAATCCTCACAAATAAAACATGTTTCAGCATCTTTTCTATAACTTTTCAGGAAAGTATGTTTTATAAGTTTAGTTTAAAAGGCATTATCATTTCAAATCTCATACGAAATTGGAAAAAGTTCATAACGCTCACTAATACTAATGCATTGACGTGAATAGCATATCTTCTAGAAGAACTGTTATTTATACCTGGCTTCGTGATAAGGTCGTATATCTGAACTAGAGATACTCCTGGCAAATATCTTGAAATAACAATATAGTTCACTCTCGAATTTTCCATATATTTCCGTGAAGACAGACAGGGAACACCCCCTCTTGTGGTGAAAAAGGTAACTAAACTTATTGCACAGTGGTACAGTAAGGCATTTTAGGCGGACATAAGCTTTTCGTTGCGATTTTGGTTTGCGGTTTAAAGCCATAGTTTTTGTAAAAAGTTGTTTTTTATACATAGTCCTCTATTTATGTGCAAATGAAAATTAGGGTGGTCCTAAAATCAACGAAATAAAAATAAACTAGCTTGTTTTTATTTGCATAAATAATTGTAAACATTCTTTGGCAAACTTGTAGATCAACTAATTCTAAGTAACTTTTTTGTAGACATTAAATTTGGTTTCCAAAAACAGTCCTTCCGCTCTATTTTTTCAATTTAAATTTAAAAAAAATTTTTCTTCGGTAACTTTAATCAAAAATACGCCAATTTTGACGAAAAAACATTGTCGATATATTGTACAGATGAAGAGTTTTCACTATTTCTATTTTAAAAATAGGCCCTTTTAAAATATCAATGTCTCCGTTTAGGGCAAACATAAATAATATTTTTTGGTATCATTTGAAAGAACAAATATTGTATAAATATTGTGAAGAAATACCGAAAGTTGCTTAAAATTAGTTGATCAACAACTGTGCCGATTAATGTATACATTTATTTCTGCAAATAAAAAAGTTAGTTTTTTTATATAGTCGATTTCAGGAACACCCTAATTTTCATTTGCACAAAAAAATAGACTAAATATAAGAAACAAGTTCTTAGAAAAAAAAAATTTACTCTAAAACCACAAAATCGCATCGAAAAACTCATGTCCTCCTACATTGCCTTACTGTACCACTGTGCATTGTTGTTTAATTTCTGTGAGCGTGTGACATTCTCACACACGAAACTGAGTTTACTCAATTTTAGATTCAGTTGACTCAATTTCATACTTTCACAGAAAAAAATATGTTGTAGATTTCGTGCGTATATTGTTTGTATGTAAAACTAACGCCATTCCGGGAGTTAAATATTGATAATATAATAGATGTAGCTTATCGAGGCACGAAGAAGAAATATTCAATTATCAGGCCACGACGTGTAAATGTAAACTAATCCCAAGCAGTGATGGAAACGAAACGAATATGATGCAATCATCGTTTAATCGGCAGTTTCCCATTCACCGGAAGTCATCATTTTACAATTCATAATGTTGTCTGAGGTCGATTTGTAGCTTTAGTGCATCATAACAATCCCGGAAATACCCATAATGAGTGTTATTTGGTCTTTTGCCACTGTTGTTTAGGAACCGGAAGTCGCCATATTGGATTTCAAAACGGCATTTGGAGACAATTTCTGGCCTCTGAGCATCATTCTGGTTAAAGAAACACCCATATTTGGTTGTTTTGGGGTCATTTTCGGCAGTTTTCCAGTCACCAAAAGTCGCCATTTTACAAGTCAAACTGTCGATTTGTGGCTTCAGTGCATCATAACAATCGCGGAAATACCCGTATTTGGTCATTCACCGCTGTTTTTCAGAAACCGGAAGTCGCCATCTTGGGTTTCAAACTGGCATTTGGCGACAATTTCTGGCCTCTGAGCGTCATTCCGGTTAAAAAAAACACCATATTAGGTGGTATTTGGTCATTTTCGGCAGTTTTCCAGTCACCGGAAGTCGCTATTTTACAACTCAAAATATTGTCGGAGGTCGACAAACGTACAAACCGTGGAACACCACCCATGGATTGCCTCATACATTGACGAAGTTTACTATTATAAAATATTCGGCCGAGTCCACTTCACAATAAAATGAGCATTTTTTTCAGTGTACCCATTAGGGTAATATTATTGTCAAAAGTTACTCTATTTTGCATGTCGTGTAGAACAAAATCAGAAGTGGCGCACCTAGCGGTCGAAAAGGTGACTAACGCTTCTGTCATTTTCAATTTGTCTTCATAATTTCACGTAAGTGAACTATATTGGTATTTAAGATATTTGCTCCTGGGCTAAACAATAAAAGTCAAATCCGATATAACAGTCGCGATACCAAAATCTATAGCGGTACCACTGACACTGTGGTACCACTGACGTTGCGGTTCCACTGACACAGCAAGACATGACAAGATTTGCCAGTAATGACAATCATTATTGTGATAATTTTGGTTATACGGTAAAATATATCTTCATGTTAGAACTGCACTGTGCACAGTGGTACGAGAGTTTAAAAAAACGTGGACTTAATTCATTTGCTCTCCAAATAATGGTTTTATTGACATACTATCTTCCGAAGATATTTAGTACATAAAAAGGCGCTGCAAAATCTAACTTTTTAGCCTTACACTTTAGAGAAATGTGTGTAGTCTTCAGCAAAGTTATAGATAAAGTTCTTACAAAAAACTTTGTCGAAAACACTTTTGTTCTAACTCTTCTTGTTTTAGATATATAAAGTTTCTTATTAGACTTGTCTTTAAAATTAGTTTTTTTTCGAATATACAAAAACTGTTACATTTAGAAGGTTATAATGTTCAACATATATTTGAATATCACACACAACTTTGTAGAAGACAAAAAATAGATAGCTTTCACACAAATCGAGATATTGCCAAAGAATATTAAAAAAGCATCATTTTTTGTACAAACCAAGAGCAAAAAATAGCAAAAATTAGCAGACGAAACCTGGGTCATTCCATACGAAGTGACCACGAAAAAGAATAAACTTGGACACGACCATCACGGATTTGGCTCAAAGCTGGGGGAATTATTCATCAAGGTTCACTATGAAAAAATCCCAATTTTGGTGTCGATTGGAATACCCCCTGCTTTGTGGGACCCCCCCCTTTGTGACAAAGTCAGGCAATTTTTGTTCAAAATTCCGTTTTTCTTTTTCTTTCAATTCATAGTTGTAAGACGTCCGCAAAATACTGATAGATGATTTTTAAAGAAAATAAACCAAGGAATCCAAAAAAAAATATAACTTTTGACTGGAAGTGTTGCCAGATAGATTATTTTTGTATTTGAAAACTAAATTTTGATGTTTCGGCAAATGCAGCCATTTTCATTTTAAATTTGATAATTTAATCGTGTTCCTTAGAAAATTTCACGTAAGAAACAACTATCATTCCGAGGTAATATGAGCCAATCTCGAGATATAACATTTTTACGAAAATAGTTGTAAATTTCGTAATTAATTTATTTTATAGTTTATAGCCGTAAGACACCCGAAAAATAGTGATGAGTGAATTTTGAAGAAAATAAACCAAGAAATCCAGAAAAAATATTTTTTTTGACCGGAAGTGTTGCCAGATATATTATTTTTCTATTTTAAAACTAAATTTGCATTTTTCGGCAAATGTAGCTGGGTTTATTTTAAATTTGAAGGTTTCATCGTGTTTCCGGGAAATTTTACATAAGAAACACTTATCACCTCGTGGTAATATGAGCCAATCCCGAAATATAGCATTTTTACAAAAATGGTTTTAAATTTCGTAATTTCGTAATTAGTTTAATTTTGCTAAAATAAATGAATAAAAAATATAAAGTGAAAAAATCATCCCCATCAGAATTAGCATTATCCTCCCAATTAATATCTAGCCTGTATTTTGCATCACCGCAGAGCTCATTAGGTGGCTTGTCTCGCAAACTGCTAATAACTGGATCTGTTGATTCCCGAAAACGGTGTAGTAAATCAACATTTAAAGCTGTTCTAGAAAACTTTTTGGTGTGGTCTAATCTGTATCTATGAAGGTAATAATTATTTTTCGTTTTCAAATATTTCAGCAAGTTCACCATACCTCTTGGTGACTTTGTTCCGGCTTTCATGTGCCTTCTCGGATAGCTGGCCAATAGGGACTAGGAAATGCCTACTAGGTTTACAGTACTAAAACAGATCGATACAGTGAGATCGACTCTTTGCGTGAATTTGTCCAGTGCTATTACTAATTAAAGTTTATGACATATTCGCCCTGCAATTGCACTATGAACTGACTTTTTGAATTTCATATCAGGCAATGAAGATACTAAATGGGACAAACGATTAAAGTGATTTCGTAGAGTGATTATGATAATATTTCATCCTATGCAGGTTTCGTCTGTTAGTTTTTGCTTTTTTGTGTTCTTGGTGTGTACAAAAAATGATGATTTTCTAACATTTTTTGGAAATAACTCGCTTTGTGTGGAAGCTATCTATTTTGTGTCTTCTACAAAGTTGTGTGTTTTAATGATATGCAAATATATGCCGAACATTATTACCTTCTAAATGATACAATTTTTGTTCATTTGAAAAAATCACAAGAAGGTTGTATGCAAAGCCACGACCGCAAGGTTGAAGTAGAATACTTTTACAAGAAAGATAACCCGGCTGCTTGCGTGTCAGTCATTTTTTCTAGTGAATAAACGTTGACCGTTCATTGGCAGTATTGTAATTTCTTTTTGTTTGATATTTTGAATGAAGTTCATTGAATATTTTTAAATTTTGGGCAAATGAGAAGTTGAAGTGCTGCCGAATTGTAATATGCACATTAAATACGACATCGTTAAACGGGAACGGAACAAAGGCTACGGTCATGCAGAACGCGAATGACGGCGCGATGCGATTCGCCTTACCGTGGTGAATTGTACAGCTCTTTTAAGGCGAAGTAGAGCTATACATTTCAACAGATTTCGTCTTGCCGAATCGCATCGCGCCGTTATTTGCGTTCTGCATGACCGTAGCCAAACACTAAGCGACGCAAACACGTAATAATAGTCAAATTATGCATGTAGATGAAGATAATTAACTTTGGATTATAGCGCAAAACGAGAAAATTTAACTCTTCAAATATTCATTTGTGTTCTTCAAATTTCAGTTGTTCAATTTAATATCCGATGAATTATCTGTTTATTATCTGATGAAGCTCTTATGTAGGCCAAATGATGATTCCCAATTTACTAGGTCCATAACTCTGCCGACCGTGCTTGTGAAAGCGCGGTTTAACGACCAATCAGAGGTCGAATTTTGTGTTTTGACAAGGCTTAAGAATTTTCAATAGTACAATAGTTCGAATGATAAAATTGCAATTTCATGCATTTGGTAGGAATCTTAGAAGATTTTCTAATCGATTGCTGCAAAAACGAAGGAAATCCATCGAAAACTAACCGATTTATTAGCATTTGAAATTGGACATATTTCTCACTTTTTTCAGTTTTAGATTTTCATTTCACATCCCTATGTAGCCGAACTTCCTGAGAGAAGTATTCTACTTCAAAATTGGACAACTACAACAGAATTTGATTGCATCCCGCACAGAATGTCTGCTTGTGTTGATGCCAGAAAATTATTAACCTTCATTTATTTTTTATTTGCCTTGAAAAAAGCATGGTGTGGTTCAAAATCGGTTGCTAATTACAACCTTTGAGCTGCCCTAACATTGGGGGAATTAGGATACACGGACAACATGCACTGTGGAAGCTATTTCACATTCAGTAAATTAAACGGGTGCGACAAATTTAAATTGCTAGGATGCAACACAGAATGCTTGCTTGCGTTGACAAAAATTATTAACTTTCAATGACTTGTTTATTTGCCTTCAAAAAGGCATTTTGATTTCCGAAACTGGATTTCCTGATGGCAATCATCATGCTGCCCCAACACGGGGGGAATAATGGCTGTCTGGCGACACACGCTGAGAAAAACCGCGCTGCTCCTGAGACGTGGTGACCAACCACAGGGCTAGTGCTGCTGCTGAGGAAGGACGACTGCTGTTGTCGCTGTCTGATGCTACGCTATGCCACAGTTGTGGCCGCTATACGCTGGCCTATCCACAGCCAAGCCACAGTTGTGGCCGCTTCCGCTATCGATGGTACCCACTGCTGCTAAGGGAGGACTGCTGTCGTCGCTGTTCAGAACTGTTATGAGCGGCTTGGACTAAAACAGGCTCTTATATAGGGATGAAAATAGGAATGAATTATTTCACGTACGTGGTGGAATGATATAGCGATCATTTGATAAGCTCCACCTCTTTTTTCAGTTTCTAAAGTTTTTCCTCAGTTTCGTAGCACGGATGCACAAAAATGATTTCTTGTCGAGCCGGACCGATAGCACTCTCATTGAAGCAACAAAATAACATGTTTTGTGTCGTGTTGTGCAGCTTGGTTGAAGAAAATGTTCCCGTCCCCATGTCGCATGTAAGCAGATTATTGCGTTCAGTAGACAGTAGATAGTGTATCCAGCGAATAAACACCGATGGTGCTCTCACACACGCAACGGTTTTAACCCGTATCTTATTGCGGTTTGTAACATCAAGCGATTTCGTTTGCTCGCTGTTGCGTGTTGCATCATGTTGCAACTTGGCAGCTGGGAGACGACGAAATTCTGTCTACGCTGATTGATTGAATCGACTTCATATAAGCTCTGCATAGTCGGACTAACTGCTTTTGTGAATGCGTACTAACAGGGCAATTTATTATTCAATGTCGGTTATGCTGATCGCAGCCTTTGCGCTGCCCCTACAGTGGGGGGTTTACTAAATAAAGTGAAAGTAAAAATTAGACAACTACAACAGAATTTGATTGCATCCCGCACAGAATGTCTGCTTGTGTTGATGCCAGAAAATTATTAACCTTCAATTATTTTTTATTTGCCTTGAAAAAAGCATGGTGTGGTTCAAAATCGGTTGCTAATTACAACCTTTGAGCTGCCCTAACATTGGGGGAAATAAGATACACGGACAACATGCACTGTGGAAGCTATTTCACATTCAGTAAATTAAACGGGTGCGACAAATTTAAATTGCTAGGATGCAACACAGAATGCTTGCTTGCGTTGACAAAAATTATTAACTTTCAATGACTTGTTTATTTGCCTTCAAAAAGGCATTTTGATTTCCGAAACTGGATTTCCTGATGGCAATCATTATGCTGCCCCAACACGGGGGGAATAATGGCTGTCTGGCGACACACGCTGAGAAAAACCGCGCTGCTCCTGAGACGTGGTGACCAACCACAGGGCTAGTGCTGCTGCTGAGGAAGGACGACTGCTGTTGTCGCTGTCTGATGCTACGCTATGCCACAGTTGTGGCCGCTATACGCTGGCCTATCCACAGCCAAGCCACAGTTGTGGCCGCTTCCGCTATCGATGGTACCCACTGCTGCTAAGGGAGGACTGCTGTCGTCGCTGTTCAGAACTGTTATGAGCGGCTTGGACTAAAACAGGCTCTTATATAGGGATGAAAATAGGAATGAATTATTTCACGTACGTGGTGGAATGATATAGCGATCATTTGATAAGCTCCACCTCTTTTTTTAGTTTCTAAAGTTTTTCCTCAGTTTCGTAGCACGGATGCACAAAAATGATTTCTTGTCGAGCCGGACCGATAGCACTCTCATTGAAGCAACAAAATAACATGTTTTGTGTCGTGTTGTGCAGCTTGGTTGAAGAAAATGTTCCCGTCCCCATGTCGCATGTAAGCAGATTATTGCGTTCAGTAGACAGTAGATAGTGTATCCAGCGAATAAACACCGATGGTGCTCTCACACACGCAACGGTTTTAACCCGTATCTTATTGCGGTTTGTAACATCAAGCGATTTCGTTTGCTCGCTGTTGCGTGTTGCATCATGTTGCAACTTGGCAGCTGGGAGACGACGAAATTCTGTTTACGCTGATTGATTGAATCGACTTCATATAAGCTCTGCATAGTCGGACTAACTGCTTTTGTGAATGCGTACTAACAGGGCAATTTATTATTCAATGTCGGTTATGCTGATCGCAGCCTTTGCGCTGCCCCTACAGTGGGGGGTTTACTAAATAAAGTGAAAGTAAAAATTAGACAACTACAACAGAATTTGATTGCATCCCGCACAGAATGTCTGCTTGTGTTGATGCCAGAAAATTATTAACCTTCAATTATTTTTTATTTGCCTTGAAAAAAGCATGGTGTGGTTCAAAATCGGTTGCTAATTACAACCTTTGAGCTGCCCTAACATTGGGGGAAATAAGATACACGGACAACATGCACTGTGGAAGCTATTTCACATTCAGTAAATTAAACGGGTGCGACAAATTTAAATTGCTAGGATGCAACACAGAATGCTTGCTTGCGTTGACAAAAATTATTAACTTTCAATGACTTGTTTATTTGCCTTCAAAAAGGCATTTTGATTTCCGAAACTGGATTTCCTGATGGCAATCATTATGCTGCCCCAACACGGGGGGAATAATGGCTGTCTGGCGACACACGCTGAGAAAAACCGCGCTGCTCCTGAGACGTGGTGACCAACCACAGGGCTAGTGCTGCTGCTGAGGAAGGACGACTGCTGTTGTCGCTGTCTGATGCTACGCTATGCCACAGTTGTGGCCGCTATACGCTGGCCTATCCACAGCCAAGCCACAGTTGTGGCCGCTTCCGCTATCGATGGTACCCACTGCTGCTAAGGGAGGACTGCTGTCGTCGCTGTTCAGAACTGTTATGAGCGGCTTGGACTAAAACAGGCTCTTATATAGGGATGAAAATAGGAATGAATTATTTCACGTACGTGGTGGAATGATATAGCGATCATTTGATAAGCTCCACCTCTTTTTTCAGTTTCTAAAGTTTTTCCTCAGTTTCGTAGCACGGATGCACAAAAATGATTTCTTGTCGAGCCGGACCGATAGCACTCTCATTGAAGCAACAAAATAACATGTTTTGTGTCGTGTTGTGCAGCTTGGTTGAAGAAAATGTTCCCGTCCCCATGTCGCATGTAAGCAGATTATTGCGTTCAGTAGACAGTAGATAGTGTATCCAGCGAATAAACACCGATGGTGCTCTCACACACGCAACGGTTTTAACCCGTATCTTATTGCGGTTTGTAACATCAAGCGATTTCGTTTGCTCGCTGTTGCGTGTTGCATCATGTTGCAACTTGGCAGCTGGGAGACGACGAAATTCTGTTTACGCTGATTGATTGAATCGACTTCATATAAGCTCTGCATAGTCGGACTAACTGCTTTTGTGAATGCGTACTAACAGGGCAATTTATTATTCAATGTCGGTTATGCTGATCGCAGCCTTTGCGCTGCCCCTACAGTGGGGGGTTTACTAAATAAAGTGAAAGTAAAAATTAGACAACTACAACAGAATTTGATTGCATCCCGCACAGAATGTCTGCTTGTGTTGATGCCAGAAAATTATTAACCTTCAATTATTTTTTATTTGCCTTGAAAAAAGCATGGTGTGGTTCAAAATCGGTTGCTAATTACAACCTTTGAGCTGCCCTAACATTGGGGGAAATAAGATACACGGACAACATGCACTGTGGAAGCTATTTCACATTCAGTAAATTAAACGGGTGCGACAAATTTAAATTGCTAGGATGCAACACAGAATGCTTGCTTGCGTTGACAAAAATTATTAACTTTCAATGACTTGTTTATTTGCCTTCAAAAAGGCATTTTGATTTCCGAAACTGGATTTCCTGATGGCAATCATTATGCTGCCCCAACACGGGGGGAATAATGGCTGTCTGGCGACACACGCTGAGAAAAACCGCGCTGCTCCTGAGACGTGGTGACCAACCACAGGGCTAGTGCTGCTGCTGAGGAAGGACGACTGCTGTTGTCGCTGTCTGATGCTACGCTATGCCACAGTTGTGGCCGCTATACGCTGGCCTATCCACAGCCAAGCCACAGTTGTGGCCGCTTCCGCTATCGATGGTACCCACTGCTGCTAAGGGAGGACTGCTGTCGTCGCTGTTCAGAACTGTTATGAGCGGCTCCGGCTGAAACAGGCTCTTATATAGGCCAAATAGCATGTTTTCAATTGCAAGGTATATGATTCTGTCGACCGTGCTTGGGAAGCAAGCATATAACGACCAATCAGGGGGCGAAATTTTCGTTTTGACAAGGCTTGACTATTTTCAATAGTACAATAGTGTGAATAATAAAATTACAATTATCTTATTTTGGGAAGAATCTTAGAAGATTTTCCAATCTATTGCTGCAAGAACGAAGGAAATCCATCGAATACTAATCGGTTTATTAGCATTTGAAATTGGACATATTTTTCACTTTTTTCGGTTTTAGATTTTCATTTCACATCCCTATGTAGCCGAACTTCCTGAGAGAAGTATTCTACTTCAAAAAAAAAAAAACTCATTTCAAAAACAAGTCTAATAAGAAACGATATATATCCAAAACAATAAGAATTAGAAGAAAAGTGTTTTCGACAAAGTTTTTTGTAAGAACTTTATCTATAACTTTGCTGAAGACACCATTTCTCTAAAGTGTAAGGCTAAAAAGTTAGATTTTGCAGCGCCACTAGTGGTTGAGTATCGAACTAAAATTTTTTGTCATGATTTGAGCCTTTTTATATACCAAATATCTTCGGAAGATAGTATGTCAATAAAACCATTATTTGGAGAGCAAATGAATTAAGTTCACGTTTATGAGCTCTCGTACCACTGTGCTGTGGTCGGAAAAAATCATGGTTTTCAAATTGTTTACTGAACAAATGACGCCATATTGCATTAGGATTTTGGATATGGGATACTCATTAAACGTCGGATCTCTTAGATACTCAGAGAGAGATAAGTGATGGAAAAACCGCCAATTTGGCAACTAGGTATCGCATGTCAGAGCTGCCAGATTTCTTCCCAAAGCGCAATGTTGATTAACTTTTTCATTCGATTCGCACATAACTTATAGTGACGGGTAAGCCGTGGGGAACAACACAGCGCATCACAAAAACCGCGATAGTGTTAAATTTTATGTTTGGTTAATTTTGTATACTTTCACCATAATTGATCATTATTTTGTTCACCATACAAAAGGTTTGTGAACCATCAGTTAAAAATCACTGTGATAAAGTTATTTTGGAGCATACTCAAGTCATTGTTTAACAAAAGAACATAAAAAACGTGTGAAAATAAATATATCCTTTCTTGTACCAAGAATCGTGATTGCAATACCTCTCAATATGGTACCTTTTTTGTTGGTTTGGCTCGGATTTGACATGTTTGGCTCACAACATTTTCTTCGCATATCTCTCCCTCTGAGTATTGCTACAACTCTATAACTCTCACTCGTTTTGTTTACGTTTAGACATACGACCTTATCACCGACCTTATGGAGCACTCTCTTAATAGAAAAAAAACTTAAAATTGTGATTTCGCGACGCATTACAACGGGTCACAACTAAAAAATTTTTTCCACTGCTGTCAAAAAAAGGTCATGAACATATATTCATTATGAACTAACAAAAATTTTTGAACATTTGAGAAAGGTCCGTTACCGGCCTTCCGACGAAGTTTTCTTATAATACCGGAACAAGAACGTTGTACGACCTTCAAATCCGTTTTTCGAAGGCATCTTTTCGTTCTACCAATCAACTGTTCAAAAAATTTTTATCGTTGTCCTTCGATTTTTAAATAAAGAATAAAAAACTGCTCGAAATGTCTTAAATGACAGTTCGCCCATTCACCGTCTATCGGCGAAATGTCATTGAAGACATTTCGAGCAGTTTTTTTATTATTCATTTAAAAATCGAAGAAAATGATAACATATTTTCAAAATCACGTTTTGCTCAGAAAGTGCATCATTTCAAATGATACATATACTGGTATAGCTTTAGGACCCAATTGCATATGAGAATTCACGTGGGTACCTTAAAAATTTCATTGTTAGGGCCAATTGTATCGAAACTGCGATGTGTTTATATTCGAGCACATTTCCAATAAAAATCGTTACTGCCGCACTGACAACGATGTCGCAGTGTTGATTGCGGGATATCGGAATCATTCCTAGTGTTTTTATAGATCACTGCACGATGACGTCACATGAGGGGAAGAGGTTTGTTTGCATGGAGTTGTAAAATTTTCAGACCGGATTTTTTCAGCATAGCGTATTTTACCGTCATTTGGTTTTTTATTTCATTTTTTTTTTTTTTTTTATGTCCGTGGTGGTTGTTTTCGCTTTCAGTGGCATAGACTCACTGGACGATGAATCGAGAAAAGTTTGTAGGGATGTAAAGGTATACTCGGTGTCTAACAGAGCAAAGACCACATTCTAACATTTGCGAGGAGGGGCCATTTAGCAGTCAACTGTCTCAAATACGTGTTAACTATAGGTAGAAATGCCAGCAGATGACTTTTAAGGGGATCAATTATGTTGAAAAATCCAGTCCGCAATATCTGACAACTTCAGCAGTCCAGATTCTGGCTAAATGTTGGACGAAAAAGAAGGAATAGTTGGTTAATTTGATACTTATAATTCCTTGCAGGAATTCAGTTTAGCCAATCCCGGAGAAGTTTGTTTCGGATTTTCATTTGATGGCCATTTCAGATAGGGATCTCCTTTGACCTTTCCTGAGAAGTTCAGGGGAATAGAGACTTCTCCTCTTCTTAGACTTCCTGGGTTCAGCAATAGAAGATTCTCCAACTGAACAGTCTCAACAGTGGACAACATATCGTAAGGATTCGGGAAAACTAGTTTGGTTGCAGTGGCCTCCTTGAGCGGGGCATGCGAACAATAAAGAGTTTGTCCACAATAAAGACAGTTTCCATTATCTTAATTGCATGTTACTCTCCGCATTTACCACATTTCTTCTTATTGCCACGGTGGGTGACCGTATGTCCCAACTGCTGGCATTTGATGTTATTCATCACCAGCGGTACAAACAAGCGTACGGGTAGACGCACCTTGTCCACGAGCACATAGCTCTGCAGAGCAGACCCAGTGAAAACCACGCAGTACGAGTCTGGTCGGGTGTAAGTTTTTACCCTTGTCGAGCGAAACTGAATGCAGTTACTTGCAATCCGGTTTCTTCACCGGTTAAAAACTGGAGTCCTTGAAACGGCCTGTTCTAACCTTCAGTATGAAAAGATCACAAACAGCAATCTCGTTTGTTAGCTTGAGGCTGGACACCAAAACACGCAGTTTATTTAGGCAGATTCATAATCAACACAAACTATCATACCATTCGTAGTTCTACGTTAAGTCTGCTTGCGAACACTTTGGCAACGAGTTTTTTAAATTTTAATAGTAAAGTTGTTTGATAAATTGTTTTGAAATTGGAATGGAACTCTAAATAGCCAAGTGTTTAGTAGTAATGATTTTTGCTGATCAGAACTTGACAAAGCCATTCGCAAAAATGGCTTATTGCTACGAAAAATCTCCTTCAGTGCTGTTTGTTGATTCGAAGTGATTTTTTCTTCATTTCTAATGTGGTCACCTCATTTGGACGTTCGCTACGAGGTTCTTCTGCACAGCTTTTATGTTATCGTGTTAACAGAAGCAAAGTAAATCATATTAGCTCAAGCTAACCAATTTCTCGAAATATTTCTAAATACACCAGTGAACCAAACTAGCCTAAATTTTCAAACCCATCTCTCTAATTTGTACGATAAAACGAATACCCAAATCTTCTCTTAACATCAACAGCATGACTGAAAGTATCGACATCTGTCTTAGTTAACGAGAGCATTCCATTAAGACACTGACTCGCTGTCATCTCTACACCCATAGAATATGCTTTCATTTCGACGCTAATGAACCCCATTCCTGACCTCGAGAGATTCAGGGCAAAGCTGCCGCTGCCGCAGTCGACAGCGAAATTTTCTCTAATTGAATTTAGCCATAAACGGCCACTTTTGAAGTCGCTCTGGGTAGCGCCAAATTTCGCTCATTTCTAGCACCAGAACACAACTCGTTAATCATCATTAAACACTCGACAACAACGACAACAACAACACCGCAGCAAAACAGGCCCCAACGCCATGATATGTGGAACCAATTGTCGACATCGAAACCGCCGTCGCTGCTCTGGTGAGGTGGCTTGACTGCAGTGCAACAGGCGCCTTCGAGCTGCCGACGCAAATGACGACGGTTCGTGAGTGAGGTTTCATTTTCACTCTCCCAGCGGCACGGTAAGTGCGCTAAATCGTATTATTTACGTTTCACGCTATAGGTTCAGGAGATGTTTGTAAAATTCGGGCTGATATTCATACACACACACGTCACGGAAACGATCCGTCGACGGTTTCTACTTTGGTTTGCCCCGTATTGAACGGTGCTGCTACCAAGGTCACCATCATCGGAGGGGCGGAAAAGTGATTTATCCTCGGATGAATGATTTTATTTGAGGCCACTTCCGAACGACGCAGTGATAATAAAGCAGCAGCGTCAACAGGTACCTAGGCTTCCAGCACCGACAATGACAAAGACATTCTTAACTGTTTTTACTACTCCCTGGTATGCCTCTTCCTGACTCGCGGCAGAATGTACGGAAATTAAGTTATTTTTTCGCGCGCGCTTTCCATACTGCGCTAATGATGATTATAAAATTTTACCACCGTCATCATCGCCGTCGTCTTCACAGGCTGTAACAATGCGATCGAGAGCACCAAACACCGCCCAAACGGCAGCCATTCGAAAGCTCTATTTAGCTGCCTCAAATACTGGGCCCGGAAGGTAGCCCCCGAAAGGAGAAAGACGTGCCCGAGTTTACCGCGTAAAAGAATGAGAAACTAGAGTAATTGTAAGGCTACATATAATATAATCAACAGTCGCTGTGAAGAAAACGTTCAAAGATCTTCGATATCATCTCTCATCGCACAGTGCGCAGTGGATAATAATGGAAACTCATCGGGTAGCTGGTGCGGGTAGGGAGGACGGGAGAGGACTCGGGGGCATCTGGCCGATCGCAATCCGGACCATGAGCCGGGAGCAGCACAAACAAAAACAGAGTTAATAGAATAGCTTTGCGGGCTCTGACAGGCAGGAACGGCGGTGCTGCCGAGCCGAAGAAAAGATTTGCTCTTTCTCTGTTCGGGGATCTCTTGAAATCAAAACACGGAGCTTCAGCTTGGCTTCGCGAACCAATTGTTCCAGTGCTACCAGATGTGACGAATTTGGTCGGTGGTCGAACTCGAAAACAAGCTGAGTCAGTAACTGTTGCATTTCTGGGCCGATCCGGCAACACCGGCAACCAGCAGAGGAGAACAATCGGAACGTCTTAGCCGCCTGCTGCTGCCGGTTGGCATTCTACAACGACGTCGGAGGAAAAAGGGTAGTACCAATAAAAACTTAATAACCACTCGTGAGCAGAGCATACAACGTAAGGAAAAAAATCGACAACGAAGAAAGCAATCGCGGTTTTCAAGCTGCCTGGACCCTCATCTTCTTGGTCGCTGCCGGGGCTGTCCGTCTTTATAATGATTCATGAGAGCCACAGATATTTGCGTTTCCTACTGACGACGGTTAGCAGGGAACCGAACGCCGGGAACAAGCGTAGGGAAAAAAATAATTACCTCAAAAAAAAAGCTTGGGTTTTTTTTTCGAAAGGAACCACATATCCCTCACCCCCTCCCGGGGGTCGATCCGGATGAGGTCACTTTGTCATGTTGCTAACCTTGAGACCGCGTGTGCCCTTCGTCGGGTGGACAAGGGAAGAAAGAGAAAGAGAGACAACACAGGGGTAGAGCTGCTATTCAGACCAAGCCGCCGAGCTGCTTTTTGTTCGGCTGCTCTGCATTTTGATCTTGAAAGATGATTGATTATAGCGCAGCGGAGAAGTGCCCTCTGTGGGACGATGCTGCGATTCGCTGCGTTTTTTCCGGCGTAGCTGAATGGATACTATAGATGTGACGAACCTATTCAGGTGGAGAAATGACATTTTCCTTTTGACAGAGAGAGATTGCGTAGGGGAGAGAGAGTGAGATACAATCTGTATGTCACCTGATGAATTTGAACTTTCATTGAGGGGAGTTTGATTATGTTAATTTCTTTGCTAAACTGAAAGCAGTTCGAAGACATTCTAATGATATAGCTGTCTCTGTCCGTCACCTCCAAAAATGTTGGTATCAATATTTTAGTACAGCAATTACAAAATTACTTGGATTTTATTGAGGAATACAGGTATTCCTAGTTATAACATAACCCTCTAGTGCAAAATAAGTCTTCGGTCAAACTTCTAAAAAGCATCAATAAATACATAAAAAATGTTTATGAAGATTCATAGTGATTAAACCGTAGGCCGTCTGAAAAATAACTTGGGCACTACAGGGATACCCTGCCTTAAAATGTAACCACTTTATAGCGTAAGTCGATAGAACGTAAAATTATACTTCATATAAAGCAATTTCAAAATTTTCAAACTCAAATGAACTTTAAATGTACTACGGAGCATCTAAAAATGCCTGAATGATCAAAAAAATTTCAAGCTCATTGAAAACAAAAATCAGGTAACAAGTAAAACATGTTATTCTTGTTTCAAATATGTTCGTTGTTTATGTCACTTTATGGTATAATCTTTATTCTAACAAGTGAAGCGTTAATTTGATCAAGCAAAATAAATAATGAAAACCACGGTACTCTAAAATTGTGAATCATGTTCAAAACAATGACGTGACTACATTATGAAAAAAAAAAATAAAAAAAGTGAAATGATTTCGACTGTGACTTTTCAGAGAAAAATAAATAAATTGTAGTTCAATGATCACGGAAACAAAATAAAAGAAGTATTTGTATTTTGATCATAGCTTTAGTGTCTTTTGTAAGAAAATAAACACAAATTTTTCTATAAAAAGTAATAGTTACTCAATTACAAAAACTATTTCCATATTATTTTTAAAACGTTCGGGGGACAATCGTAAGAAAAAAGTCCTATTTTATTTGTGACTCTTGTGCGGATTGGGTACCTCCGTGAAGTTAGATTGACAGTGAAGTGAAATTGAGAATAGAATAAGTGAAATGAGAATGTTTCCCAGCTCACAAATTTCGAAGTCCCAGAAAGTCAATTTTTCCGTTTTTTGATAATACCAGATCTTGACGTTTCCTGCATTTCTATGACATTTGGCATCGAAAATTTTTGTTTTTACGGTATCGAAAATTTTATGAGCTAGTGCATTTTCCCATCGGTCAAAACGTTGAAACTTTGGCCGCTTTGAGGCACGGATTGAATTCTGATTCGTTTCGTTACTGAAAAATAAATCCAATCATCACAAATCAATCTATTTTCAAGATTTATGCCATCTTCGTGGAATCATTTCACCGTTCAAAATGGTCGCGAAATAATTTCACGCGAAACGTCGCTTATTCTGTTGTCAATTCAGTGATATGACCCTCACAATAACCCAGATTTCACGGCAGATGTCACTTTGCATCGTTTTGCTCACTTACGTAAGTCTCGAAATAGGACTTAATTCACTTCACCTTGATTTCATCGTGAAGTGACTTCCGTAATAAGGAAGATTATGCACAGTCTAAACTGGGAAAAATTTCGGGGAAGGAAACTGGCAACAAGGCCGATTGTTTGTGCGCGTTTTTATCTCCGCGTAATTTTTTCATTACAAGTGTGTTTTGCTCGAAAATAAATGGTGAATCAGCTAAAATTACTAGTGTTGGTGTTCCAAATAACAGAACTATCGGAATATGCAACCTTAGGAGGATTTCGTGCGAGATAAGTCATATTATTTATTAAGATTTTTTTTCTGTTTGAGTTGTTTGCGTTGGCATATGCTCAACTGCAATTGTTTTTTGACATGTAGGCGGCGTTGTTTTTTTATCTGCTTTGACCATCGACGTGTAGAGATAGACTCATACAGATCTGTTTCGTAAATATTTTTGGTTGAGGGTAGAGGAAAAATAAACTAATTATTTACTAAAATGTTTGTAAATGAACAGAGGATGTCGCGTTCATACGAATGTGTCACTTAGCACATATTTTTGGAGTCTCGGGTTTTATGTTTTAGAGAACATTGAACCACAGACTAACAGACGTAACACTGGAACCTAGCTCCATCGCCACAAAAAAACGTTCATTTCAAATTTTCATTCAAATAACAGTCATCGCGCGAAAACGTCGTCTGGGGCGCTGTCATGCAATATCATGCATATTTTGTAGTTCCCCATTTGACACATGCAGTAACGCTGGCGCTGATGTCGAAATACATGACGCAACGCGAACACGACAGCAGATGGTGCTAGTGTTACTAACGTAAAGTACTGGAATCATCCAAACGATGATTTTATTGAAAATTTGTTCGACGTGTCATGTCTGTTAGTCTGTGATTGAACTTTGTTCGCGTAGGTCTTATTTGACAATGTTTCATTAAGAGGTGAAGCCCCTTAAGGCTGACTGACTAAAGATTGATTTTCATTCATTGACTTTCATTAGTAAAGTTACGTTAAACGGGTGGATAAAAATAAGCGTATAACTAAATTATTAAGAGTCAAAACTCTATGTATTCATTAACCCATAACCACAAAACATAAAACAGTTAAATTGCTATTTAAATAATCTAAAAATTCAACTGATAAAATACAAATTAAACTAAAAAGTCGTTAAATCACAGTAGCTTCAGCTTTTCGTAACTCTCAAAATTCATACCTATAATATAATCAATTATCGACCCGCAACATCTAACAGGTGTATCCCAGGGTCTCCCTTTCCTACTAAAATTTCCTAAAAACTAAAATTTTTTCTCACTAAACATTTATGACAATTAACGTAACGTAACGTAACAATTCTATGGAGACATCTGAACAATTCTATGGAGACATCTGAACATTTAATTAGATCCCAAATTACATGTTGCTGCTCACAAACGAAGGTAATTTGTTCTCGTAAACAGAGTATTGTTACTGACACCACCTACGAAGTTGTGCAGCTGTTTATGCTATGCTATGCTATGCTAGTCTAAACTGGGAAAAATTTCGTTCAAAATAAACTGTACTTTGCGCAAAGTTCTAAAATCTAGGTTTGTTTATATAAAAATGATTCCCAAAATAATAATACACTCTTTTACTGCTTATAATCGCATGTTTGTAACATTTGCAAAATTGACCATTGTTCCTAATATATTCTTGCAAATAGACGCTCTAGCTAAACTTAGTATCATGAAGAAAGCACTACTTTACACTATGTATACATTGAATATTATTCTCGAAGTCGAATTGGTTGAAATTTTTGCAATGATACATTTATGCCGTTGCTTTCAAGCTATTTTTGGAATATATCACAGGGAAAATGAAGTTTTTCATGTATTCAATAAGCATGAGCTGAACATCAGAAACGGATCACTGGTGGTTGGTTACCGGACCAGCATAACTTTCGAGTTCCAAAGAATGCAGATGTGGATTTGGATGCAAACTTTTTTGACAAAAAGGCTGAAAAAGTTAAGTAGTGTGACAATTATGCGGTTATTTACGCTACGTGACAAAACAACTGGGTATTTTTTACGACTTTTTTCAAACAAACATAAGCATATTTTTCCTGATGTGAAAAGTACATACTATTCTAAGCATTTCCCAATAAAAAGCACGAAATCCATAAAATGTCGAATGTTACAATTATGCGATCACAGGCAGTTTAGCAGTCATAGAAAAACTGGAGTATTAGCAGATACCCTCAGCATTCTTAGGGCAGTGAAAAAAGATAGGAGGTTGAACCTAAGACTCGACCGCATAATTGACGTAGAATACGCACACTTCCCGACAAACAATTTTGCTGTTATAAAAACTTGTGAAGCAACTATTTGACGAGTTTCGGCTGAAATACAGCTCAATACTCTATTATATACAACACACTTGTTTGTTGGGTTGGTATTAACAAATGCTTTGTTTAGGGTGTTTCGTTAACGAGTCATAAAGTCTATTTTTATTTTTTCAAATCAAGTCACTCTTTAATAAATAGCACACATGGATTTTTGATTTGTGCAACTCAAGGTTGTTGAATAACGCAACTGATGTAAATTTTTCAACAGCCCAATTTGCGAACAAATATCACGAAAAAACGCTTTTATATTATTAAGGGGCCGTTCAAAAATTACGTAAGCATATTTTTCCATTTTTTCAAACCCCCCTCTCTCCCTTGTAAGACATCGTAATATTTTTTGATACCTCCCTCCCCCTAGTAAGATCTTACTGCCAGCATATATAGGTTTTTATTTTAGTTTTATCATTAAGAAGCAAGCACAGTACTTCGTTTCCTCTTCTGTTCTTTATTCGAGTAATTCCGTAATTTCCTTTTCATGTATTTTATCGTCCACGCTTTCATGAACATGGTTATTTGCAAACATCTTTGTGAATACTCTCCATAACCTTGTCGACTCAATTCTCAGTTTAAAGTTATTAAGCATAAGGTAGGAGCTACAAAGTATTAGCCAACCGATTGACCTTAGAAAATTTGAACTTTTGCTACGTTGACTTGAGGTGCGTCTAAACGAATGCATCAGCTTATTTTTAATTTTTCGCATTTTTTATTCTATCAAGTGCGTTTTTTTTGGAGAAATGATGCTGTACGTTTAAGTTTATGATAACTAATAAAAATAAGTGATGACATTCAAAATCCAATTTGTTTTGAAAGAAAAACCTATGAAAAACATGGTGCGTCTATACGAATGCATGTTGTCAATGTTTCTTTGCAGCACAAATCGAAATTTTTTAATTAAGTTAGTAAAAATAGGCCTGATAAACGGTTGGATTATGCGTATGATCCACGCGGTGCCAGCTGGGATACGAGCAACCAAGGGAAGATCAGGTAACCAACACCGGTGGAAACTTGGTCGCATGCTGATAGGGAAGGAGGGCACTTTTGAGTTTATGAGCGTCTGTCCTCCATGTCAGGAGCAGCTCAAAACAGCGTCTGTACTCCTGGTTAGGGGCGGTCGATTACCGTCCTCGTGCCAACGTGGGACTCTAAATAGTGGTGTGCACGATAGCCCTCCGGTGAGACAGGAGGTTGGTGTTCAGGCCACCACCGTAAAAAACTCACAGAAAATAAACAAGGAACAAGGAAATTCGGACTGGAACAATCGGCACAGACCCACGTGACGAAAACGGATGTACGATTGGAAACTCGGGACGTCGACTGCCTATCTCTCAAATCCGAGGGAGCACACAAGTAATCTCCGAAGTATTGAAATCCCGCAGGTTCGACGCATTGCAAGAGGTGTGCTGTAAGGGCTCAATGGTAAGTACGTTTCGGGATGGTCATGCAACCTACCCGAACTAAGGCAACACACATAAGCTGGGGACAGCTTTTATAGTGATGGGCGAGATGCGGAATGTGCAGGTTGAGAATCAAGGGCCGGTTCTTCTACATCAGCACCATTAAACCTGCACAGCCCTCACCTCGAAAGTTCGGAAGACGACAAGGATGAATTCTACGCGCAGTTGGAACGTGAGTACGACCACTACCCAAAACATCGTCATCGTCACCGAGGATTTCAACGCTCAGGTCGGCCAGGAGAAAGAATAAAAACCGGTGATTGGAAGGTTCAGCGCGCACCAGCTGACCAACCAAATGGGCCTGAGACTTTGCCGTCTCCAAGAACATGACCGTGCTTATAACCTGCTTCCAGTACAACATCCTACACAAATACACCTGGAGGTCACCAAATCAGACAGAAACACAGATTGACGTAACATCCTGTAGAAGTGCTAAGCGCTAACGTCGACCTGGACCACTACCTGATAATGGTTAAGATACGCCCAAAACTCATCGTTGTTAACAACATTCGGTACCGATGCCCGCCCTGTTTAGATTTCGCGTGACTGAAGCAGCCTAACGTCGCCAAAAACTACGCGCATTCGCTCGAAGTTGCGCTGCCGGAATAGGATCAGTTGGAGGAAGCTCCTCTCGAAGACTGTTGGAACACTATCAAAACAGTCATCAGTCCCGAAGAGCCATATGTATGAATCACTGCAGCACACCTTCTACGCGTGTCAATGGAGCTGGTGGAGCAACTAAACAAGGTTTGCGTTTTCGAGGCCAGGGCGGACAAGAGCACAATGCAGTGATTCTAGGCAATACAATACGTCTTTAAAGTCGCGTCCGATTTTTGATATGAATCCTAGCAGGCGGGTAGCTTTCAAAATATCTATCGCGCGTTGACGATCAAAAGTCAGTTTAGGAACGAGAGTCACACCAAGATCCTTCACGAATTTAACACCATTCAGTGTTTGACCATCTATTTGGTGGCTGAATAATATAATAAGATCGCCTGTTTTAGGCTATGAAATGTCATTACTGCGCATTTAGCAATACTGATTGTCAAACAATTTAATTTACACCAAATTTTCAACGCATTTAACATATCCTGTAGACGTCGACAATCTTCGATAGAACAAATTGTCAAAAATGTTTCGAGATCTTCAACTTAAAACAGCCTACAGTCAACTCCAAATGCAGCAGCAGCGTCATTGAAAAATAGAATAAACAACACTGTTCCCAAAATATTGCCTTGAGGGGTTTAGCATCACCTATTAGGGCAGATTTATATAACTCTATCTTTTGATTCCGGAAACCTAGAGAGTTGTGGTCTTCAGCAAAGTTGCTCAGGAGGGCAAGGGCTTGTAATTGGCGGACAGTATAGTGCGGAATCCAGTCGCAACGCAGCGCTAGTGTGCGTGTAGTTTTGAGTGTTTCGAACCTTATATAGCTCAATAATCTCACTATTTAGAGAGTTGCGATCTTCAGAAAAGTTGTTCAGAAGGTTAAGAGTTACTGGTTGGCTAATAGTTTAGTTCAGAATTTTTCTTCAATGTGCTGCTAGTGTGCATAAAGTTTTTAGTGTTTTCAACTTACTTTATCTTGAACCACGTATTACTTCGTATTATTTTCCGTTGCAAGCTAAAGACCGAACATGCAATACATGGCGCGTTCGACAAAGCGCGTGTAAGTCATCCAACGAGTAGACACTTGAAATGTAAACACGAAGTCAAAAACACTCGCCCTGGTGGTTGCCGAAGTTGTCGAAGTTGTGTTTCAATTAAAGCACTGGGCGTTTTTTAATTGTATTGACACTGAATTGTAATAAAAATAGCCTCGATGGAATAGTTTGGAACACACATGCGGCGTTATAGACCATTCTACGCCACGTTGGTCTACCGAAAGGTTCACCCAGATGGTCGACCTCCTATCCATGAAGCTAACGGGCCTAACGCCGTTGGTGGTGGCGGGCGACTTCAACGCTTGGGCTGTTGAGTGGGGAAGTCGCTCTACGAACCAGAAGGGCCAGATCCTAGGAATGAAAAGCCACCGGTTTATTGGTGGACGGACGCGATAGCCGACCTTCGCAGTGCGTGCCTCCGTGCAAGACGGAGGATGCAGCATGCGTGAAACGAAGAAGAGAGGACAGAGCGCCGCGCAGCATTCAGTTCGGCAAGATCGATGCTAAAGAGTGCGCAAGAGGGCCTGCTTCGATAGGCTATGTGCGAGTGCCAATACAAATCCGTGGGGTGACGCCTACAGGATCGTAATGGCCAAGACTAAAGGCGCGCTGGCGCCTGCAGAGCGATCACCAGAGATGCTGGAGCGTATCATAGAGGGACTCTTTCCGCGCCACGAGCCAAGTCCTTGGCCTCCGGCGGTCGAGTCTCACGTCCGACGTTCCAGTATCTCAGACATAGACCAGGGATGGTCGACCAACCTGACGAGCATCCAATTCGTGAGAGACGATAGCCGTGTTGAGGCAGGGGAGAAGGCAAGGGTTACGAATGAGGAACTCATCGTGATCGCCAAATTCCTAAAGGTGAGCAAGGCACCGGCTGGCGATAAAAACGGCCCCCGGGCTGTTCAGTGCAGTCATGCAGAGGTGCCTGGATGACTGTCTCTTTCCGGACAGGTGGAAGCGGCAGAGACCGGTCTTATTGCCGAAGGCTGGGAAACCGCCAGGGGACCCATCGGCATATAGGCCTATCTGCCTGCTGGACACCGCGGGCAAGGTGCTTGAGAGGATCATCCTCAACAGACTGGTGAGGTACACGGAGGGTGTACACGGTCTGGCAAGCAACCAGTTCGGCTTCCGGAAGGGCAGGTCCACGCTGGATGCAATCTCTCCCGTCATCAAGACGGCGGAGGTAGCAATCCAGCGCAAGAGAAGGGGAATACGCTACTGCGCAATCGTCACGCTCGACGTGAAGAATGCGTTCAATAGTGCCAGTTGGGACTACCTAGCGCTCGCGCTCAGGAGCATCCATGTACCGGTGTCGCTGTACAAGATTCTGGAAAATTATTTCCAGAATCGAGTACTTGTTTACGACACAGAGGAGGGTCAGAAGTGCGTCCCAATTACCGCAGGAGTTCCGCAAGGTTCTATCCTGGGCCCGGTGTTGTGGAATGTCATGTATGACGGAGTGTTGAAACTCAAGTTCCCTGTAGGGATCGGCTTTGCAGACGACATAACGCTGGAGGTTTACGGCGAGTCTATCGAGGAGGTCGAGTTGACGGCCGTGCACTGTATACGCAAGGTCGAGGACTGGATGCGCTCCAGGAAACTGGAGCTCGCGCATCATAAGACGGAGGTCACGGTTGTGAACAACCGTAAATCGGAGCAACAAGCGGTGGTCAGAGTCGGAGACTGCACCATCACCTCGAAGCGATCCCTGAAGCTCTTGGGGGTTATGGTGGACGACAAGCTCACGTTCGGGAGTCACGTCGACTATGCCTATAAGAGGGCCTCATCGGCTATTGCAGCACTATCTCGTATGATGTCCAATAGCTCAGCAAGCGAAGTCCAATATGGCAGCAAGCGAAGACTTCTTGCCAGCGTGGTTTCGTGGGTCCGGAGGATGTGCGACGACCCGGACATCTGGAACGCGGTCTGTGCGGCCGCCTCAAAGGCTGTCCTGGAGCTGCAACGTGTGTGGCGGGTCAACCACCAACACGCCAGTGGTAGCTAATTACCAGTCTCCAGGTAGTTAGCTAGGAGGTTATAAGAGTAAAGAGGGTGCATCACGCACAAAAGCCACTCCCCGACGTAATACTTAACCGTCGTTCCGGGAAGACCAGGGCTGGAGACTGGAGGGGTTTTGTGGGTCAGGGCCTGGGCGAGTGTTACTACCCCAGCATCTCTCCCCTAGTCTCATCCCCACACCCTGAGTTCTCTTCCCAGGTGTCTGTTTGCAGATTTCTCCGCCACCTTAAATAAAAGACCATTCTACGAGACGTTTTTGAACTCAATTTATGAATGAAATTTTGACAGAGAGCTCTGAACCGCTGACATAACGCTCGAAAAAGCAGCAGCTTGGCAAATTTGACAGGTAATTAATTTTGTTTCTAGATGCCTCTGTGAAGGCGGATTTTCAACTCTTTCGCGTACTAGGACTAAAACGTGAAACAAATTAGATTTGCAGAACGATATGAGACTGAAACACGCAGCCTCTTATAGCAAAACTTGTATCTGAAATTCTTTTAGGGGGCTGCGGAGCCTTGTGTTTAGCAAAAGGGGCTGCGGAGCCAAAAAGGTCGGGAACCACTGGTCTATACTTTTTAAACGAGCACTCAGTGGTGCCGTTTTCGGCAAAAATTACCGAGACTCGGCAATAAATTTTAAGTGTGTGCTAGCATTAGCCGAAGACCGCAACTTTCTGGGTAGTAAAAATCGCGCGATGAGTTGAAGTCAAAATACGAAGAACTGCATGCACACTAGCGCCGTATATCGTACTAAACCCATGCCATGCAGAAGCCTTTAGCTGTCTTAACAAGTTTGCTAAACACTGCACTGAAAGGCTGGGTCTCATCGCTAGGTGGATTATTTTGGGTTTTTTTCAAAACACTGCCCTAAATAATCTGTCAAAGCATCAAAATACAAACAACCGAGGGATCTCCCGAAGGAAACCTATCGAAAACAAATTGGCAGTGGTGGGCACCGCTAACCGAAAATTTAGCGACGCTAATCGCTAAGTCGCTAACCGGAAAATTTAGCTCGATAATCGCTAAACGCTAAACGCTAAACCCACATTAGCGGAACTTTCGCTAATCGCTAATCGCTAACTTTTTAATTTGTAAATAGTCATATCGCTATATTTATTGCTTGTGTTTTGTAAGATTTGGACCACTTTGATCTGTTTTGGTTAAACAAACGAAAACAATTACTTACAAGAATAACAAAAGTTATTTAGCTTGCATTGAAAATAGATACTTCTTGGAATGTTTTCATAAAAATTCAATTATTATCTGAATCGAAAAAGTAGAACCAAAGTTGTCATAATTTCAAGCGCATTGCAATTTATCAAAGTTCTTGGTGTGGCGAAAATTCAATCTAGACCTTGTGCTTGTTCTTCAAAATGCTCCTGTGGCTTGTACGATAGCCGGAACTCCATTCCACATTGGTCGGAAAAGGCAATTTGACGAACTTAATTCATTTGTGCTTAAACGGTTGATGTTAGCCAAAGACAATGTTCAAAAGAATTGTTCACAAAAATATAACGGAAATCTTGATAAGATTTTTTTTATCATGGCCTACTATCATAAAAATAAAAAATCTAACTTTTGATACAGCGAAGATACATGAATAGTTTCTTTAGCAAAGTTGTAGAACTTTACAAATTTTGAAACTTTGCAGAAGATATCAAATTTCTATAACGTCTATTTACTGAAATACAAAGCATTTTCACTAGTAACCCCCCCAAATTTAGTTTTTCTAGCATAACTTTTTAAAAATTGCTTTTTCAAGAACATAATGTTCTAGACAAATATGACCAACATAAAAACACAGGTTTCTTTCGAAAACAGCATGTTGCTACAATCGTTCTATTTTTTTTTATTCTCGCTTATTTTCCGTCGGTCTTGTTCCGCCACTGTTGTGGCCAATCACCGACGCCCAGGGAGGCGACTCCACACCCAGGACCCTAACTCACGACCCGTTTATTAACGGACCGGCGCCAACGGCTTTACTTCCTCATGCGATGGAAGGCGTGATCCCAGAGATTTTTTGCCTCAGAAAATCTCCCGGTGTCGGCTAGGATTGAATCTAGACCAGTTTGGTTGGTTGTGAGTGGATCACGCCACCTCACAACCATCGACACCTATGTCGGCGGTGGGATTCGAACCCAGGCGTCGAGCGTGGTTGGCGGAGACGTTACCAACCACACTAGGCCCCCGCTCTCTACAATCGTTCTATACTGAGTTAGAGCGTTTTTTCGTGAAATTATAGCCCAGATTTAAATGCGTATAGGGGAGAAAGAGGCGAACCGGTTCACATCATCAAATATTTTTTTAGAGCTTAGACCTTGTACTATAAGCTAGTTAAACTTTGATACCTAACAATTCATAAATGAATGAGTAGAGGGGTGTTTTAAGAATGTATGTTTTTGGGGTTTTCTATACAAAAATGCACAAACTCCCTATATAATGAACGATGATTTGTGAATTTATGAAACAGATAACTCGCAATACTTTCAAAATTAGTGAGAACACTTCTTAGGTTTATTTAGTTGTTGATAGGTGCATCCAATATCCGCGGGATCGAAGTGCCGCTGTCTTCCTTTTGATTGGAATGGTGCTCTCGCGCCCACTAGCCAAATTTCAACAGGAAAATACAGTCTTAATCCACTGACCATTCCAGTTATGTATTACAACATATGGACTGTAGCTGGTAAGTAACCAAGGATATATGGAAACCAGCAAATGATCTGCATGCAATTCAACGTTGCGCTACAATACTACAGATTATTTTATCTGGCCCGGAAATTATCGCATCAAAATTCAAACACTATTGTTGGAAACTGCTCGTTTGTTGATGTCCATATATCCTTGGCTTTACTTGCCATGAAGTATTATTTCACGGTGCGGACATTATTAACTATTTCAATATTCCATCAGGCCAATTATCTGAAGAAGCGCAAAAGTCTAAAAGACTGATTTTTAAAGCATTGCGAGTTATCTGTTTCATAAATTCACAAATCATCGTTCATTAATCAGGCAGTTAGTGCATTTTTGTATAGAAAACCCCAAAAACATACATACCTAAAACATCACTCTACTCATTCATTTATGAATTGTCAAGTTTCAAAGTATAACTAGCTTATAGTACAAGGTACAAGCTTTAAAAAGAGTATTTGATGATGTGCACCGGTTTGCCTCTTTCTCCCCTATACGCATTAAATCTGGGAAATAATTTAATGAAAAAACGCTCTAACTCAGTATAAAACGATTGTAGCAACATGCTGTTTTCAAAATAAACCTGTGTTTTTATGTTGGTCATATTTGTCTAGAACATTATGTTCTTGAAAAAACAATATTTAAAAAGTTATGCTAGAAAAACTAAATTTGAGGGGGTTGACAGCGAAAATACTTTGTATTTCAGTAAATAGACGTCATAGAAATTTGATATCTTCCGCAAAGTTTCAAAATTTGTAAAGTTCTACAACTTTGCTAAGGAATCTATTCATGTATATTCGCTGTATCAAAAGTTAGATTTTTGATTTTTATGATAGTAGGCCATGATAAAAAAATTTTCTCATCAACATTTCCGTTATATTTTTGTGACCAATTCTTTTGAACATTGTCTTTGGCTAACATCAACCGTTTAAGCACAAATGAATTAAGTTCGTCAAATTGCCTTTTCCGACCACTGTGCATTCTAGGGTAAAAAAAACTGACAAAAGTAACTTTCGCAGTTAAGTATGTTCATCTTTCGAAGCAATTTACGTACGCCATCAGCAATTCACAGTTTTTCGAAATATTTCTACTGTCGCTTTTCTACAAAATTTAGCGAATTAGCGATTAGCGTTTCGAAGGCCAAAATTTTAGCGACGCTAACAGTTTCGCTAACCAGCTCAAAAATTAGCGAAATCGCTAAATCGCTAACTGAAATTTAGCGTCGCTAATTAGCGAATTAGCGAATTAGCGGAATGGTGCCCACCACTGCAAATTGGTTTTTGAGGTGGTCACTTCTTGTCACTGTTTTTAATGTAAATTGAATTGTTTTTTTCTCTTTTCTTTTTTCCAAATACAACTCTCTTTTGCAGTTTCCCACAAGTGAGAATTCATTATTACCTTTCAAGTATTCCATTTATTTATGTTCAATGTATTTTTATAACATTTCTTCAATTGCATTTGGAATAACAAACATAAAACCTTCGTAAATTTCAAAATAAGCTTTATTAGAAAAGATACTGGTAAAATTTCAGAATGGCATTTTGCGCAACATCACATGGTGAAGGTCAATGTGATAGTCATAAAAACGACAGCATACATAAATGGGTTAAGATAGACAGCATGACCACCTCTCCGGAAATAAAACAACAATTCGAACAAGATTGGGAATTTACTTTTGCAGTCGAAGAAGTGCTGAGATTCCTAAAACCGAATCATATTTCTTTTCCATGGTAGAAACGAAACATAGGTCTTAAAAAACTGCACAATTAAATTACCTTATAAAATGCTGTATACAATAAACTGTTTATCTTTCCACGAACAATACTAATGCTCCAAAATATCATTTGCTGGAGTTATTTTATTTTCATGCTTATTGTTATCCGTGTAATTTCATCATTGTGGTTAGAAGATGAAGCCAATTTCGGTTCAGCATTCCACGAATCGAAGGTGGATTTCTGGCTAAATGGGAACATACATACCCTTTTTCTGTTGTTGTTGCTGTCTCCATGTTGTGTCCCCGTAGCCTCAAATAAAGGCCCGGGTAGCTCACAGTCGAGGTCCATTGTCTGGTATCTTCGTCAAACTGACAAAAGAACACGACAACGACGACGACGATGCCGCGGCGAAACCGAACGAACGACACCCGTATTCTGTTCATGCTCGAAGCTTAGAAACACTGTAAACTGAAGGAGTGCGGCGACAAGGATAGCGATGAACAAGCTTATATCATTAAATTTATACATCGACTTAATTAAATTAAACATAAAGGGTGATCGTTATCATCAATAAAACGATAAAAGCTCGTAGAGTCGAAGTTTGGATTTTGACGCAGCGACAGCCGGGCTGCTTCAAGGTGGGTTGGATCTTACGCGGAGGTCTGTCTAGCTGAAAGGGGAATGATGCTAAAATAAAAAACTAAAACAAAAGCATGTCAGATCCATTAAGCTGTTGATGATGGTTTCAAACGTTTGATGCTAGAACGTGCTCAAGTATTGCTTTTTGTGCTTAGACAAAGTCTAGCTGGCGCGATAAGTTTCTTTTTTTTGCGCTAGTTGAGAACCACCTAAAAAACGAATGGGCTCAGGACGTTTGAAGGTTTGTAATGAATTTTTAGGTAACATTTTTTTTCCTACTGCAGTCATATGGGAGCCAGAGGACAATATAAATATTTATAATTGAACCGAATATATTACGGAAAAAAGTCCAAAACTTTAATAACAAACAAAGCTTGTTATTGCGATAATTTTTTTGCGGAGAAATAGAGAATCTTATACTGCCATTTTAATTATGATAATATTTAGATCAAATTTAATTTAGCGAAATTGGCTTCTCACTTTAGAGAATATTCAAAAGAAATCAGTGTCGTAACTATGGCTTCGAAGATCTAATTTGGATCAATAGTCTGCCTACAAATTTGAGTGATAATTGATAATTGTTGGTGGCCAAAAATACGATTGATAAATGTTGTTGGCCCAACTTTTGAACACTTTATATGAAAGCCTCAAATGTTTCCTGAATATTGAAGTGCTGTTTGAAGATGTGCTAGGATGAAAATATTTGAATTTCACTTTCTAAAAACTTGCTGTCCCCTTAGCGTTTAACCCTCTAGTGCCCAAGTTATTTTTCAGACGGACCTCGGTAAAATCACTATGAATCTTTATCAACATTTTTTAAGTATTCATTGAAGCCTTTTAGAGGTTCAACTGAAGCCTGTCTAAAGGCGGTACTGGGTACTAGAGGGTTAATCAAAGTGTTACAAAAAATCACCTTTCTAATACCTCGTGTCAATAGTGATCTGATTTTAGTGAGAATGGTTAAAACATTAATTGGGCTGTAATCCCTCAACATCGAACTCCTGTGCACGTCTTTGCTATAATCTTCTTCCTTCTATTTATATAAAACTTATAATTTGTACGTATGAATGTATGTTCTCATATAACCTTTGAATGTCGGAACCGGGCTTTCCTCTAAACTTCTCACACGTGTTTTTTGCTCGAAAGATAAGGTCACAAAAATATTGTGCAGGAAGAGGAAAAAGGAGATCTTGATAAAGAAGTTGAGACTTTTTCGAGTATTATGGTAATTTTTTTAATGAATTCGATGATTTTCAGATACTCGGTCATGTCTGAAGGCCGGAAGTCGATGTCCAGTTACCGAAATTTTCAGATCAAGGACCAGGGCCGTTTATCTGTCAAATTCAACGCAAGCACATTCGAGCAGTTTTCATGTGACTCACAAAATGCTCGAAAATGAAACGAATGTTTTTTTTTATTGTAAGCGACGGTTGAAGGTTGACTTTGTCAGGCTCTGTTCAAGGGTATGTCCAGACACTAAAAATCGAAAACTACTGCCAATTTGTAACATTCTAGAGCACTACAACATAATGCCAAGTTCATCCAGTTAGTATTTATTTTGGGTTATGAAAAAAATGATGATTTTGTGATTTTCGAGTCGTAATTCAGTTGTTTTGGACAAACCGCCAAATTTAGCTATCATGAACAGACTGCTCCTCAGATTTATATTACATTGAATCTAATTAAAGTATTCAAATGAAATCGAGACAGTTATAACAGTCGGTCACCGAAAATCTTGATTAGTTCGTAGATATCAAGTAATTTTCTTGCGCGAAGATTCAATCCTGCTGATGGCAAAACTAAAACTAAGCGTGTATCGAAATTGATTTTCTTCCTGACTGCCCCTCAGAGTCGCCCGCCAAAAGAAAACTCAACAAAGTCGAAAAACAAACAAACCTTTCCACCAACCACATCGCGTTTTCTGGTCTAGCCCTTTTCAAGTTGCCACCGCCCGCCGCACCGGGGCAAATAGAAACATGATTTCAATATTAATTTCATTTGAAATAATAATTTTTATTGGGGCTTCAGCCTGGTTTGGCATGGCTCAGTGGCGGAAGGCTCCGGTGGAAAGTTTTATCAATATCGTGAAGGTATTTGCATTCTGGCGAGTTCGACGTTGCTCTTTTGTAGATTCGCTTGGTCTGTGGGTTGCGAGGTCTGGTGTTTCGTGCGGCACACTCCAGACGTTCTACAGAACGATAGACCGCATTTCGATATTATTTTATTGGGAGTACGATGTTATTGAGAAGCAATAAAAAAAGATGAAATTGAAAAAGTGTGTTTACTTTTATGTTGTTTATGGAAAAGTTAGTTTATAGTACACGGACGCAAACATCGATGGGTCCCTTTTTGGGGCATGTAAAAGCTTTGATATGTTGTAGATCAACACGCCACTCTTGCATGTACGCTCACGGGAAGCCAGCCAAAAATGGTTGCAACGTTTTATGGTGTCAACGAGCTAGAAATAATCTATCAGTCAAGCAAACTACTCAACCGAATGATGAAACACATTTCGGATGGCCCACTGATGCCCGAAGAGTTGAGGAAGCCATCAGAGATCTTGGCGGGTTATGGGAAAACGTTCGAAAAAAAAAACAAGAAACAAAAACTGAAAGACGGACAGCTACACAATCTTTTAATCCCCCATTATGGCGTGACTGACTTTCAACCGAGCCTCATTCAACCGAAAGCTTCAGCTCCTCCGGTTTCTGTGTCCATCCACTCGAAGCAAGTTACACACATATTCTCAGACCGTTTGTCATCCATCCGTGCCGCTGCCGCGTCTCCCCTCATACCGCTCTGGGCAGCGATCGGGATAATCAATTAAATCGCGACATAAGAGACAATTACGACTGACTCCAACCGTTGCCGGCACAGCCACGAGGCGGACCGGAGAGAAGACGGAAGATTGGCCGCTAGCAAGAAGCGCGTTCTTCACGCGGCGGCGGCGGCCAATGCGGTGCTGTCACTTATTGTTCTTCTCCATCTGGACCTTTCCTACGTTCTTTTCGTTATTCTAACCGGTGCGGGCGGCGGCGGCAGCAGCAGCACAGATCGTCAAGATGATCGTCGTTTATAGCCCGTAAGATTCTTTCCGGAGATATTTCGAAAGGGATGTCGATGGTGGGCGCAGGTTCCTGGATGCGCGGTATGTTGTTTGCCAGATGAGAAATTCCCAGAAGCGCTAAGTCTGAGAAATTCCGAAGCACCTTCCGAGAGCGAGATTGTGGCTGTGTGTAAAGAGCAGCGGAGATCGGTTTGGGTGGCTGCGATAACTGCTCTAGTGACTTAGTTTCGGGTGCTTAGTTAATTGCTTCGGCCGGCGGGCACACAGAAGCACAGACAGTTGAGTTAACCTTTTTCGGGGTTATGGCTACGCCTTGTGATTGACCTTTTAACCGCATAAAACTGTCTCCGATCCGAATTGTTCTTAGAATTTCGAGCTTGCTGAGTAGCCAGTAGCATTCAACTCATGCTAGTTTAATTATTTTTCTGTTATCAACTTGGTTTTTTTTACGCGGTTGGTTGGACCACGTTGAAAAAATCCGCGTAATTTGAAAAAATCGCGTTAAAAAAACTCTATTCAATAAAAAGATTCGATTAAAAGTAATAGCACGTTAGTAAATATAAACTTGAAAAATTTTACCATTTTGGTAACAAAACAGACAAAATGAGTTCATAGTGCTTCTTAAACGAAGATTCATTGAAGAACAAGCCAACGACTATTTTATATTGATTTTGCCATGTTTTTAAGATTTCGTTTCTTAATCGGAAGTTAATCGCAACGACCCTGACTCGTAATGTTATACAATTATTAATGTATTTTTGTTCCTTTTTCCTGAATCAACTGAAATTGTCTATTACTTGATAAGAACAGCAAATATATTAAAAATATTCATTATTTAGATTGATAAAACAGAAAATCTTATTGTCATGAACCTCTCAGCCGATACCGCGTAAAAATAATCTTCAAAATCGCATTAAAATAATCCGCGTGAAAAAGACCCCAGTGTACTTTTACGAAGCTCTCGTTCATTTACGTATGTCATCAGTTCCGTGTAAATTCACTATTTATATTGTTGATTGCGGGAGAATTTATCTCGCAAGGTGCATGAAAAACGCCGTAGAAGTGCTCGGGTATAACCAATCATGTTGGTGTCTTCTACAAAAAGTGCGCAAATTCAATTTCCGCACTTTTGGTAGAAGATATTTTCGCGATTGGACGTAACCGCGCACTTCTACAAGCGTTTTTCGCGAGAAAATTTGTCGCAATCAAGAATATTGACACGCATAGTATTAATCGAAAAGAAGCTGTAACAACAATGCTGTAAGATCAACTCCTTTGATGCGGCTTTTCGCAACTTGAATTCGACTGCATTTTCTCTGTCATTGTAAGAAGCACATTGCATGGGCATTAATCTGCAAACACTCAAACAACATCGCGAATTAGCAATGCTATTCTTCATTAATAACATTATTTTAAATCATATAGACTTAGCTTTTATACATTTAGATGAATAACAATTATTTCAACTACACATTACACTTTTTACTCACTTCACTATTCAATTCTATCACTTTTCACTTATCACTTGCATATACGTATTTCAACGCTTACTTAGCGCCTTCATCAGTGCTTATTTAAACTGTGTACAGTTCAAATAAGCACTGACGAAGGCGTTAAGTGAGCGTTGAAATACGTACAGGGGGTAGACAAAATGATTGAGACAGGCAAAATTTTGTCAACTTTCAAAAGGTCAGGACTTTACGAAAAATGAATCAATTTTGACGAAACAGATTTCATTTTATTGGAAAACTTTCCTACTTGTCAAATATTATGTGAGGACTTGATGCGGCCAATGGACACCGGAAATGTTCCGGATTTTAGGAGTGTGTGTCAGAATGTTCATTTTTGCAACGCTTAGAACTTTTTATGACAGCTCACGGTGCTCCCACAGACCGTTATTATAAAAAAAAATGCACCAAAGAATCTGAGTATTCCATTCGACTCGTTATGACGTTCAGAATCTCTGGTCAAAATTTCAAAATCATCGTACGGTACATTTTTGAGTAATGCCCTTTTGAAGGTCGTAAAGTACAAAAAAGTGATATAAAAACGACAAAATACTTATTTTAAAGCACGTATTTCAACCACCATTTTATGAAATAACTAAGATTTATGCCCGTTAATGGTTGAATAACTTTTTTATTTTGAATCATAGTTAGATCAAATGTTCGGCAAAAAAAGTGTATTTCTGTTTGGCTAATAATTTTCTAGAAGGTATAAAAAAAGTAGGAAATCCAGGAAAAAAGTTATATTTAATATTATGAATAAAAATTATTATTTGAGTAAACTTTGCATGTCCCTCTTATACGTTTTCCTGAAATCCATCCATGCCCCAGTCTAGTCCCACTCCCTTCCGTCTACATTCAACAAAAAGACAAGAACACGTTGGACCTCGATTTTGGAATTATCATCTGAACCCCACACGAATTCGTCAGGACCGAGAACCCGAGGCCTTCCGTGATATCGTGGCTCAGTGACACACACCATATGGCTACTTGAACACCAACGAACAAAAACATAGAACCAGTTTTGGCCATGATAGAATAAAATTGATAATTGTGAAGAAGTATCTTGAATTACTCCTATTTCGAAGTTTCCAATTGAAGCCAGGGCCGGCGTTTCATGTGGGTAGTATGGGTAGTAGTACCTACTCGGAAAATATCCATGTGGGTACTTACCCACACGGAACTATCGGCCAAAACCAAAAAAAGTACTGTTGCGAGCGACAGATTTTTTGATGGATATCGTTGAGCGAGAGGTTATAAATCTACAGACTTAGGTACAGTTATACTCAGAGAAAAGGATTATTTTTTTAATTGTTTCATATACGATAGAGTTCTAAATTTCATTTACGATAGAGTTCTTAAGTTTTGTTTTCTCGTAAAAATTTCCCATGCCAAATTTGGGCTCAATCGAACTTTGCGAAGAAGAGCCTCAAAGCGGTCAAAGTTAAAGTTCTTTGATCGATGAAAGAAATGTTCGAGCTGGGAGTGTCTCTTGTGCGTTCTGGTGTAGCTCGAGTCTCCCAACGCAAAAGTTTCCATGTCCCTGAAATTAAATTTTTGTTTTAAAAACAAACTTATATAAAACAATATCAGTTCTAAATAGGGTAATCGCTCCATTATTCATCTCAACAGCTAGCTGCACCTATATTCATCTTTTTTCTCTCATTTGTCCAATTTATCGTCAAATTTCTACAAATGTTTAAAAGTAAATCTGTTTGCTTCTCGATTTTGTCAAGTGGTTGAAAGTTTTACGTTGAAAATATGGTAAAATTTGACGATAAATTGATTGAAAAGGCGTGATGAGATGAATATAGGTACTGAGATGAATATAGGAGCGGTTACCCTATTTCATGCATTTCTAAGAGATTTGCTATTAAAAAAATTGATTTCTGAAACTTCAAGAACTACTCTTGTGCATTTTTAGGTTGGTCAAATATGTAAGGCTTTCACGACTCACATAGGAGTATTTCAGTCGAAAACCTGGCCAAAATACGAAAAAAAAATTCAAGTGTTCCTCGTTCTATTAATCCTTTTTGCATTTTCTGATACTTACTACATTGTATGCAGGCCAGCTTGTAACTATCTGAGTTGTTTACTAACGACAGTTACTATCATAAGCTTGGTATTAGCTAAAACCAATGAATAAGTCACAAATTGTTCTGCGAAAAATATAAACTTCCACTCATGTTATTAGAACTTCAAAGTGATTCTTGAACGTAAATTCAATATGGGTGGTAGAAACAAAAGTATGATAAGTCAATTTATGTCGGTAATGTGTTGTATAGGTTGAAAAAACTTCTTCAAAACAAGGTCTTGCCATAAACGTGTCTTTCAGTTTCTTTTGATTAACAACTTTTTTACAAAAAAGGATTTTTGTTTGGGTTCCCAGCAAGTCCCAGCAAAAATTCACCCACCATTGGAAAGATTATGTGTTTCTGAGTAAGTACCAGAAAGAAAATCCGCCCCATACTCACCCATTCGTGATTGCGATCAATGCGAAGTTGGAACGTCCAGATTTCCTGAATATTTTTTTTATTGAATGAGTGCATATATCATGCTTTTGATTGTAAAAATTTGATTAGTTTCTTCAGATTGTGTGATAACTTGCCGAGAAATACCCTATTCGGGTTGATTGCGCAATGCTACAAACATTCAAGTTATAAAAAGTTTCTGTTTCTGGAATAAAAACTTGAAAAAAACATCAAATATTACCACAAAAGACCAAAACAATGATTGGGTGGTCCAAATCTTACAAAAAAAAAAAAAAAAAAAAACAAATGTCCTTCAAGAAGCCCTCGATCTTAAGATATCAACGAAGTCGTTTCAAAAGTTAGTTTAAATAAAATTGACAGTTTCGGTCGGAAGCATCACATTCATTTCGTCCAAACAAAGGATTGATTGCAGTGATCGAAGCAAGAGACGCAAAACGCAAATGCTAAGAGAAAATCCGGAGTGATTTGCGATAAGGGCGCAACTGGCAAGAGATAAACATGGGGAAATATCAGTTTGAAAATTTGGAAGTACATTTTCAAATCGTGATTTCAAGGAAGTGACTAACATCAACATCAATACCAAAAATCGACGTACAATAAACCTGTCTTATAGTTTCCTAACAATACTACAATTTTTTACTGTTGCCTGTTTACGAAATATTTTGCAAATGAGCCCGTTGATTCAAAACAATGTAAAGGGCCTAGTTCCAAAGTATCTTTTGTTTTGGATAAACTGTTCTGTCGCCCTTCACTAAAAACTTAATTTACATTATTTTATCGATTTATACAAAAGGAAGGATTCTTTCCATGAATTTTGGAAGTCTTTTCGAAACCAATAGTGTAATAAAACGATCTGTTTACATTTTGTTAGTTGCGCCCTAATCGCGAATCACTCCGTAAATGTACCATTGGATGAGTTGAGTTAAGCAGTTCCATGACTCAATGATTTACTGGGAGCACTGCGGTTTCCAACATATCCATATCAGACGATCCTTTTGAAGCTAGTGATTTAAATGACGCTTTAAAAGTATCAGAATCTATTATTGGCAAAAAGGTATTTACCAGAACAAGCTCTTACTATATTTGTACTTTTTTAGAATTTCAGAGTAATAGCAGAGGAAAGTTGATATATTACTGCTAGGTGATTAAACTTAACGAAAACTTGTTAATAATAAGTTTTTATGTCTAAATATAAAGCTCAATAGAGATAAGACCACTTTAAGACACATTTGCTGCCTGAAAACTCATTTTTTCAATTCTGGCCAGGTTTTTGTTCTACGTACTCCTATGTGCGACTGTAAGTGAAACACTCTCAAAAGTTCGATCAGGCTCAAATTTTCGATGGAAACTTTTTCGAGAAGACAAAATTGTTGACTCCTAACGTTAGCATTGAAAAAAGTGCTCAAAACAAGCCGATTTTTCATGAGTTTACCTTTACACGCACTGACGAAACTACCCATGAAGCATCAATCATAGTAACCCATGAGTCAGCAGAAAAAAATGATTCAAACTCTAACCATGATGGCGAAAACAGTGAAGCTACTTCGTTCAGAAGTGTGCGCGATCAAAGAACGTTACCCCGTCGCGTCGAAAACAGACATCGTACGGAAAAGGGACGCCGGTTACGCTTGTTCCGTTATCTGCAACATCTTGGCACTGCTGGACTACAATCAGAGCATCGAAAGAAAGACCGGTTCCGGACGGTCGACGACCCTGAGCGACAAGAAGCTCCAAAGAATGCTGAAGAGGAAAACCGAGGGGGAAGTGGCCACATCGCTGCGTACGCTTGATCGGGAGGTCGGTTCAACCGGCCAAACAGTGGAAAAGTACCTGGCGAAAATGGACATCAGAAAGCGGAAGTCCCGTCCATTGGTTTCGGAGTTGCTCGATGGTCGAGTCGATTTTTCCGGCGAATCGCGACGTGATGATGGTGGTCCACGCCGAGACCTATCTCACCCTGGATGACAACAACTTGCAGGGCACTCCATATTTTACTTTTCCCACGAAGGAAGTGACCTCCGAGATGAAATTCAATTCACACACCAAGTTCCCAAAGAAGGTGCTTCTGTGGCTGACAATCAGCGAGAAGCTCCGTACTGGCCGTGAACGGGGAAATTTATAGAACGAAGTGCCTGTCGGAAGTTGCGTCGTTTATCAAAAAAATACCGTAGGAGCGAAGACGCGGTGCTCTGGCCCGATCTGGTGTCACTACTCGAAGCAATCGTTGGAGGAGATAGAGCAGCTGAAAATCGATGCGGTACCCAGGTCGGCCAACCCACCCAACGTTCCCCAGCTGCATCCCATCCAGAGTTTCTGGACAAACCAGAAGCGCGAGACAACCTCAACAATCTTGACGCGAAAATTGAGGAGGAATTGATAAATAGAACGAAGAAAGAACTGAAAAACATGCCTACACGCATATCCACCATGGCGAATGTTCCGGTAAACTCTCGGAAAGCCACTCACAAGGGCATGGATTTACTTTTGCAAATGAGCCTATATAATGGGAAATTGAAGGAAAACATGACTACTGAACGAAATTCGAAAATCTAATTTCTCTTAAACATTCCATTGGCACCCTATTGTTGATGCACTGTCGACTTTTCGTAAACTTTTGTTCAGGTATCAGAAGGTCACCCCCCCCCCCCCCCCCGGCTAAGCCTTTGTCACCCATGAACCTTCCCTATTCCTTACTACCCACTCGGGAAAATAATGTGACGCCGGCCCTGAGTGTATGACGGGCGTCCTAGGAGGGGCGTGAAAATTCTTTTCGGAGACATGAATGCTCAGGTACGACGAGAGCAATGAGTATAAAAGAGAGGTGAGGAGGAAACTTACTAACACTTGCACGCGCCCCTCTGCACAGAGTTGATGCCAAATAGTGACGTAGCTATTTGGATTTACCATTGAGTTACTTTAGTTGTTTACATTTGAAGCATTTACTAATATTAGAAAAACGCACTCTCCTCCTCACCTCTCTTTTATGCTCATTGCGACGAGAGGTAATGTACAGACCGGTGCATACTGTTTCCAAAGCTGCAAAAACGTGATCGAAATTATTTCAACCCAAAAAACTTGATTTTAGAGCGACAGTGTCTTCAGTAAAGCTGTTCCATTAATTATTCTCCATGTTATGGAAGTTACATTTTTATGATCAATCCACTTAACTGTGAAAAGAGAAATTTACTTTTCTCAGTTTTTAATAAAAATTCATCGTGTTCGGCAAAGTTATAGTACATTTCATAAGAAACAATTTTGCCAAAGACACCATACTTCTATCTGCCCATTTAAATGAACTTATGTGGAGCTTTCTACAGATTGCCCCTTTAAATCAGTTTCTTCGATAAAACTTTTAGTGGTGATTTTCTACAATTTTTCAATGTTCTATAATATTGTTTGCTACAACAAAACAAACAATTTTTTCGAAGGAAGTTTATTTTTATCTCACATATTTTTATAGTTATTGACGATTTCTACTTAAATAATGCACTAATTTACACGCATTACTATACACTCAAAAAAAAAAAGTTCGGAGCCATTCAGCAAAGTTATTTTGTTAATTATTCTTCATTTTATGAAAGTTAGAATTTTGTGATTAATCTACCCAAAAGAGAGAAACAAATTTTATTTTTCTGATTTTTGCAAATAAAAATCCACTTTGCTGAGTAAAGTTTTAGCACATGTTATAAGTAGAAACTTTGTCGAAGACACCATATTTCTATCTGCTAATATGAATGAACTATTGTGAAGTTTCCTTTAGAATGTCCCTTAAAATCATTTCTTCATATAACTTTTTATAGTGATTTTCTTAAATTTTTTAATGTTTTACAATATTTTTTAGTATAATAAAACACACGAGTTCACCGAAGAAAGCTTATTTTTATCTCTTATAATTATTCAGTTATTGAAGATTTCTATTAAAATAGTGCACCCATTTACTTACAGATATAAACACAGGAGACAGCGAAAGACAAATGCCTATATCTGGATTGAATGATGTTTCAGTTATACTTTAATATAGAAAGATCTGCAGATATTTGCAGATTTTGAAGATATCTGTTAGTAAATTATGCATTGTTTTAATAAAGATCGTCAATAACCAGAGAAATATGTGAGATAAAAATAAACTTTCTTCGCAGAAATTGTTTGTTTTACTTTAGCAAACAACATTACAGAACATTGAAAAATTGTACAAAATCACTGCAAAAAGTTATATTGAAAAAACTGAGCAGCAATCTGTAGGAAACTCCACATAAGTCCATTTAAATAGGCAGATTGAAGTATGATGTCTTTGGCAAAGTTGTTTCTTATGAAATGTACTACAACATTGCCGAATTTTTATATGCAAAACTAAAAAAAGAAAATTTCGCTTTTCACTGTTAAGTGGATTGATCATAAAAATGTAACATTCCATGGAGAATAATTAATGGAACAACTTTACTGAAGACACTGTCGCTCTAAAATCAAGTTTTTTGGGTCAAAACAATTCCGATCACGTTTTTGCAGCTTTGGAAACAGTGTGCGGTGGTTGAGCTGAACGGCCTTCACGTCGTATTGAACAACAACAGGCACCTTCTTCGCTGGCAGAGATATCCACAAAGCTACCTAGAGATCACCCGTTAAACGTTCAGAGAACCAAATCGACCACTTTCTAATCGACTGGAGACTCTTTTCCGACATAATCAACGTACACACAAACATTCGCAAACGTTCGCAGTGCAAACATAGATTTGGGCTACTATCTAGTAGCAGTATGCATGAGTTCAAAAGTTTCAACTGTGTATAGCACGCGTCAAAGTCGTACGCCGTAGCCCGACCTCGAACAACTACGGGATCCCATTGTTATCTAGGCATACACGCAGCAGGGGAAAGCATTACTACCGGAAGAGTAGCTTGGCGTAGACTCTCTTGGACATGGCGGGAGGGACATACGATCCGCCATAAGTAGCACGGCTATTGTACCAGCTACCCCTAATTGAAAAAATGACGAAGAATGCAGCACAAGAGCGCGGAACACCCAGAATTAAGTCATTCGAAGGAAAGCGCGCAAGCTTCCAAGAGATTGAGGAGGAAATCGGCAGAAATCAGAGGAACAACAAAGATGTTGGCAATCACCACGTACCAAGCGAGCTTCCAAAAGAACTGTGGTGAAGCACTGGTTAGAGCGCTGAACTGAATAATAACGGCACTAGTAGAGAGATAAAAAGACACATTATGGCCGAAAGTCGCACTTAATTTGGACTGCGGAAAACGCTTCGTTCGATTAAAATTCGTCGCTCCACAAAGTTGACCAACTGCAAAACAGTTGTTAGACCGGCAGCCCGCTACGGCTACGAAACATGGATCTTGCTAGTGGAGGACCAGCGTGGCCTTGGGGTTTTCGAACGGAAGTTGCTGCGTACGATCTACGGCGGGTTGCAGATAGTAGGTGTGACATGGAGACGACTAATATATCACGAGATGCATAAGTTGCTGAGGGAACCCACTGCAGTCCAAATAGAAGGCTACTAGGCATGTCGTGAGGATGTCGGGCCAAAGCTTAGTCAAAATGGTTCTGGATAACGACCCAATAATAACGTGGCGTCGTTGTACGCAACGTTCACGGAGAACAAGCAAGTGGAGGGTGATCTTCGAAGCCTACGCAGTCTGTAAATATGACGTAGAGTACAATGAAATTAGCTCTTAGAGGCCACACAGGACCTCGACTGATTGGTAAGGTAATATAAGGGAGTCGTGTCTGCTCAACTGAGAACAAAAGGTATAGGTCGACTGTCAAGTATTTGGGGTATTTAAGAAGTCTCAAGGGTTTTGAATCAGCCGAAAGCGTCTAACTAAGTAGTGTTTTTGTGGCTTAGAATATAATATTGGTTTAATCCATGGTCCAATGACGTTCGATGATCCATAACACATGACGATTTCTGTGGGATTATATCATTCAGATAATGTCGAATTCGGTTTTGCGACGGTACTACACCTTCCTAGACTACACTTTGCAGCTTAAAAACGAACAGCCAAATGCATTCGACACAAGTGAAAAAAGTTTGTAATAGTAGCGATTATAGGACTAACATTCCTTTCAACATACTGGATTCCTGCACAAGGGCCATTCTTTAAACGCCTAGGAGGTTCATTACATCATTATATGGACGTTTGTTTACTCTTAACATGCATCATACTAATTCACATTACCTTTTCCAAGCAAGCCTCCTGACACGACCTCACCGCAGCAGCGCGTTCGGTTGCCGTCGGTGGCTGTTCTCCGTTCGATGCCGGCACTGTCCTATCCGCTTGCTGAACGATATTTCGCTTCGATTCCGTCGGCAGGCTGGCATGAGCTGTCGCTGCGATCAGGGCTGTCAGTAAACAAACCATCAATCGCACTGACAGTGCGCTTTCGACTGGCGCCATCTCGATGACCCACGTGGATTACGGCTCTCGAGGACTTCAGAATGCGCGCGCGATATTGATCTTAATCGCTGAGAATTTCACTCCTTCCGCGCAGCGATACGGTCTTCGATGTAGGTAAAAGCACACACACCCGCGTACAGGAAAACCCCCCAAACGAACACTCTGTCTCGAGAGTAAACAGCACGCGAAACCTGAGACCGTGAAAAATAATAATATCCACGAATAAACTATACACTCTCCGCTCACATCACACACAAAAATATTTCAAACTTCTTAATTATATAATTGCATCATTTTTCATGCTCCTTCTTTTTCTTTTTTTCCCGCGTTTGCGAACGGGCGCTTCCTTCCAGATCGCCGCTCGATTCTCTTTCCAGATCACTTTATTTATCTTTTTTGCTTGTGCATTCGTTTCAGCTCCTCCGCCACGACAATACCGCGTGAGAGAGAGGCAGATAGCAGGAGACGAGAGGGAGAAGGGAGCGGGAGAGAGAGACCGAGAGGACAAGCGAGCGATCGACGGGGCCACGAAACCACTGAGACAGGTCTCGATAATTTATTAATTCATGAAACGATGCAACGTGCGCGAGGGTGGAAGCTCCGGCTCTGGCGACGCGGATGGGGCAACTTTGACTTTCCAGCCACGAGAACCGACGGAACTTCTGCTGCAAACCGATCCTCGACCGCTGTTTTGCGCTTCGCTGTTGCGTCGGCGAGGGCACGAGTTTCGGTCCGGGCTGCCTCGCGGGGCTCTATTGTACGGATTACGGAATGTAATCTAATGTTTACAACGGTCTGTCAAACTCGGGGGGCTGGGTAGGCTTCCGTTCTTCCGGTCCCCGTTGGGTGTTTAAAAACTCAAATGCAGTCCTTCGTCTAATCACGCGAAAGGCGTTTTTTGTTATCACTAGAACAACCCGTATTGTGCAGCAAAACGCAAAAAGAAAACTAGAACTCGAACAATTCGCGAAACCGCCCCGTTTCTCGCGTCCGATTGAGAAAACCTTTCGGTGCAAACTGAGAATTTTGTTCCTTTTTCGCAGGTTCTGCGACTCTGCCAACCAAAACGGAGAAGGCTCCCCGTAGCAGCAGCAGCAGCATCGACGGCAGGCCAGTACGGCATATAGATAGAGCTGAGCCCAGCCTGTTGGCAGCATCAACATCAGCATAATGCCAGCCACGACGGTAGGATCCGGAGCGCGACGCACGGCGGTCGATTCAGCTCGACGGGTTTTCCCGGGGAAGAGCGTTGTGCAGAGTGTCGCGAGAGCTGGGCGGACGGGAGGGTTTGCTGCTCTTTGCGAGAGGGAGAGTTGAGAGTACGGGAAATCGCTCCGAACAGAAATTTGACGCGAGAAGTCACCACAAAGCAAAAGAAGTAGTAAACAGAGAGGGTGGTCTTTGCTGATGGAGTTTCACGCTCTCGCTCTCGTATGGTAGAAGAAGTGGAAGAGAAAGAGAATGTTTGGTTGTGTGCGTGAGTATGCACCAACACCATGACAACCGGTGCGCTTTGTGAGTGTTTGTGTGGTTGATGAGTTAGCTGTTCAACTGCTCGAAATATTTTTATAGCATGCTAACATTTCGTTATCGTTTCTTAGGGAGATTTTCATCGGACGAGTCAAAATAGTTGGGTAGACTTTCTAGTTTCAATTACCAAAATGTTAATACCTAAATAAATTCTCTTCCTATGCTTTCGTCTAGCACGACTTAATGTTTGAAAAAGTACTTTCTCGTACGCACGGAAGAAGTTTTGTTGGGCCGAGATTCTCCTAGAGTTTGAAGGCAAGATTGTGATTATATTCTTAAAACGATGGATTGATTCTTGCTTATTCTGGACTTGTTTATAATAATTGCTCATTAAATCAAGAATCTATCGCAAAAATTGAAGGTTCTGCTGTTTGCTTCCGATTACGTTTTTCGGGACAGCAATAAAAAAAAAACAAATTAAGTGAAGCATGTACTTCAGATTCGACTTGAAACAAATTAGGAAATTCTTTTGGAAGAAAGTAACAAAATTCAATTATCTACAAAAAATTCACTCAGCTTAAAATTTTCACTTAAAATTTTTTAATTTACTGCAACTTTTTTCTTTGGTTCTCTTTATTTCTTATGAAAAGCAAACTATGATTTTAGGGGAGTATACTCAAGGATGTTAAAATAAAACTATCCTAAAATTTTTTGATAAGTTTATACATAGTTTAATATATAACTAATTATTTACAGTAAAATTGCTATTTACACCCTTTTTCATTTATTGTGATCGTTATAACTGAATTCAAATAACTGTTAAAAATCGAAAAGTGCAATATTGCATTAATTTATGTTCAAAAATGTTTATGTTATTTTTGTCACTTTGCTCAGAGGAATATTACTTTTTCAACAACAAGTCAGTAAATGATTTTAGCAGACCCTTTCGAACAATTACATTCGAAATAAAAAACCTAAAGTAATCCACCTAGCGGTCAGACCCAGCCTTTCTCATTCAAACTTTTATTTGTTCAAATAGATTTACATGAACGCTTCAATCCAATAAATGTATATTCACTCTTAAAAAAATATTGATGTTGTAATCTATACATATAAAAATGCAATCCGGTCTGTCTGTCTGTCTTATCCATATAGGCTCGAAAATCACCGAACCGATCGGCGTGAAAATTTGTATGTAGGGGTTTTTGGTGCCGATAAAGGTTCCCATGATAGTTTGAGACCCCTCCCTTTTCTGGAAGGGAGGGGTCCCATACAAATGAAACATAAATTACTACACAACTCAAGAACAAATATTAATTTAAATAGTCTTTGAATTTCTTGTCTTTCCATAACTTTTGAGCCACATATCAGATTGCTATGAAGTTTGTTATTTGTGAGTTTGGGACAGTTCATTTGACACTAGTCATGAGTCATATAATCTTTGAGATAATAGACTTTCGTGGTTTTGTTAACAATTTAATACATAACGGTTGCTTAAGTTCGATTATAATCAAATGAAATGGGAACGTATATGGCAGCCAAACTTTGAAACCACGTGTTCAATCATAATTCTTCAGTTAACTCTCAACTAGCCCGCTCATCTGATATCAATATTGATCAAATCGGTTGTGTAGTTTCTGAGATAATGAAGTTTCGTGATTTTCACATTTCGGTATATTACAGATGAAGTTACGGTCCGATTACAGTAAAATTCAATAGGGTGTTATGAGGCAGCTAGACCTTTCATTTGACACTAATTTTGTGGGAATCGGGTCAGCCATCTCTGAGGAAAGTGAGTGAGTCCAAGTAGTTTTCGGAATATGTTCCTTTTCTTAGCTGGATTTCACATTTTTAAACATAACAGTCAAAGTAATAGTCCGATTGCAAAACAAATCAATAGGGTCTCATGGGGCAACTAGACCTTCCATTTGAAACTGATTTTATGAAAATCGGTCCAGCCATCTCTGAGAAACATGAGTGAGATTAAGCAGTCTTCAGAACACGTTTCTTTTCATAACTTTTGAACCACAACTTCAATCTTTATAAAACTCAAAACTTGAGGGTTTTTTAGGTAGCCCGTTCTTTTGAGATAAATTTTGTTCAAATCGGTTGTGTAGTTTTTGAGATAATGATGTTTCATGATTTTTACATTTTGATACATAACCTCTAAACTAAAAATCCGATTACAATAAAATTCAATAGAGTCTTATGGGACAAAAAGACCTTTCATTTGCAATTAATTTCATGAAAATCGGACCAGCCATTTCTGAGAAAAGTGAGTGAGAATAAAAATCTGCACATACACACACACATACACACACACATACAGAAAATGCTCGAGTCGAGTGATATATGCCATTCGGCCCTTTGGGGCACTTTTATACTTTCGGTTTTGCAAGTGATTGCTATACCTTTCTAGGAGAAAGGCAAAACATTATTAGTAAAATGTTTTGCCAATTAGTTCAGAAATTTCAAACATTATTTTAATGTCATAAAAGATAAACTTGCTTCTGTAGAGTTGAAGGTTTTGAATTTCTATTCAAATTTTTGAACAATTATCAAGGAATCAAAATAATTTTAAAACGATAAAATTATAAAAAAATATTGAAGCACAGGAAACCAAGCCTTTATGGCCATTTTCCTACAGTTTTTGTTAATTTTTCAAACATGAAAAATGAATAATTTTTGGGTCATTTTTGCGTTACTTTCGTACCATTTTGTGACATTTTGGTACCAGTTCTGTGTCATTTTTATCTCTTATCATTATGATTTTTACAACATTTTCGTATCTATTTTTTGAGAGTGAATACCAACATTCGTAACATTTTGTGAGATGTTTATGTATATTTTGTGTTATATTATTTATTTTATTTTTACTATTTTTAAACTTTTTTTTGTTAATTTAAGAATTTTTCTATAGCAATCGTTGCATTTTGTGACATATTTATGTCATTAAAAAAGCAAAGCCTAAAGCAAAGCCTTGGTGCTACATTCCGATTCGGAACTTGACCTTCTGTTTATTTATACACAGACTTCGCAGCCGACTGTTTAGTGTACAGGACAATTGCGGGGCTAGCGCTACGATCGTACTGACACTAACAGTCTCTCCCGAGCCGAGAATCGAAATTACGACGACTGGCTTGTTAGGCCAGCATCGTACCTCGAGACCATCTGGGAGATGTTAATATTATGTGACATTTGTGTAATTTTTTGTCACTGTTCCCAGTTCTCCAATTTTTGTTTAGGTATGTGTTATTTAGAAGTTATTTTTCTGGCATTTCTATGAAATTTCTGTATCATCTTGTGACAATTTTTGGTGTCAGTGCCATGTGATTATTATTAATCTCATTAAATTTTTGTAACCATTTCATGTTACTTTTGGAAATTTTTCTTACGCTATTTTGTATTAATTTTGTATTCTCTTTCTGAGATTTTAATATTTTTTGTGACATTTTGTCATTTTTTATGTAGCACTTTCATGCTACTCCTGTATTGATTTCTCTTCATTCAACTGTCATTTTGGTGTTATTTTTGTAGTACTTTTTGATTTATTCACTCATTTATGCATTTCATTCTAGTGAAATGTTTATGATGATTTTATCTTTATTTTGAAACATGTTGAATTTAATGTTCATTTGTCGTTTGTTGAGTATCGCAACATGCTGAATGCAATTTTCATGTAATTTTTGTACCATGAAGCCATTTTGAAGTTTTTTTTTTGCGTTTTCATATTATTTTTGGCCCATATTCTAAGTTGTTTTTCAAATTACTGTGTTCATTTATGATATTTTGATGCCAATTTCATAATATTACTTTAAAATCGCTCTTTTTCGGAGTCGGTTCAACGGAATTGACTTCTATTTAAAAAAATGTATTTTGTCAGTATCTAAAACTTTCTAGAACATCTCAATGGTATCAGAAGTAGTTAAGGTATAATTTAAGTGAAAACTAATTTTAAGGTAGTATTTTAAGAAAAACAGGTATATCTCTTCAAATATTAGACCTAGGAATTTTGCATCTAGGGCAAAGTTTCAAAAAATCGATAGCTGTACAACTTTGCCGAAGGCAGAAAATACTATCTCGTTAAATAAAAAAGTTATTTTTTTATGTATAATAATAGCTTAACCCTCTAGTGCTCAAATTAATTTTTAGACGGACTTCGAAAAAATCACTATAAAGCATTATAAATATTTTTTATGTTCATATTGAAGCTTTTTAGAGGTTCACCTGAAGACCGTCTAAAGGCAGCACTGGGCACTAGAGGGTTAATGAGAAATTAACGGAAATTGTCAGATAGTTCTAACCAGTATTCTGAACAACACTTCTCAAGACACTAAACACACAAAATGTAAGGAACTTGACCGTCTTTTTTCAGTATGGCCCCATTGTGCGTGGGTAGGGAAACAGACGCTTTTGGAGCGAGTGCCTCCGGTAAATTTCGCTGTTGATGGTACCTGTTGTGATGTACGGTTTACTCAGTTTATTGCATTGGCTTGTGGTCTATTTTTTGGCGAATTTGGCTATTTTCCTCTTCCCTATGTCTTCCGGAACATCAAACCGTGATTTGGCAACGTAGAACTCCAGCACCAGTATCTGAGGCCATAAAAATCGGTTTCGTTAACCACTCTCGATACAGCTTCCTTGCGCGGGATTTGGCCGCCATGTTTTGTTGATCCACCGGTTCGGTGCCGTCCGGACCTTGAATACACGAAGCCCAGCTCGTTTCATGGTTAGTTGAACGAATTAGGCGGAACACTTTGCCTTCAGAGCCGCGTTGCGGATCGAAAGGTTCGGATTACGTTTGAAATAATCCAACACCTTCCGGGCCTTCACAGGGTCAGCTGGCTTAGATTTTCTTCTACTTCCAGCCCTTAAATGATTTTACCACCCGAGACACAGTTGTATAGGTGATTCCCAGTTGTCTTCCGAACCATCTCATGGTCGAAGTCAGATTTTCCATGACAGCGAGCAAATTTCTCTGGCGATTTTCTTCTTGTTTCGATGGCATCTCAATAATCACTGAATCGATTGCTTGGGGAAGCTGCGTAACTGCAAGGTTGCAGAGACCGCTATGTCATGCGGATGATCGTGGGTTCGAATCTTGGTAGAAACAGGCCATTCGGTGTCAAAAAAGGACTTAAGCATGGATTAATTCTCAGCCTCCCCACCACTTACCCATCCTTTACGATGAATTCTAAAAATACCTTGGTGTGACTTCCTCCTATCAAGAAAATTGGCTAGAAAGACGCACAACGAAACATCTTCAGGGAATTATAATTGGCGATATTTGGCAGGAGGAACGAGGCGCTCGGTATAGTAGAGCAGTAAGTGTGTTAAAAGAGGGTAAAATCACATTACATACAAGTACTGATCAAAGTAATAATAAGCATGTCACTTTTCAAGAGCGGTATTGCTAATAATAATAGAAGTACGGAATACAGCGGGCATATCTCACAATGGATCGATTCTGGTCGCAGTGAGGAAGTCCATACAGAGAAAAAAGATTGTCATGAAATTTTGCACATACAAAATGCAAATATTGTAACAGACTGATGTATGCAGTTCTACGTCAACGCTGCGGTCGTGGCTTTGCGCACACCCCTGGAGATTTTTTTTTGTAAATGTCACGTAGTTTTTCTGTTATTTTTGTAGCCTACTTTTCTGATTTGAAAGTTATTTGACAACAGCAATTTGGCATCTTTCCACTCATTCGGATCATTTTTTTATGATTGATTTGTCATCCTTGTGTCATTTTTGAGCAATTTTCATACAACTATTTTAAATATTAATCGATTGGAGAGCATTTTTACGGGATTTTTGTTTAATATTTGTTATGTATTTTTCTATTGAATTAAATTAGGTTAAGTTAGGTTTGCATAAGGTTTTTATGGAGTTGGCAACAATGCTTTGCAAAGTGCACAGACAATCCTTCTTCAGCTCATAAATGAAAATGATTTTAGTGGTATAAAATAGGCTACGAAGTCAGGTGTGATAGTGGAAGTGAACATTAAACCGCTGCTGTTGAAGATATAAGCAATGCACAGGCAGAAGGAAGGTAAAAGTAACCTTTTTGTTACTTTCAAAGTTGTATTTCACACATTGTAAGTAATAAACAACAGAAACGTCAAGTGGTAAAAAACAAGGATTATGAAGACTTGCGTGAAAGCTTGTATGCATGGCTGAGTGGACAAAGAGTGGTGGTGTCGTATTTTTTTTTCTGTTCGATCATTTATTTATTTATTGGAGACTTTTTTCTCTTCCAAAAAATAAAACATAACATAATCATATGGGTAAATTGATTTGATATAGATGTATGAAATGAATTGAAAATTTGAAAATATAAGAAGCAATAGATGAATTTAGAGGCTATTTTGTCGTTTTTTTTTTCTATTTACTTCGTGTATTTTTATTATTTATGTATAACTTTTGGTGTTATTTAGTCATCTCTGTCTTGTTTACTATTTATATTTAGTTCCGTATTGATTTTATCTTTATTTGAAGATTAGTACCAGCATGTAATGTATCTTCTAGTAATAACAGAAACTATTAGACTCTCTTATTTCGAGCCAATTTTGAAGAACGCTTTTGATTAAGTTATTTTCATTTAATATGTGTGTTGTTTTTAAATAGTTTTTGTTCAGTTTTTAAGTGATTTTATTGCCATTTGGTTGTACTATTTCTGTATCCTTGTTGTAGTACAACCACAACCACAAAGGTGGTTTCAAATTAACAAATCACTTTCATTAGAGTAATGATAACGAGACATTTGTGTTTGGAAACCAATGTTTTAGAGATGGATGAATAAATTGTCCACGTTTTTAAACATTTATTTTCATTTCTTAAAACCTTTCATTTACATTACATAATACGTAAAAAATCCCTTGTCTATGAAGTTTATGAACTACTTACATATAGAAAAATAATTAAGACCCCGTAATAACGTCCATTCGCAGATGGCTAAAAATCACGAGAAACTATTACTTGATTATGTTATGTTGCTGCTAGTTCGAATGTGTCGAAACCGACAACTGCAATAGTATTAATTAGTGAATGCAATAGTATTAAAAAAATATATATATATATATATATAACCAAACAAAATTCAACAAGAGGCAACACTTAAATTCTAATTGATGATAGTGGTTTTATATTTGCTATTATCCTGCTCGCAATTTCCGTTCTTTGCTTGTTCTACAGATATCAACTTAGTATTATGTTTATTGTTTTTGATTGAGAACCTTCGAGGTAAACCAAGAACAAGCATATGAAATTTACATGTTCTGAAATACTTGAACCACGCTGGGTAGGATGGTCACCATAGATACGAACTTATTACGTGGTATTTTGGTTTACAATATAAGTATTTTACCTGGTTAAATCATTAAAGAGGGTAAAAACGAGGTTTTTTGTTATGAACACAACTCATCAGCAGAAAGTCGTGAACTAGCGAAACCACCAGCGTTTGAAAGTTCTATTGTTATACTTTCATATGCTTACTACCGAATCTGCATCTACCTGCCCCTAAGAAAGATACAGTGATTTGAAATATGGCGAAAAAAAATAAAAAATAGCCCATAACTCATAGTTTTTCAAACAATACGAATATAGTACCTTCCAGACAGTTGTGTATATTGATGCTACTAACAACTTTGTAGAACATAGTGAAGGCCTAGAAAATAGAAAAAAATATGTTTCATTGAAAAATGTGTTTTGACAAGTCTATTTACAATAAAAACTCTCTTAGTCAATTTGAGTAGCAGATACGAAATTTTGTCTTCGACAAAGTTGGTCGTATTGGTTATACCTATAACTTTACCGAAGACACCAACTCTGTATCTCGATGGAGCAAAGAAATAAATTTTTCATCTCACTTTTGGGGAGATTAATCACAAATCTCATAGCACCAAAAGATGCAGGAGGTCTTACCCAGCATTTTTGCTGAAGACGTCATAATTGTATATCCTACGTACGTGGAGTTATCAATTCAGCGCGTCAAAATCGACTTTTAAACCACTGTGCATTGTCTTGAACGTTACCTTGAAGAAGACTCTGGTTGAAATACTTCTCAGGCAGCAATCCTGCCCACGGCTATGCTCGGATGTAATTTAGTGTCGGTTGCGGGATCACATTGTTTGAAAGTTACAATTCGCAGTCGTACGATAGTCCGCGCTAACCTCGTATTATTTTACGCTCATCCGACATGTCAGTTCAGACGACGGATAACGCAAATAAAAAAAAATAAAACGATGGCAAGAATTTTTAAAAGCATTTCATCTTCAACCGTTTTAAATGGGGTTATCGAATCACCGCCGACCAAAGGACAGATTAGGTCAGAGCAACAGCGACGCCGTATTTTTCCCGTACCTACCTAACAAATATTTGTTCCGCCTTTCGGGTTGCCATTGCGGGTGAGAAGAAAACAAAAACAACAACTGCCACCGATGAAATGCTCCTGGCATCTCGGTGTGTGTCGAATGAATGTTCCGAACGGAATTCGGACTCTCTCGGTCTCTGTCTCTCCCTCGAGATGTTTATCTTTTGCTGTTAGTTACGAGTTCTCGAGAAATTTTCAACGCCAGCAGCGTAAGCAAAAGTTCGCCTCTTTGATAGCCAAACTTTGATTAATTTACTGGTTCTTTTGTTTGGGTTCAGGTCGAATTACGGCGGTGTTCGCGACATAAATATTTTTTCCCAAAATATCGATGAAGAAGGGGATCGAATTGGAATAAAGCAGTTCGTTTAAATCATTCTAAGAACGAAACTTTGATGACTAATACAAATTTATAATAGGTTTCATGGATCGATTATACAATTGAGAATTAAGTATTTTTTAGTGTATTGATGATGATAATGTTCCCACCTCATACCCCTACATTAGTTTGAACTGATCGATAAATACAGGCATAGTAACCCTTTAAAATAATGCCAGTATTTTAAAAATAAATTTAAAAAGACTTTCCAATAACATTGGACTTGTTTAGGAATTTACCTGAGAAGAAAGCGAACACCAACACAGTTCCATTTGCTAGCAAGATTGTAGCTTTGATTTTTTTTTGGATGCGCGGGGCAATTTTCCGTAATAATATTCGAGTCTTCATACAAAATTATTGAAACATTCTTCAAATAAAATAAAGCCACTTCGAAGTTTTGGAGTAGAATACTTCTCTCAGGAAGTTCGGCTACATAGGGATGTGACATGAAAATCTAAAACCGAAAAAAGCGAAAAATATGTCCAATTTCAAATGCTAATAAATCGGTTAGTATTCGATGGATTTCTTTTGTTCTTGTAGCAATAGATTGGAAAATCTTCTAAGATTCTTCCCAAATGAAGATAATTGTAATTTTTTTATTCAAACTATTGTACTATTGAAAATAATCAAGCCTTGTCAAAACGAAAAATTTGAACTCTGATTGGTCGTTGTATGATTGCTCCCCCAGCACGGTTGACAGAATCATATACCTTGCAATTGAAAATATGCCGAAGCTGCTCGTAATAGTTCTAGACAGCGACAACAGCAGTCATCCCTTAGCAGCAGCAGTGGCAGTGCAGTGGATACCAGCCATAGCGGATAGCGGCCACAGCTGTGGCGTAGCAATGAATAGCGCACAAGTTGCAGCGGATTTCAGCATCGATAGCAGCTGGGCCAGCTGATGCAGGGACAGCGGATACCAATGGCATAGGGATACCATCTGGTCGAAGTTAGAAATCAGGACACCTTTTCTCGGCACAAATTTGACTAAGCCATTCTATTCTTCGAAGTATGAGCAAATATAACAAATAATATGTGATTTACCCTTTAAAATACAATATAACACTCTTTTGTTTACTTAAAATACACTCAGTTTTTATTTACGCGGGGATATGTACCTCGTGGAAAAACGCGTAACTCAAAATTCCTTCCTTTTAAAAATCCACGTTAATTAGAAAATCCGTGTGGAAAAATACCTAGTGAAAAAATGAGCGTATCTCCACTTTTATCAAACCGCTTTGAATTGTTACGCATCAGTAGATATTTTAGAAATTCAACACACGTAAACTGTTTCAACTTGAACTTAACAAAAGCCAGATGCTCAATGGTAACAGTAAATGCATTAACGAATCTTCTTATTGCTATACTTAGTTTCAACCAATGAAAAAAACTCGATTGCAGTGAGCGTTGCGACATGGAATCGAAAACACTTATTGAGCAATTTTCAAAAATTCTGCTCAAATTCTGAGATGTCCTGCTAAATCAGAACGGATGGTATCTCTACAATGGCAGCGTATAGCGGCCACAACTGTGGCATGGCTACGAATAGCGTAGCAGTTGCAGCGGGTATATTTGACCATGAAGCATTTATGCAATAATTGAATGAAAATTGCAATTGCAACAATGGGCCTTTTTCAAGGCTACTAAATGTTTTTGGAAGAGCATAATGAATGGTCATTAATAAACTGAAACTGAGGTTTGATGCTGCTGCAAATGCATTGCAGTGTGATGTTTATTACGATTTGTTGATACTGTGCTTAACAAGCGGTATATACGAAACAAATCCGATTTCAAATGACTGACACGCAAGCAGCCGGGTTATCTTTCTTGTAAAAGTATTCTACTTCAACCTTGCGGTCGTGGCTTTGCACACAACCCTCCTGTGATTTTTTATTTCTTTGAAAAATACAATGATACCTACATCTACTATCGAAGCTCTCCACAATGAATATAGTATCGAAGCCAATAAACATCGTTGAGAAAATGAATAGGAATATTTGTACATTTTTTATGTCCCATTTGTCTGACAAAAGATTTCTGAGAGTATATTTTTAAGATAGATAAGATAAATTTGCTTTAACCATTGCAAATTCATATAATCTAGCTTAGACGTGAAATCCTAATTACCGAAGCGCACGCCATGTTCGAACACCTTTTCACATCTTTCAAACCCACAGCACAGCATCACTAGCCAATAGCCCAGCAGTGGAACACCCGAGAAAGGACCGTCGCACTCATCAAAGTGTCCATCCACTGACAAGGGTTTCCCGGGATGCCTGTTAAATGTGTAAGATTAGGCCCTATTAGAAATTACCCCTTCGCCGTTGTATTAATTTGATTATCCCTCCGTTAGTGTAATCTCGTGGGTTACGAAAGTGTGACGCAACCCGAGATAGCGGATTAGTTAAATTTACACGTTGGCAACCCTTGCCGATCGGCCACCTGTTGAGGGCGGAATGCTCAGAGGTGCAGAGGTGTCGAGAACAGGTACTGTCATTGGTGGACTTTCAATGCTCGATTCGGAAAATTACCCTAAACACATGGGCGAGAAGAGTAATTGAGATTCTACACAATGCCCAAAACTCCAAAGTCGTTAGTTTCTTCTAAAGCAGGTCAGGAGGTTCGTTTCGAAGGCTAGCAATGCAGCTGCTGCTACCCACCATCGCTGTTAGCTAGGGCAGCTGGATCCAATTTTATCAACTTATCGGCAAACCGTGACCGCATGCTAATACGGCAATGTGGCCAGTTTTGTACTGAACATCATCAATTCAGCGATCCACTGATTGATTTCCGCTGTATCATTGTGGCGTGTTGGCTGATTTGATACCATTCGGGTATAAATTAGTATCGATTCATGTTGAATGGAGGAATAATTCAAACACAACAATAGGGACCGCGACTGTTCCACCCGACTGGCAGCCAAAGTACAACAGAAAGCCGGCGTCGGGGGAGTTTGGAAAATCAGTTTGCTTTGTTGGGAAAAAGCCCCAGTGACGCTGGGTCAGAACATGGCTAAGCGAGCAGTAAACGCTTCCAGATACGTACGGTCACTTTCCCCTTCGAACAACCTGCCACGCTTCTTTTTTGCCTATGATGCAACTCCGGGTTGGCCATTGATTTCACAGCTGGTGCTGAGTATCGGCCTTTATTCAGAAATGAACAACGATGGCGATGGCAGGAAAAAGGTGGTGCGCCGCAACGGCGTTCATTCGGTACAGGTGGAGATCAATTTTATGTGACAAATTTCCCATAATCGTTAATTTTTAGCTATTTTCTTTCAGACCACGAACGGCAGCGTCGGTGGTGGACCATCTGCAAGCGGGTAAATCCGTGGTGGGGGCAGTAGATAATCGACTACCCGGGAGTAAATCCCAACCGATGTGGCGCAGCGAGAGACACTCCGACCGTACGGTTATTGACATCGCTTTCTATGGTAAGTCGAGTCCAAACTGGGAGGAGTGGAAGTAGAGGATTGAGGGCACAGAGATGCAGAGGTTCGGATGGATAAAAAATGCCGGCTGCGTGACTAGGGTTGCTGAGCAGGACTTACGGGCGAAACGGATCGCCTTTCCACTGGATCGACTGAAGACGGTCTCGAATAAACAACGCGGTAATAGGAGCTATTGAAAGATTTATTAACCAGTGCTAATAAAAACCGTTTTATTATAGCTCATCTCCACCATTACATCAGGCGATTATGTAATTTGTATAAAATGTGGTCAATACTTCATTGCTTCGGAATGTCGTCCTCACTCCAGCGGGATGACACAGAAGCATCCTCCAGTATCAGTGATATCTGTCACTGCAGAGTATGAACACAGAATATTTAAAATAAGGTAGAAAAAAATTATTCGAATCATCATTCCAGCCGTCACCCCAAACCAGACTCAATATTTTGACAGCCAGTCTATCAATGCTAATGCTGCTGGGGACTGTTTCGGAATAATTCCATCACCCGAACCCAGCCTGCCGTCTCCGGTTTCGGAGCTAATTAAAAAAAAAGTAACTGCCGGATTAATGGTTCAGAAGCGAGGCCCAAATCATCAATCATCAGTCTGCGGCCCTTCCCGGACGCATCATGATACGGATGATCCTGAACGTAACGCTACGCAACGCAACCGATCGCGACAAGGAAAACCAGTATAAAAACCGAAAAACGCACAAAAATGAAAACTGAAAAACTAACAATTCTGCCGGTGCGTGAAGAATTATTAGATTTAATTTAAATTTCCCATAGAACTAATTAATGTACGGTAGAGCAAGTTTTACTGAGCTGGGGAGCACTAGAGTTGATGAATGATGAGCTGAACGCGTAGGTTTTGTTTCATGATTATGAGCGTTTGGCACTAAAAATCGCTAACGTAACTCTAATCACTGATGAAGCTTAGCAATCGTTTTAATAATTTGTAATACTGAAGACAACACTAAACCGGGTTAGGTATTTTTTTTTTTCACAGTTACAAAAACGCAAATGAGAACAGTTACCATCGAATTGAAAATTTTCTGGCAGCTCTGTGGATTCTGTTCTTATTACTTTTCCTCTCGGTTCTGAGTTAGTGGCTGAAGTTCACGTGATGCGAAATGAGTTTGAGTTCAATCGATGTATGTTTTGTGGGTCCCAAAGTAGATTTCAACCGAAAAAAAACATTCATTACTTGAGGAAAAATAGTTATTCTCTTTTACTTTTTTTAGTATTTATAGAAATATAAAAATTGGCTGACACTTTATTTTGTATTTTTTTTCTGTCGGCTCTCTACACTTCATCAAGCCTCATCCGGTTCGTGAATTTACAGTTTAAAAATGAAGAAGCATACGGATATCAACCATGCAATAATAATACGGTTAATAGCTCTCTACGAAAGACAATATTTTTGCTACATTCACTTCAAAATTAACTGTTCACTAGCTAAATTACCAAAAAACGCAGCAAAAAAAAAAACAAAGGTTGCTGTTATTCACGGTCATACGTACGTTATTTTTAACTCTACCTCAAGCCTTAATACGCATTCAAACTAGCGGTTTAAAAATTGAGAAGTTTCCGATTAGGAATTAATATTACGTTTGACCGCTTTGATGATTCTTGTTTTGATGTTTGCTGTTTTAGAACCATGTCATCTTATTACCAATTATAATTACCACAAAAAAAAAACTAATAAAAATGAGAAACATAAGTTGCCATATTTTGTGTTCACTTCACATTTTGTCGTTTTTATGTAATTTCTGTGTAATACTCTCTCGTGTAATTTGTGTAATATTTCGTATACAACCGTCATTTTATTCCATCCTTCATTTTTGAATAAATGGTGCCACCACTAATGACACTGAGACATATAATAAACAAACCGCTATGAGACGTTAGTAATTTTATTGTGACGTCATATACTTTCAGTTTTTGACAAATAATCATCATTTGCGGGAAGTGTTACGTTTTTTCATTTCATTCAAAGAAATCGATGGCTAAAGCGTATCGAGAGTTAAAAAATAGTAGGATACCGACGCACACTGTTTCCAAAGCTGCAAAAACGTGATCGAAATTATTTTGACCCAAAAAATAGATTTTTGAGCCATAGTGCCTTCAGGAAAGTTAATCCATCAATTATTCTCCATTTTAGAAGTGAATTTTCTTTTTTTTTTCTTTTTTATATATAAAAGATTCACTTTTCTCGACAAAGTTGTTGCACATTTCATAAGAAACAACTTTGTCAAAGGCACCATACTTCTATCTGCCTTTTAAAATGGACTTTTGTGAAGTTATCTACAGATTGCCACCTTAAATCATTTTTTTATATAACATTCAGACGTGATTTTTCTACAATTTTTCAATGTTCTACATTGTTGTAATTTCATCGGAAAAAGTTTATTTTTATCTCTCATATTTCTTTGGTTATTGACGATTTTTATTGAAACAATGCACTAATTGACTAACAGATATTTTTTCAAATCTGCAAATATCTGCAGACTAAACTATTTCTATATTTAAGTATAAGTAAAACATCACTTAATCCAGATATAAGCCTTTGTCTCTCGCTGGCTCCTGTTTAGATATTTGTAAATAAATGAGTGCATTATTTTAATAAAAACTATAAAAACTAAATAAACTTAAGAGATAAAAATAAACTTTCTTCGGTGAACTTCTGTGTTTTACTATAGTAAACAACATTGTAGATCACAAACCCCTACAGATGCGTAGTAGTGTGGTGTTCACCATAACTCGATGATGATGTGCATAACCAAACTGAATCAAACTGAATGCCGAATCCATTTTAGAAAATTCACAACACTTCATTAGAAAGGATATGTCTTGGGGGAGCTCCGTAGCTGCAAGGTTACAGAGTCCGCTTTGGTAAGCGGGTGGTCGTGGGTTCGAATCCTAGTAGAATCAGGCCATTTGGTTGTCAAAGGACTTTAAGCATGGGTTTATTCTCAAGCTCCCCACCACGTACCCTTCCTTCAATCTGTATTCTACAGTACCCTTGTTGATTCTCCTCCTAACATAATTAAGTCCCTATTATAATATAAAACTGGTCTGAGTCACGTATGAGAGTTCTCTCCAGGGAATTGTAACTAGGCGATATTGTTAGAATGGACAGAGGCTCGGTATAGTAGAGCAGTAAACTTGAAACGGAAAGGTAAAACCACAGACAGACGTCTAAGCAAGAACAACATTGATCAAAATTTCTGTGTAAATTTTCAAAGTAAATTGCGTTATAAATCACTTGTACACTAGCGCCGCCTGGTGACCTTATCGCTACAATACATTTTTTTCGCTGGTGTACGAGGCTGGCGGTACTGGTAGCGCTATCTGGTTACGGATTGCTACTACAAAAAACTTTACACAAGTTTGGAACTCAGCTTGGACGTCTGTCTGCGGTAAAACTTAAACACAAGCACGAATATGAATGATAAGCGTATCACTTACTCTAATTGTGATACTGCCAATAATATGAAGTGCGGAGTACAGAAAATACCTGGGCAACATCACAATAGATCTAATCTCTGGTCGCAGTGATGAGTCCACACAGAAAAAAAAAGAATATGTCTGAAAAAGATGGTTAAAGTTCAACATCAGAACAGACTTTCAAACTTCATACTCATGTCTGCTATCAGTTAATATCACCATGAACATGAAGTTCCCCCAGTCGCACATCAGCAATATGCAATACCAAAAGTTGCACTCTTGGTCTCTGTTTCTATCTAACACGAGAACCAATCTTCCTTCTAAGTGGCAACACGACACGATACGTGTTATATTGTTGCGTTTATGAGAATTCCATCGATCCGGTTTTGTTGGTAGCCAACATAAACGAAATTCTTTTTCTACATTCGTTTCGCGGAACTGTGACAAACTGTGAGAACTTGAGGCACCAGCTCTGATCGACGCCTCCGTTTCGATTCACGGTTGTTCACTACGATGACCTCCGCCTTATGGTGCGCTAACTCAAGTTTCCTGGAATGCATTTAATCCTCGTGTGGAAAGCGCGGCCTTCAACTTGACCTCGTTGATTGACTTGCCGTAGACTTATTAAATTATAACGTCCGTAAAACTCACAATCACCCTTGGAGGAAGCTTAGGTTTCAACACACTGTCAGACATGGCTTTCCTCAATGCCGAACCAAGGATGAAACCTTGCGGTAAACCTGTGATGATTGGGATACATTTCTGATCCTCATGTTTGTTGTAAATCCGCAATTCTGCATGACAGCCCTAAACAATCTGGGTGCTACATCCATGTCTGTCATAATGCTCAATTTCGGGATGCCGTCTGGTCCCGGTGTTTTGCTCACCTTCGTCATCTGTATTCCTCTGTCTGCCACAGTGCCTTCAGTAAAGTTGTTCCATTGATTATTTTTCATATTATAGAACTTACAATTTTGTGGTTAATCCACTTAACAGTGAAAAGCGAATTTCACTTTTTTCATTTTTGCATATAAAAATTCATCAAGTTCAGCAAAGTAGTAGCACATTTGATAAGAAACAACTTTTTTAAAGTCACTTTTCTCAACAAAACTTAGTTGTGATTTTTTACAATTTTTCAATGTTCTACAATGTTGTTTGCTATAAAAAAAAAAACAATGTCTGCAAAGAAAGTTTATTTTTATCTCACATATTTCTCTGGTTATTGACGATTTCTATTAATATAATGCATTAATTTATTAACAGATATCTTCAAAATTTGCAAATATCTGCAGAATAAACCATTTCTATATTAAAGTATAACTTAAACATCATTCAATCCAGATACAGGCATTTGTCTCTCGCTGTCTCCTGTGTTTATATCAGTAAGTAAATTAGTGCACTATTTTAATAGAAATCTTCAATAACTAAACAATTATGAGAGATAAAAATAAGCTATCTTCGGTGAACTTGTGTGTTTTATTGTACTGTAAAACATTGTAGACAACAATGTCTCCTAGCTGGTCTCGAGGTACGATGCTGGCCTAACAAGCCAGTCGTCGTATGTTCGAGTCCCGGCTCGGGAGAGACTGCTAGTGTCAGTAGGATCGTAGCGCTAGCCCCGCAATTGTCCTGTACACTTAACAGTCGGCTGCGAAGTCTGTGTATAGTAAAACAGAAGGTTGAATTCCGATACGGAATGTAGCACCAAGGCTTTGCTTTTTTAAACATTGTAGAACATTGAAAATTTTTAGAAAATCACTATAAAAAGTTATATCAAAAAATGATTTTTAGGGATATTCTAGAGGGAACTTCACAATAGTTTGTTCAAATTGGCAGATAGAAATTTCTTATAAAATATGCTATTACTTTCCTCAGCAAAGTGGATTTTTATATGCAAAAACGAAACAAATTAAATTCGTTTTTCTCTTTTGGGTAGAATAATAACAAAATTCTAACTTTCATGTTCAATATTCAATGAACAATTATTAACAAAACAACTTTGCTGAAGACACTATGGTTTAAAAACCAATTTTTTTAGTAAAAAGTAATTAGTGTGAATTAGCGCTATATTTAAGTGGAAATTGTCTATAACTAAAAAAATATGTGAGATAAAAATAAACTTCCTTCAAAGAAATTATTAACAATATTATAGAACATTGAAAAATTGTAGAAAATCAATGCTAAAAACTACATTGAAAGAATTGATTTTAAGTAGCAATCTGTAAAAAACTTATGTGGCCATTATAATAGACAGACAAAAGTATGGTGTCTTGGACAACGTTGTTTCTTATTAAATGTGCTACAACTTTGTCGAACACGATGAATTTCAATATGCAAATGATACACTTGGGAGGTGCCCCGCAGTCTCGCCCTTTGTGGCTTGCAACACCGAAACGTCGACATAAATCAGACCTGTCGGGCCCAGACGTCAGGCAGTTGGAGCATGGAGGTAGCCACCAACACTTATTTTTGCAATGTAGCACCCTTTGGTGATCTTATTCCGGTTTTTAAGCTGAACAGTCACTTCAGGGGTTACGGAGTTCCAAGATCATGTCACTGGTGCGAGACCAGCGGTTGGCTTGAACATCTGCACCCAGATCTTTTAGATGGGCGTCCAACAGCGATTTAAGCGGGGCCGGTGGGCTTAGCTCGATCAACATCCGCTCAATGTTTGTAGGGAGCTGCTCTCCCGGAAACTGCCTCGTCCACTTCTCGGATGGTCCTGTGAAACAAACCTCGGACAACATTAATGCTACCGTTTGCACGTATTTAGATACCGTCATATTTTTCTGCTCTTCTCGTGAGCGCGGCTCCTCGCACTGTCGATGCAGATGCTTAGCGAAAAAAGACTCTGTTGGCTATCTGCAAACTCGAATATTGCATCGGGCTGCGCCGACGGTAACCACTCTAGGTAGCGATTCACTCTAGGCTTTGACTACCACTACAAGCAGGTTGCCGGAGCTCCGTTCATTATCAGGAGTAGTTTTAGGCGTACCTACTACCGCCTTTGATTGTATCTGTTGGTCTCGGTGGAGACCCTGGATGCCACGTCTAGCGAATGGGCTTTGTAGCTTTTCCGCACCCGAATTCGTCATTGGGAGTGGTCGCCTATATGGTGCTATGGTAAGCTACCCTAAGCCGAGAGACCATGGCTAGGGAAGGTCGTCATCTTATGGGCCACTATGTATCGCGTTCGACAGGCGTTAGTCAGGAAAGGGCATCTGATCCTACTTCTACCTGATTTTAAGTAAGCAAAAAAAATGTGGCATCTAACTATCAATTCCGCCTGCAAGAATCAAGGAAATCCGTTGAAAACTAAGCGAGTGATAAGCATTTGAAATTGGACATGATTTCGTCTTTAAATTTTCATTTTGCACCCGTGTAGTAAGTGAAACTTCGTTGGAGTCGTAGTTCTACGTCAAAAGTTTAATGGCCCATTTGCTTATGCAATCGTAAAATTTTGATTAAGTTTGTGAAAAGTTTGTCATTTCAAGTGATTTTATTGTAGAGTAGGTGAGCCGTTTATGGGAAGTGTACCTGTTATTGCTATATCGCATGAGTGCTATGGTACCAATAATGGCCCTAACTGGTACAATTTTCCGGCATTTTCGTAGATGGTACACCTCCATCATAGTGATAGAATAGTAAACGCCTGGAGGGGAGAAATATACTTAAAATTGATCAACACAAACTTTTAATGAACGAGAAAATTAAAAGTTCAAAAAAATATTTAAAACAGACGACACATTTGTCTGCAAAACACAATTTTTTGTGGGTCTATGTGCAGATTTTTCCACTGTTTTGTGAAACGAAAATCAAAGTTTGAGAGTGATGAAGTTTATAGTTCAAAATCGTTACAAAATGTAGAAGAATCCACCTAGATCTAGTATTTTCGATTCCTTAGCGATAATACTGTAGGGCGTATTCGAAAAGATTGCTTGCAAATATTGCTTACACGTTTCAACAACGAAAATGTTTTGAAAGATTTTCGACGGATGTTCATAACTGGTAAAAAGCATCTAAGCATCAATTCCGCCTACGACGGATCCTTTAGTGCTCGTACGAATGGACTAGAACTATTGAGAACCAAAGCAGAGGATCTAAAGCCGCTGTAAAGAAGGATGGTTGTAATAGGTACTGTTAACGAAAATGTTCAAATGGACTGTATTATCACGAGTAGTATAAAAACACAACCGAGCGCGTTCAATACTCATCTACTTCTGATTTATTCATCCTCTTTCTCTGTCGCATGAATGATCTTACACTCTAAGTTGAATAACTCTAAAAACTCTAAATTAAATTAATGAAAACGCTCCAACATCTTCCCGGCCATTGAAATGAGAACATTTCAATTAAACCCTTTCTTCTCCATCCATAGGTAACAAACATATATTCTTTACAGCTCGTTTGATCGTCGAATCTTCTGTACGCAAACTAACAACTCGAACGTGACCATCCCTGCCAGGATGTAGTTCAATAAATCGCGCCAAATTCCACTGCAATAGTGGCAGATTGTCGTCTACAAGTAACACCAAAGAACCCACTTGAAATTTGTGAATTTTAAAGTCCTTTTGTCGCTGTTGCATTTCCTGAAGATAGTCATTTGACCAAGTTTTCCAAAATGACTGTTTGATGTTCTGCAGCATTTGCCATCGCGAAAGTCTACCAATATTAAGATGTGCGTAAGATGGCTCAGCAATGGCTTGGAATTCCCGTCCAATAATAAAGTGCCCAGGTGTTAAAAGGGTAACGTCATTAGGATCATCTGAAGAAGGCCTCAATGGTCTCGAGTTGAGAATCGCCTCTATCTGCACTAAGACCGTGCTGAACTCTTCGTATGTCAAATAATGTGCAGCTAAAATTGGTCGTAGATGAAACTTTACCGACTTTACCCCAGCTTCCCATATCCCTCCAAAATGAGGGCTTCGAGGAGGGATAAAAGACCATTCAATGTTTCTTAATACGCAAAACTCGTTTAATTTTCTCTTATGCACTTCTGTACCGAACAAATTTGCCAAATGATTTAACTCATTATTGGCACCGGTGAAATTGTTTGCGTTGTCCGAAAGTATTTTTCGTGGCAAACCTCTTTCTTCTACCTAGAAATCTTTGCAGTGCTGCCAAAAACGCCTCCGTAGAAAGACTCGAAACGGCTTCAAGGTGAATAGCTCTTACGGCCATACACACAAATAAACACACATATCCCTTCGTCAACACCGCCTTTCTAATAGAGGCCAACGATTTTAAATTAAATGGTCCAGCGAAATCAATTCCAACAACTTCAAAAACATGACTTGGCTGCACTCTATACTCCGGTAAATCACCCTGCGTAGCTCGTTTTGGACATAATCTATAACATGGTGTACACTGGTGTATAATCTTCCGAATCGTAGCCTTTGCCCGTAACGGCCAAAATTGCTGTCGAATTACTGCAAGTAATGAACGTTGTCCAATGTGTAAATTACTTCTATGCAGGTAACGAATTAAAGCCAGCGTGACAGGATGTTTCTGTGGAAGCAACATTTGATGCTTGCTATCGTATCTAATAGCAGCATTTTTAATGCGTCCACCTACACGGAGAATCTTATCATTTTCGTCGAAAAAAGGATTTAGGCATTTCAGTGGATGTTCAAAATATTTCTCTTCCTTCAAAGCCCTTATTTCAGTAGCGAAGCATTCATTTTGAACTAGTCGTACAATAAGTAACATCGCTCGGTTCATTTTGTCAGCTGTAAGTAACCCCTTTGTAAGGACTTCTCTTCCGCTCCTGATATAATCGGTATAACGAACAACGTAGGCCATGCTGCGCTGCATAATCGAAAATCTGCTGATTGTGTCAAACATTTTCATTCTCTTTGGCTGTCTCGAACATACAAGAACTGTTTTTCGAAGCTCTGGTAAAGCTACATCGGAAACTAAGGGAGGCGACGATAGCTCACAATCAGCCTGATTCAAGATCGATGGACCACATCTCAAGATTCGGTAACAATGGCGGTTGAACACCGCGCGAAATTAAGTCTGCGGGATTCGATTTGAAAGGAATGCAACGCCAAATGTACTCATCAGTCAGAGATTGAATCAACTTCACGCGGCTAGCAACAAAAACCTGTAATGCTCCCGGAGATTTCTGTATCCAGCACAGGACGATTTGTGAATCGCTCCAGAGAATAATGGAGGAAAACTTCACTTCCAGCGCTTCAACTATTTTTGCAACTAAGCGGGACAACATTAATGCTGCCTGCAACTCCGCTGCCGGTGTTGTAAATTCTTTTCCACTCTTCTGTTTTTTCGTTAAGATACGTGACTTACTACAAATTAGTTTCATTTTAGCTTGGCCGTCATTCATAATTGAACGTGCGTAGAGGCAAGCACCGTATGCCAGATCAGACGCGTCTGCGAAACCGTGCAGCTCTAAATTCAAAGGTTTTCCACTCAGTACACAACGTGGTATCTTGATGCCTTCAACATGTTCCAGTTGATCACGAAACTCTAACCAGAAGCTCGCGAGTGCGTGTGGAAGCACTTCATCCCATTTTAAGGGAAGCATCCAAACTTCCCGCATCACTAGTTTCGCCGTCGTCAAAACTGGACCTAAAAAGCCGAGTGGATCAAAAATCCTCGAAATTTCGCTAAGCAAAATTCTTTTAGTTAACTGCGATGGCTGCGACACCTGCATCTTGGGCAAAGAAATCGTAAAGTTGTCGGTCGTTGGCTCCCAAGCGATTCCCAACGTCTTCATTAACATATTGATTTCTGGATCGTCGATTTTATTAATTCTTTCTCGTTTGTCCTCAGGTACCACTTGCAGTACAGCAGAAGAATTCGAGCACACCTTATGAACATCGAATCCACCACTATGCAGCATATCCCTAACCTGCTGCAATAGTTCGATTGCTTCTTCTTCCGAATCAGCCCCTGAAAGCATATCGTCGATGTAGAAAAAATTTTTTACTGCCTTTGCCGCCAGCGGATATAGTTGTTCCTCGTCATCAGCAAGCTGTCGTAATGCCATTGTTGCCAGAAACGGCGATGAAGCTAGTCCGTATGTGACCGTTCGCAGATTATAAATCGTCAATTGCTGGTCTCTAGATTCCCTCCAGAAAATTCTTTGGAAACAAGTATCATTAGGATGGACCTCTACCTGTCGATACATTTTTGGTATATCAGCACTCAACGCATATCGAAACGAACGAAATTTCAGGAGGATAGATATTAAATCATTCTGTATGGTAGGACCAACAATTTGCGCTTGATTAATTGAAACACCACTCGATGATTCAGCTGAGCCGTCAAAAACTACCCGCAACTTTGTGGTAGTACTCGTTGGCTTTAGCACACAGTGGTGTGGGAGGTAAAATGCATCCGAAGGCATTTCGTCAACCGAAGGTGTAACTTCTGCCATATGATTCATCTGTTCGTACTCTCTCATAAAGGCAATGTACTGCGTCTTGAGAGATAAATCTCTGTCCACTCGTCGTTCCACAGCCAAAAACCTTCTCTTGGCCATCTCTCGAGAATCGCCTAACTGTTCTTTAGCCGAGTTGAAAGGCAGTCGAACAACGAATCTGCCATTATCATCACGTCGATGTGTATCCAAAAAATGTGCAACACAAGCATCTTCCGAGGAATATTCATTTACCGGCCTCTCATCGTAAGAGTCGAAATGCCAAAATTTTTCAAGCAACTTACCCACATCGTTTTCTGTTAAAGTTCCACATAAAGCTTGCCCAACACCAACGTGATTGGTTGGAATAACGCCGCTAACAATCCAACTTGCGAAGGGATGCATATTTATCGCTAAGGTTTGCGCCTTTGAATAATTCACACCTCCACAACTCATGATCTTCTCTACAATGCGAACACTTTCCAGTGGCAGCCACAAGACTATGTGTCTTAGGCTCAGCCTTCCCTATGGGACGAATTTGTTTCACAATTTCGGTTGGTTTACTGCATCGGCTAATCTTCTCATAAACACGGCACCGCTCTTTTAAGAAATCCATTGTAGAAATGTACTTCGCCAAATCTCCCTTAGTCTAAGTTCCCAAGCCTTTCGCGTCTCGATGTCGAGTTTTTTCGATAAAATGTTTAGCAGCATTACCTCACCAAGACCCTGAACAGGAAGCTCTAAGTTTTTCAGGGCGTCAACATGTTAACAACACGTATCAATAATTTTGCGCAATGCGTTCGCATTTTCTTTGATCATTGCTGGCATGTTAAAAATCGCGTCGACAAGCATGACTATGACCTGTTTATCCTCATATCTCTCTTTCAGCGTTTCCCAGGCAGCATTATAATCGTTATTGTTTATGATGTCCTGGTCGATAATGCCAGCTGCAGCTCCCACCAATGCGTTCCGGTAATGGTACAGCTTGATGGCTGGTGTTTCGGTGTGATAGCGATCCATTACGTTCTCAAACATATTTTTGAAAGCAAACCAGTTTTCGTATTTACCGTCGAAAGTTGGTAACGGAGCCTTCAATGGTGGAATATACGGCTGAACATTAGCTGGTAACATAGCGGCTCTGTCGATTTCACTCTTCACCGCCGCTACTTCAATTTTTTCTGTTAACTGCACAACAACATCGCAATAAAGTTTTTCAAATTCAATGAATTTCCTTTCTTCTGAAGCTCGGCTATCTGCAGTAACATTAAGACTATATATCTGATCCTGTAATGCGTTATATTCGATACATGCACTTTCCACCATTTTCAAATGCAATTGCAGTAAATGCCTGTTTTTCGGTTCTTCCGTTTCTGCGAGCGCTACTAATACACGCTGGACTTTCCTTTCTACTGTTTCTTTTTTAATAACAAGCACTTTTAAGCCGTCTTCCATTTTTCTTCGATTGTCCTTTTCTTTTTGTTGGTTTAACTGGTCACTAACTGATAATGTTACCAATGCTCCAGCTCCGTTTTCACCGTTGTTTTCAACTTTATCTTTCTTCGGTGTCTTGTTTTTATTTTTCTGGTTTAGTGTTCGTGCAGTCGCCATTTTATTTTCTGTTCTAGAAAGTTCCAACAATGTCGTCGTTTCCGCTTCAGCGAAATCAAAAAGCATCGTGGCTTGACGCCATTTTGTCGAATTTAGTTCACACTTGTTTCTGATCAAATAACACCATTTTACAACGAATTCACACTTTCCACGCTAGGAAAGGTGATCAACATCACTTTTCTCGATTCTGACCCTTATCCGGCTCGAAGGACCAAAATGTTAACGAAAATGTTCAAATGGACTTTATTATCACGAGTAGTATAAAAACACAACCGAGCGCGTTCAATACTCATCTACTTCTGATTTATCCATCCTCTCTCTCTGTCGCATTAATGATCTTACACTCTAAGTTGAATAACTCAAAAAACTCTAAATTAAATTATTGAAAACGCTCCAACAGGTACTATCCATGGCTATTACGTTAAAAGAACGGATAAACCCCTTTTCTAAGGAGTCATGCAACCGTGCCGATGGATTAATGGCAGGGGTGGTTCCACAAATTACCTAAGCCACAAACGGAGCCAGTGGAGTACCAGGGCACCCTACACTGTATCTCTGTCCTTACTGCGTTAAGCCGGGCTCTGACGCAGTGGACCAATATTTCCCTAGCTTTTCGTGGGATTCACATGGAAAATGTAAATAATACAAACAATTTCAACAAAAATTACAACAGGAGACGGTAGAAGTGGTCGAACGAATACTTCTTGATAAGGAGATAGACGCAGGGTTTAACCTTGATAGTGTTTCGCTACAATGCTGCAACTACCGTGCAATCACGTTGCTGAACATCGCCTACAAGGTACTCTCTCAAATTCTGTGCCGTCGACTATCACCGTTTGCAAGGGGGATTTCGTGGGGCAATACCAAGCGGGATTTATGGGTGCCCGCGCCAGCACGGACCAAATATTCGCGGTACGGCAGGTCCTACAGAAGTGCCGTGAGTATAACGTGCCCACACATCACTTGTTCATCGACTTTAAATTGGCATACGACACAATCGTTCGAGACCAGCTATGGCAGATTATGCACGATTACGGCTTTCCGGATAAACTGACACGGTTGGTCAAGTCGACGATGGATCGGGTGATGTGCGTAGTTCGAGTTTCGGGGACACTCTCGAAACCTTTCGAATCTCGGAGAGGGTTACGGCAAGGTGATGGATTATCGTGCTTGCTATTCAACATCGCTTTGGAAGGTGTGATACGTAGGGCTGGTATCGACACGAGTGGCACGATTTTTAGAAGGTCTGTTCAGCTCTTTGGCTTCACCGATGACATTGATATTGTAGCACGAACCCTTGAAAAGATTACGGAGACGTACATCAGACTAAAGGCTGAAGCCGGGCGAATTGGACTGGCCATAAACGCATCGAAGATCAAGTACATGAGAGAAAGAGGTGCCAGGGAAGACAGTGTTAACCTCCCGCCACGAATTCATATTTGGGGTGATGAAATAGAGGTGGTAGACGAGTTCGTGTACCTGGGCTCACTGGTGACTGCTGACAACGACACCAGCAGAGAAATTCGTCGACGCCTTATGGCAGGAAATCGTGCCTATTTTGGACTCCGGAGGACGCTCCGCTCGAATAAAATCCGCCGCCGCACGAAATTAACCATCTACAATCCACTGATCAGACCTGGACTATGCTCGTGGAGGACCAACGCGCCCTTGGGGTTTTCGAACCGAAGGTGTTGCGAACCATCTGTGATGGAGTGCAGATGGAAGATGGATCATGGCGGAGGTGAATGAACCACGAGCTGCTGGGAGAACAACTCATCGTTCAAACGGCGAAAATCGGGAGACTACGGTGGGCTGGGCATGTCGTTAGAATGTCGGACGACAACCCGGTGAAAATGGTTTTTGATAACAACCCGACTGGAACAAGGCGGCGGCGCGCAGCGAGCAAGGTGGCTCGATCAAGTGAAAAACGACCTGCGAGGCCTCCACAGACGACATGGCTGGCGAGCTGCAGCCATGGACCGAGTTGAATGGAGACGACTTCTTCGAACAGCAAGGGACACTTTGGCCTGGAGTTGACTGGTAAGGTAAGGTAAGCGTTTCTCTACAAGGATGCTGATTCGATTCTCCAACGCACAAAAGCGCAGGTACGCGGCATACATGAAGGAAGGCCGTTTAAGGGATGAAGCCAGAATGCTCGATCTTCGATCCTCCGGCCGGCCAGACCTACAAGGTCAAGCTGCTGTTCAGCGGCAATGACCGGATGACGTCCCATCACCAAACACCAGCGCTGAACGTCCAGCGAACAAAAAATCTTGGAACGATTAGTTCAGTCATCACCACCTACTCAACACAATTTCGCAAAGAACAGGAAGGTACAGACGAAACGGCCAGTTTTGTCATAACCATCACCACCTGCTCAATGCAACCCTGCAATGGAAGCTAAGGTTCAGCAGACGGCTAGTAACAGGTTGATGCCTCAACCACTCCCCATTCGCAACCCCGCGAGTGAAAAGATGGTTCCGCAGAAAACTCCAAGGAGTTCACTGTCTCAACCACCTTCAGCGCGCAAAACTATGTCCCAGAAACCACCTTCCAGTGCAGGTCATGTGTCTGTTGCCCACCGCTTACAGCAGGCAAAGCTAGCCGGTGTCGGAGTAAAGGCAACCCAAACCAGTAGTTCTGCTGATGGCAACCATCTGAGGTACTAGATCCTCCAACCTAACCACAGACGGTCCCAACGCGCAGTGAGCAGCATTTTTCCAGCGTCCTCAGCAGAAGATTCTCCAAAAAAAAAAAAACAACTAACCGTTGCTCTGGTCCAGGAACCATGGGTCAACACCACAATGGTTCTTGGCCTCGCAGACTAAAAAGGTGAGTTAATCTACTCTAGCACCTAGCCTAACCCTAGGACTGCAGTTCTATTGAGCAGAGTAATCGAATACACTTCAATTACAGAATTTATTCAACGAGACGTCGTTGCCATAATAGCGGAGATCCCGACTACCAACGGGAAACAAGACATGGTCATCACATCAGCTTACAAAGCAGTCAATAAGCCGTTTATCATCGGATGCGATGCGAATGCTCACCACATAATTTGAAGCAGCTCGGATACCAACAACATAACGAGATCAATATTTGCTATATAGGGAACAGCCCTATTTTTACCAACGCCATGAGAGACGAGGTCCTCGATCTCCCTCTCTGTAGCGCAAACATTGCCGAGAAAGTTAAAAAATGGCATGTCTCTGACGAAGCAAGCTTGTCAGATCGAAAAATTCAGGAACCCGAATAAGACTAACTGGTCCTCGTTCAGAGAACACTTAGTCAATTCCCAGTCCCCCTGCTCAATCAAAATGTGCACACCCGACGGTCTGGATATTGCTGTACGTGATCTTGAATGTAGGATCATTGATGCCTACATGACCAGCTGTCCCCTAAAGGAGAGGTTCGTGTGTTGCGACGTGTCCTGGCAGAATGAAACGCTCAATAATCCCACCGTGAGTGCAGGCGCTCAGTGCAACCCTGCAATGGAAGTTAAGGTTCAGCAGACGACTAGTAACAGTTTGATGCCTCAACTACTCCTCATTGGCAACCCCGCGAGTGAAAAGAAGGTTCCGCAGAAAACTCGAGGGAGTTCACCGCCCCAACCATCTTCAGCTCGCAAACCCCAGAAACCACCTTTCAATGCTCGTCATGTGTCTGTGTTGTGTTGCAACCCTAACCAGTAGTTCTGCTGATGGCATTTATCTGACAGGTACTGGAACCTTCAATCCAACCAAACGGGGATCCAACACGCAATGAGCAGTTTTCGCTGCATCCAGGTGAATTTTCATCACAGGGTTTGAAAGGGCTAAAAGCACATCTAACTGGGATGAAAACAGTGCGTCATTCACCAAATACAACGAAGAACTGCGCAAGGCTAAAAGAAATTGTAGGATCAAGTTCTGCAAAGTTATCCAAACGACGCCCAAAGCCGCTTGACTCCAGAAAACGATGTCCATAGACCACACAAATGGTCTAGGGCAGTTACAAAAAGAGAATGGTAGTCTCGCCGTAACACCTAGGGAATCACGGTAGGTCCTTATGAACACGCATGTATAGCCGAACAACCAACGTCGGAGCAACAGGGTCCAAGGCCAATGCGTACAGCGCCTAATGACTCAATTCTGCTCTCTTGTTCACGGAAGCCATACATATACAAAAATCAGATGGGATCATAATGCCCGAACTTAAAAGATTAACAATCCTTGAATTTCAAATAAAATCTGGTTTAAGCCGAAGTACGCTGAAATTATGAAATTTATTATTATCATTTCATTTTTTTATTATAAACCTTAATATCTTACAAGACCATGATGAATACAAAAGAGCGACCTAAGTAAGTTACCCAATACTCAATACCCGAAAAAAGGACCTTCGTCTCCCTACGTTATCGTCGTACCGACGGGTCGGTGTAGGAATATATACCTCATGTAAATTGTGACAACAGGATATATTCTTGTGTTCTTATTAATCGTTGTCATTTTTATGCGTGTAGTTTATTGAAGGATTTTTCAAAAAAGTGCTGGCGTTCTGTTCTATGGGCTCCAATAACGTTGTCAGTTGTCGCCGGTTAATTTGTTCATAAGTAGTCATGAATTTGGTCTCAGTATACGATAAAAAGTTGGCTGAATCATGAAAAAGGGGCCAAAAAGCAGTTATCTTTGTAAATGTGAACGAATCCAAAGTCATTTAGATTTCGAAATTATTTTTGTCAATGAACTTTGGATAAACCGGTATTATCTATTGACACTTGTAAAATCAGTTGAAGCATTTATATCTTATTTTTGTGAAATGTTAGGAAATTGACAACCTCTGATGACTGCCTAGGACTGTTAGGAAAAATTCTTTTCAAATTTAATACAAAATAAAGCATCGGAGCATATATAGTGGCATATTTGTATGTGTGAATAAAAAATAGCTTTTACCTCACTGGGGATTCCGTTTGCTTGCCAATTGCTCAGCCCCGAAAACATTTTTGTAGAAATTTTTCAATCAGTGTTTTATGAAAACGTACGTTCTTTTGCTCTGAATTGAATTTAAGACGAGAAATTGGACATAATTAAAAGAGTCATCAAGGCGTTTTATATTGACTTTTTACTGCTCTTAACATTTTTGCATATATTTTCAATAAAAAAATAATAATCGCACAAAGCCACTAACAGCCTTCTGTCCGTCAGTCGCTATCCGTAGCGAGCCTTATTTTTAATTACTTATGGATCAAACTAATGCTAGCAACATTGTAGCTGTAAAACGGTTCCACATCAAGCGTAACCGACTCGACGGTTCCGAACTCCACGCAGTCAACCGTCGCTGGCCATCAAATTAGCATTATTCCCATCCATAACCCCGAAACATACAGCCGAACAAGCGGACAAGATGCCACCGACAAGGCAGCTTGCGGCCATCAATATATGAGTAAGTGACTGGCAGCCTCTGCAGGCGGAGCGGCACCCGGCCGGCGGACCATCGACATTGACCAACGTCACTTTGGTGGACGACGGCTCCTCTCGCATGGAGCATGGTTTGGATCGTCGTCGTCGTCGTTTGTCGTCATTTGATATTTATATGTAATCTATATCCATCTATCTCAATAAAAGCCATAAAAAGCTCAAAGTGATTGACTCCGGTGGGAATCCAATCCCGCTCGGGATCGTTTCTGGTCCAACGTGTCGAACTCAGAGTCTTCGAACCGGAGTCAGAAAGCCAACCGCTTTGCTCGTGCCCACCATGTTTGGGTATAGGTGTGTGTGTCTGTGTGCTTGAGAGTGTGCGCGCGCTAAAAGAACAGAAAAATAAATTAAATTTTCAGGATGGTACTTGAGCGATTCCATTCTATGGTTCGGTGGCGAACGTTTCGGAATGCTCGCTGCTGCCGTACTCTGGGCCATGGGCTATGGATTGACCGGGAGCAAACTTGTGGGGGAGGCACGGGGAGGTGAGGACTTTCAATCTGGAAGATTTCCACACGATGATAAGATCTGTTTCTGGTTGATTTTTTTTCGTTTTATTTTCAGCAGTTGAAAAAATATCCGAGTGAAATGATAGAACTTCAGCCAATTCGGAGTCGTCGTTTTGTGTTAAACAAAGTAAAGAAATGGCGCAGTTCTTACAATTGAGCAGATTCGAAGTAACTTCGTTTTGCTTGAATTTCATAGTTGATGGACGAAAGCAGAGTCGTGCACATGGCGAGGAGACTGGGTTAAATCTAAAAATGTTCACTGGCGAATTTGTAAAAAATAAAAAATCCCTTCTAACTCCATCCAAACTATAGCTCGTGCAATAACTCTTCGAATGATTGTCCCTGCATACGGTTACGACCAGCATCCGCATGCTTTCCGTTAAAGCAGGAACACCTCACGCAACCGGAAACACATTCTGCAGATCAACAACGCAAAACCGAGCTGTAACAAATTTGCATCGCTCTTTCCCATAACGGATGATGTCGGATGTTTCCAACCGTCCAGCCGCGGAGAAGCCACGCACTCGTAATTTCATCAGTTGTCATTTCATCCGGGGATTTTTCCTCCACCAATTGCGCGGAACGACGATCGGCCCGTCACTGCCAAGCCGCTTAATCGTTCATCTTCAACTGCCGTTTTTATTAGAATAATTGCCATCAAGCAACGCTGGTTCGTCGCTATGCGGTGGCTTGTTCTTCTTTTGTACACAGGAGAGAGCGGCTTTTTTCCACACAGCCTTTGTCCTGCAGATCGGCAAGGAAGCATCGGAAAGAAGGCCGCCATCATTAATAAACCTATTAAAGCGAGCACATATGAATAGGCAAGGTGATATTAGATTACCGTAGATCGCGCATGGAGGCAGGGTTGAAGCTCAACTAAATCGACCCTTCAATGCTACGCTTGCGGGCTGCAATCGGGAACAGAAGTGACAACCGCTCGCATTCAGTGGGATCGAACCGTCCGTCCGGAGGCCTGCAATAGCCCACGGGTTGAACTGTTGTTGCACTCAGGTCTATTATGCACAAACATTCATCTTCCGCGCGGGCAGGTCAAAGCCGAACTCGGTTACTTCTATGAACAAAACACGCACGCGTGGTTCATCAATGGCGCGGCTGTCTTGGCAGCCGATTGTTTCGCTTCCCCACGGTTGTTGGATCAGCCTTTTCCGTAGGCTTTCTTTAAGGATCATCACAGCCCGGAAAAGTTTGTACCGTGTGCGTAGAACTGCCAACCTCGATGTCGGCCCCGCGTTCGGGTTTGCTGTTCGCCATGGATAAAAACCATGATGAAGCTAACTTGGGGCCCGATGACGTGAAACAACAATAGTGGCGGTCGGAATATTTGAAACAACAACTGGGAAAGTTTTGAAGTTTGTTGGATTTTTCACCTATACGAATTTCGCTTTTTTCTTCAAAGGATATTTTTTTATAACACTTACATACACTATATACACTTGTCCTTTTTTTCACAGCCTATGAAAAGTTGCTACTAAATGTTTAATTGAATATGCTAGTGGACTTTTTCTTGACTATTTTTACATATCATGCTGACACAAACTGTTACGAGAAGCATGAAGATAGCATTTAATATTCATTTTTCTATTCTGTTGTTTTCTATTTTTGAGCTTTTGCTGTTTCCTGTTTTTCGTTATATTTCGTTTTTGCTATTTTCCATTCCTTGCAGGTTTTAGTTTTACAGTTTTTTGTTTTCAGGTGTTGAGGTACTGGTTTTGGTATATTTGGTTGTTGCTGTTTTCTGTTTCTATTGATATCTGTTTTCGCTGTTTCCTGTTTCTGAGATATCCTATTTTTTGCAGTTTCTCGTTTCCTTACTTTTGTTCCCTGTTTACTGATAACTGTTTCTTGTTTATTTTTCTTTTAACCCTATTCTTGAGTTTTTCTGTTCTCGATTTTTAATTGTTTGTTTGTTTTCAGATTTCTTTTGTTGTTTTCTATATTTTGTTTTGTCTATTTTCCGTCTTTCGTTTCAGTTTCCTGATTCCTTTTGTCTATTCTCTTATCTGTTTTCACTTTCAGTTATTCATTTTTTTTTGTTCTCTTTTTTTAATTTTGTTTCTTGTTTTTGTTTGAACTGATTTAATTGTAACTATTTTCTGTTATTTATTGTTTTCTGCTTTCGATTTTCTTTTTATTTTGTTTTTTGTTCTCTGTTGTGTTTCTCGTTATCTGTTCTCTATCAGAGAGTTCAGAGTTTTCAGTATTTAGAATTTAGTATTTATACTTTTATTTTTGGCACTTAACATTTCGTATTTTGTATTTTATGTTTTATACTTTGAACTTTGTAGGTACTTGTTCCTTGTAATACGTTCTTTGTACTTTGCAGTTTGTAGTTTGTATGTACTTCGTTTTTCGTTCTTATTACTTTGTACTTTGTACTTTGTCTTTTGTACTTTGTACTTTGTACTTTGTACTTTGTACTTTGTACGTTGTACTTTGTACTTTGTACTTTGTACTTTGTACTTTGTACTTTGTACTTTGTACTTTGTACTTTGTACTTTGTACTTTGTACTTTGTACTTTGTACTTTGTACTTTGTACTTTGTACTTTGTACTTTGTACTTTGTACTTTGTACTTTGTACTTTGTACTTTGTACTTTGTACTTTGTACTTTGTACTTTGTACTTTGTACTTTGTACTTTGTACTTTGTACTTTGTACTTTGTACTTTGTATTTTGTACTTTTTTTGTACTTTGTACTTTGTACTTTGTACTTTGTACTTTGTACTTTGTACTTTGTACTTTGTACTTTGTACTTTGTACTTTGCACTTTGTACTTTGTACATTGTTCATTGTATTTTGTACTTTGTACTTTGTACTTTGTACTTTGTACTTTGTACTTTGTACTTTGTACTTTGTACTTTGTACTTTGTACTTTGTACTTTGTACTTTGTACTTTGAACTTTGTACTTTGTACTTTGTACTTTGTACTTTGTACTTTGTACTTTGTACTTTGTACTTTGTACTTCGTACTTTGTACTTTGTACTTTGTACTTTGTACTTTGTACTTTGTACTTTGATCTTTGTACTTTGTACATAGTTATTTTCATAGCCTATGCAAAGTTACTGATAAATGTCTAATTGAATGATTTACTGATTTTTTTTTTTTGTTGACTATTTTTACACTTCACAGACCCTTATGAGAAGCATAAAAATAGAATTTAATGTGGTTGTAAAGTCATAGTATTTGTTTTTATATTCTGTTGTTTTTATTTTTTATATATTTGCTGTCACCTGTTTTTGATATTTTCTGTTCCTTACTGTTATTACTTTTGCAGCTCTCTGTTTTTGATAGTTTCTTCCGGTAATTTGATTACGATGTTTTCGGTTGTTGCTGTTTTTGTTTCTAGTGTTATCTCTTCTTGCTGTTTGTATACAGTCATACCTCGACATAAGGCATCTTTATATTTATTTTCGTTACGTTATATCGAGTTACGTAATATCGAAGCAAAATATTTTTTTTATGCAAGAATGTTAATGGTTACTCAAATATGCGCGAACACCCATTTTACATCACCTATCAGAACTTTTAAACCATTCTTATGCCCATTTAGAAATATTTTCAGAAGCAAAAAAAAATTTTTTTTCAATTGATACACAGATTACTCAAAGATGCGTGAAAACCTATTTCCCATCACCTATCAGTAATTTCAAACCATTCTTATGCCCATTTAGGACAATTTTCAACAAGCAAATTTTTTTTATATGATGTAAGACTGTTGATGGTTACTCAAAGTTGCGCGAAACCCAATTTCCCATCACCTAGCAGTATTTTTAACTTTTTTTATGCCCATTTAGAAAAATTTCAACAAGCAAAAAAAAATTTGTTTTCTAATTGATGCAAGACTGTGAATTGTTACTGTAGGATGCGTGAAAACCTATTTTCCAATACCTATTTGTATTTATAAACCTTTCTTATGCCCATTTAGGACAATTTTCGCATTAGTTTCATTAATTTTAAAACTCACTACAAACATATTTTTGAAGCAACTTATACCCCAAAAACAGTTCCTGTATCAATTATTTTCAATTTCCATACCTTTTAAAAATTTACGTTATATCGAGGTTAAAAATACGTTATATCGAGTAACGTTATATCGAGTAACGTTAAATCGAGGTTGCCTTATATCGAGGTATGACTGTATTTGCATTGTCGCAATTTTTTTTAAATATTTTAATTTTTGTATTTTTGTATTTTTGTTATTTTGTATTTTTGTATTTTTGTATTTTTGTATTTTTGTATATATGTATTTCTATATTTTTGTATTTTTGTATTTTTGTGTTTTTGTATTTTTGTACTTTTGTATTTTTGTATTTTTGTATTTTTGTATTTTTGTATTTTTGTATTTTTGTATTTTTGTATTTTTGTATTTTTGTATTTTTGTATTTTTGTATTTTTGTATTTTTGTATTTTTGTATTT